>NW_028317845.1:2376393-2687786 GCF_062004578.1 Staurois parvus
AGTATATTATGAGTGTACATGTGTCTGCCTACGCATGTATTCAGGTATGACACCAGCCATTTGAGGGTTTGACATTTTAGCTAAGAGCATAAGCGCATGTGACAGTTATCAATCTTGGCATGCCTTGAATGTAACTGGTTTGGGCAACAGTTAGGCCTCGTTCACACCATACGTGCAGAAAAACTGATGGAAACTGAGGCCTCATTCACACTATTATGCAGAGATGTCAGTTTTTGCTCTGCAAGGGCAAAATTAAATCAATTGCTCTCTATGTGCCCTGTTCACACCACAACACTAGTACCATGTGCAGATTTTTTTCTCTGCAGGAATCTGCAACATGTATGAAGCTAATTGAAGCGTGCATGAAAGATGATGTAAACTGATGTCTCTGCAAGTGAAATCTGTGTGTCAGTTACCATCAGTTTTTCTGCATGTATGGTGTGAATGACGTTTTACACAGATTTCACTTGCATAGACATCAGTATACATCAGTTTTCATGCACGTCTCAATGAGTTTTATAAACATTGCAGATTGCTGCACTGAAAAAATCTGCATGTGATAGTAGTGTTGTGGTGTGAACAGGGCACATAGTGCACAATTGATTTTGTTGTGCCTTTGCAGAACTGATGTCTCTGCACTATGGTGAGATCGAGCTCTTAAAGTGGTTGTAAACCCTATCTGCAGACTTCTCTTCTCTGCATCCATTCAAAGTGCTGAATTTATAAAGCCTGTCTGTGAGTTCAGAAGAAAGGGGGAGGACAGCTGAAATTACACACTGCAGAGCTCAGTGAGTAGAGCTTTGAAAGCTGATTGGAGGGAAGAGACACTCCCCCTCTACACAGTTCACAGGAACAGAGCTGAGGCTGTCAATCTGCTGGAGATCCCTCCCCTGTAACCATTTCTCTCTTGATGTCAGAAAAAAAGTGACTCATGCTGATAGCAGAGGAATGAAGCAGCAGACAGAAATGACACTTCTTAATTGAGACGAGTACACATTGTTGAAGGATATTGTTTATATTTGTTTATATGCCTGCGAGGAATATCCATCTGTACTATCAACCATGCCATGTATGAATGCTAATTCACCCTGCACTGCTATATGGTAAATGTCTACAAGCAATATCCATCTGTACTATCACCCATGCCATGTATGAATGTTAATTCACCCTGCACTGCTATATGGTAATCTATACTACTTTTAAAATCCACCTCTAACTGAAGCTGATTCATAACTACCAGTGTTCTTATTGGTAATTCTTACTGCTTCCAAAATCTCTAACTCTGTCTATATTACTGTGGTGTTTATTTTGCTTTTATTGTCTAACCCAAATTTATGAGTTGATCCTAATCTTTACATCTCTGCCCTCCTGCTCTCTTGTTGTCTTGTAGTCCTTCTTTGGTGTGAGAAGTTTGCCCTGCTAGCCATGTGACTCTGCTATGCATTCCTAATTGATTAATTGGCACTACCCCCAGCCAACTCAGTATAAATTTAGGCCTTTCTTAGGGGAGGCACAGCCAGGGGTAGCATTGGCAACTTTCATCTTGGATCCAAGCTACTGACTCTACCTCCCCTGCGGCACTCTCCTTTGGAGGTCTCATCTGGACCCACTCACCCTGACCCAACGGTCGGAAAGGTGGTGGGCTTGGTATGCTCCTGTCACCACAGAGTACCTTCCAAGTCCTCCCAAACCCCCCCTCTCTATCCTTCTCTTCTTTCGAGGCCCACTGCATCCGGCTATTCTCTCCAGTCTCTCTGAGGATTGCAGTAATCTGTCGGCCTCCTGGACCCGTGTCCCGCTTTCTCGACGACTTCTCTGCCTGGCTTCCCTTCTTTCTCTTCTCCGAGCTACCCACCATCATCCTTGGAGACTTCAACATCCCTATCAACATCGATAACCCGGCTACATCCCAACTCCTCCACTTAACCTCTTCTTTTGCACTCGCACAGTGTATACAATCCACCACCCACTCCGACGGGAACACCCTAGACCTTGTCTTCTCTCACCTCTGCACTCCCTACAACCTCACAAACACCCCCTCTCCTCTCTCTGATCACAACCTCATTACGTTCTCCGTCTCTTCATCCTCAAACACCTATCCCCCCAAACGTCATACTATCACCAGCAGAAACCTCCGCAACTTGAACCCTGTCCCTTTCCACTCTGCAGCTGACCAACTTTACGACAGTATCCTTCCTCTGTCCTGCCCTGACCTGGCCACTACTGTTTATAACAACTCGCTGTCAGTCGCTCTAGACTCGCTAGCACCACCAACAACACGAAGCATTAGACCCCGACCGCAACAACCCTGGCAGACGACCATACCAAAAATCTCAAACGACGCAGTCGTGCGCTGGAGTGACTATGGCGCAAAACCAAATCCCAACAAGCGTTCACCCAATATAAATCCGCCTTCCTAACCTACACTTCCTCCCTTCACGCAGCCAAGCAAGCCTACTTTGTTACCCTCATTAATACCTTCTCCTCCAGTCCTCGCCGGATCTTCTCTACTTTTAACTCTCTATTCTGTCCACCCGAACCTCCACCCAGTACCTCACTCACCGCCCACGAGATTGCTAACCACTTCAAAAACAAGATCGACGCAATTTGTAGGGACATCACCGCTGCTCAGACTTCCACCCCACCTAGCATTCCTCACACTGAAACTGCCCTACTCAAACTCACCAACGACCTGCTAACCGCCAAAACTAATGGCCACTATTCAGTGCTCCTTCTCCTCGACCTCTCTGCGGCTTTCGACATGGCTGACCACCCCCTCCTCCTCAAAAAACTACACTCTCTTGGCCTCAGAGACTCCGCTCTCTCCTGGCTCTCTTCCTATCTAGCACAGTGCTCCTTCAGTGTTACCTATAACGCTGCCACCTCCTCTTCACTCCCCCTCTCGGTTGGGGTCCCTCAAGGTTCTGTCCTCGGGCCCCTTCTCTTCTCCATCTACACCTCCTCCCTTGGCCAATTGATACATTCTCACGGCTTCAACTACCATTTCTATGCCGACGACACACAAATCTATCTCTCTACCCCTCACCTCACCCCTTCACTCTCCACCCGTATCACAAGCCTACTGAGCGACATATCGGATTGGCTGTAACTCCGCTTCCTCAATCTAAATCTTTCCAAAACTGAGCTCCTAGTTTTCCCCCCTAGCCCGAGCCCCCCCCCTGACTTCTCCATCAAGACCAACAACACTACCATCAGTCCCACCCCTCAAGCCAGAGTTCTAGGTGTCATCCTAGACTCCAATCTGTCCTTCCAGCCCCAGGTCCAATCGCTAACAAACTCATGTAGACTTCACCTCTGCAACATCTCCAAAATACGACCATTCCTAACCCTGGAAACCACTAAGCAACTCATTCACTCCCTTATTATATCACGCCTTGACTACTGTAACTCCCTCCTCATCGGCTTACCTCACCGCAGGCTATGCCTGCTTCAGTCCATCTTAAATGCTGCGGCCAGACTCATCCACCTTACTAACCGCTCCGTATCCGCCACCCCCCTCTGCCAATCCCTCCACTTGCTTCCGATTGCCCAACGGATAAAATTCAAAATGCTAACACTGACGTACAAAGCTGTTCATAATATTGCCCCAAACTACATCAATGATCTTGTCTCCAAATACCACCCGAAACGTCCCCTCCGCTCCTCACAAGACCTCCTACTCTCAAGCTCCCTGGTCTCCTCCTCCCATGCTCATCTCCAGGACTTTTCCAGGGCTTCCCCCATCTTCTGGAACTCCCTACCCCAATCCATCAGACTATCACCTACTCTGCTCACCTTTAGGCGCACTCTGAAAACCCATCTATTCAGGGAAGCCTACCCCACCCTCAGCTAATTACTGAACTCCTCAACTCTTCCTACCACTCCATCCCCCACAGCTATTTCCTCCTGTACCACTATCCCCT
Organism: Staurois parvus; assembly: GCF_062004578.1. Lineage (NCBI taxonomy): Eukaryota > Metazoa > Chordata > Amphibia > Anura > Ranidae > Staurois > Staurois parvus. The sequence goes on from NW_028317845.1 coordinate 2,380,317, forward strand.
CCCTCCTAGATTGTAAGCTCCAAGGAGCAGGGCCCTCGTACCCCTCGTGTATTGAATCGTATTGTTACTGTACTGTCTCGTGTATTGTCTCCCACCTTAATGTAAAGCGCTGAGCAAACTGTCGGCGCTATATTAATCCTGTATAATAATAATAATAACCATCTTGGCTAAAGTATTGATTGTGGCTTAAGTATTGAGCATTGCACTTTGGCTCTGCACTTCAGCAAATGCACAAAGCGAGAAACCACAGCAGACAACTTCAAATACTAATCAGACTACAGGTGATCTGTTTCCCCATCCAGCTCTTTCAGCTATTACCCAGTCTGCTTCTTCATCTCACCACTCTGTAACATGCACTCCCAACTCCTCCTTCTCACAGTTGTATTCTCTCTCTTCAAACTCTCTCTCCTTCATCCCTCTTCTCCACCCCACAACTTATATATATCACCCTCACTCCTGTCTTCACCTTTTTACTGTACTCATCAACTCCTGCTAATTCTGAGCCAACATACTTATAAAACCTCCAGGACACTGGGACCTGTCTCTCCATACAAGTCATACTCCCATATTACCTCTCTCACCCTTCTGCTTCTCCTAACATCTGGAGACATTTCCACAAATCCTGGACCGCCATCTTTTTCCTTTGACCAATACACCCAGCACACCCTATCCTCTAACAGCGGCTGCAATCCACACAATCTGGTTACTATTCCTCTTCTTCCTAGAACCAGCCTCCCCTTTTCTTGTGCCGTTTGGAATGCCCTCTCTGTAACAAACTCACCTCCCTCCATGACCTTTTTATCACAAACTCCTTTAACCTGCTTGCAATTACAGAAGTATGGCTTTATGAATCTGACTTTCCCTCTCCTGTTGCCCTCTCCCATGGTGGTCTCCTCTGGACTCACTCTCCCAGGCCTAGTGGATGGAAAGGAGGTGGAATTGGAATCCTCCTATCCCCACAAAGCACTTTTCAGGTCCTTCATTCACCTCCCTCTCTGTCCCCCTCCTCATTTGAAGTTCACTGTATTCGTCTATTCTGTCCAGTTTCTTTAAGAATTGTTGTGATCTATCGGCCTCCTGGACTGGTATCAAGCTTCCTTGATGACTTCTCTGCCTGGCTGCCTTACTTTTTCTCTTCTGAAATACCCACAATCATTCTTGGTGACTTTAACATCCCTGTTAATCTTAACACTCCTGCTACTTCTAAACTCCTAAACCTAACCACTTCTTTTGACCTAAAACAATGGACACATGCTTCTACTCACTCCAAGGGTAACTGCCTCGACCTTGTATTCTCCTACCTATGCATTCATTGCAACCTCACAAACTTGCCCAACCTGGCCACTTCTGTCTACAACAGTTCACTGTCATCCACTGTGGACATATTGGCCTCACTACACACAGAATTAGGCCCAGACTGCTACAGCCCTGGCAAACAGACAATACCAGATTCCTCAAAAAACGAAGCCGTGCTCTGGAGCGCTTATGGCATAAGAATAAGAATGATCAAGACTTCGACTAATATAAATCTGCCCTTCACTGCCAAACAGACCTATTTTATCACTCTCATTAAAACCCTCTCATGCAATCCCCATCAACTCTTTTCTACCTTTAACTCTCTACTTCGTCCTTCTTTACCTCCACCCACTAACTCACTCACTGCCCAGGAGATCGCTAATCACTTCAAAAATAAGATTGATACAATTCGTGACAGATCTCCACTGAACAGATATCTCCCTCACCCTACACCCCTTGTCCACCTGCACAATCTATACTAACCCAGCTACTATAGAGGAGGTTGGTAAACTTTTTTCTAAAGCCCACCTAACCACCTGTCCCCTGGACCCTGTTTCCTCGCAAATACTACGTCACCCTCTGGCTCTATCCTTCACTCTTTAACTCATATTTTCAATCTCTCCCTTTCTACTGGCATCTTCTTCATCTCTATAAAACATGTGCTAGTCATCCCCATATTTAAAAAGGACTCAATGGACCCAGCCAATCTCAACAACCTAAGACCCATCTCCTTACTCCCTTTTGCCTCCAAGCTCCTTGAACGTCTAGTCTACAACCAGATGACCTGCAAACCTTATTGAGAATAACCTTCTCGAACTCCTTCGAGCTGGATTTCACCCACAACACTCCACAGAAACTGCTCTCCTAAAACTCACAAACAACTTGTTTAGCGCTAAAATGAATGGTCACTATTCCGTACTCTTGGACCTCTCCATTGCCTTTGACACAGTTTACCACCCCTTCCTCCTCAAAAAACTTTATTTACTCAGTCTCCGTGACTGTACTCTCTGTTGGTTTGAATCTTACCTATCTCAACACACCTTCAGTGTCACTTACAACTCTACCACCTCCTCTCCTACTCCTCTTACTGTCGGAGTCCCCCAAGGTTCTTTCCTTGGACCTCTCCTATTCTCTATCTACACCTCTTCTTTGGGTCAGCTGATACCCTCCCATGGTTTCCAATACCATTTCTATGCTGATGACACACAAATCTATCTCTCTATTCCTCAACTCACCCCATCAGTTTCCTCACGTATCACCGATTTACTAACAGACATATCAGACTGGATGTCACACCATTTCCTAAAACCCAATCTATCCAAAACTGAGCTCATAATATTTCCTCCCCAATGTGCCTTTTCCCCTGATTTCTCGGTCAGGATCAATAGCACCACTATCAACCCATCCCCACATGCCAGAGTGCTAGGGGTAACCCTGGATTTTGAACTATCCTTTCAGGCCCACATCCAATCCCTGTCCAAATCATGCCGCCACAACCTCAGCAACATCTCCAGAATACGCCCATTTTTAACCAATGATACCACAAAGCTCCTAATTCACTCCCTGGTTATCTCTCACCTCAAATACTGCAACTCCCTCCTCATTGGCTTACCTTTACATAGGCTATCCCCCCTCCAGTTCATCATGAATACTGTTGCCAGGCTCATCTACCTTACCGATTATTCAGTGTCTGCTACCCCTCTCTGCCAATCCATCCACTGGCTTCCACTCACCCAACAAATAAAATTCTAAATACTAATAACAACTTACAAAGCCATCCACAACTCTGCCCCCAGCTACATCACTAACCTGGTCTCAAAATATCTACCAAACCGTTCTCTTCGATCCTCCCAAGACCTTCTGCTATCTAGTTCCCGTGTCACCTCCTCCCATGCCCACCTCCAGGACTTCTCCCGAGCTTCTCCCATCCTATGGAACGCCCTACTTCAATCTGTCTATCTCCTAATCTAGCCACCTTTAGATGATCCCTGAAAACAGTTCTCTTTAAAGAAGCCTATCCTGCTGCTAATTAGTAAACTGCCTTTTATTTCCTGCATCAGCTCATCCCCCCACAGATATTACCTTTTGTATCACTCAACCCTTCCTCCTAGATTGTAAGCTATTACGAGCAGGGCCCTCTGTCTCCTCTTGTACCAAATTGTATAGTACCTGTTATGTCTACCTTAATTTTGCAAAGCGCTGTGCAAACTGTTGGTGCTATATAAATCCTGTATAATAATAATATTTCATATCTTAGGTTTACAACCACTTTGAAGCAGAACTTTACCCATAACAACTTGATAAAAAATAATGTTCTTTAGTAATGAACATACATTCCACATTAATAATTATGCTACGAAAATTAGTGTGTGCTGTAAATAGCCTCCAGCATTGCTCCTGTTTCTTCTTGCTGGAGGCTGCCATTTTGCTAAAGCCCGGAGCCCCTGCAGCAGTAAATCATAAAGTGGAACTAAACCCATCGATTTAACAATTTTAAAAATCAGTTACATCATGCCGGGATTGCTGTCACATTTGCTTGGGTTCTCAACCAAACTGTCAAACCATCAAATGGCTGGCATCAGAACTGATCACATGTGCAGCACCATGGCAAGTGCAGATCAAACCGAAGCAGCTTCCTTACCTGTAGAGGATAGGAGCGTTTAATTCCACTTTAAGGCTGTCAGCAAATCGGCCTCTATAAATTCGGCACTGCCTAAAAATGCCTAAAATAAGAGAGCAACTGAGCATGTGCATAGTGGGTTGAGACAGTGTATTACTGGATTTTATACAGTATATGCACTTATTTTTTTAATGTTTTACATAGCTATACCTTTAAAAGTAGCCAGTGTGAAGTCATCTAGCAGGACTTAATTTTCTGACTGATGTTGCACTTTAAATCAATGAGTTTTGTTCTGCTTTAATTTTTCCTAGAATAACGTGTGTACCTGACACATGAACAATAATTTGAGCAATCTATTTACTTGCACTGTTTGGATAATTTCTTCCATCAACTGACATATCTGATCTAATTGCCCTTGTGACCCTGTCACATTTGTACCAACTGAAATAACGCTGCATTCACATTCCTGGAACTATTGCTTCCTTCTTTTTAAAAATAACTGAACATAGCATACAGGTTGAAACCTCAGGCTCTGAAGATAATTATCCAAAATGACAAGCAAAAGACTAAATTTACTGTTACATTAGAACTTTATGTTTAGACATGTGCATGGTGGGCATTAAATACACGTGGTTGAGCCATGTTTTTAGCATCCCCAACTGCCCTCCCTTAAGCTGCAAAAGCAGCAGACAGGAGTGTTTACATGCTGTGGCTGCGATGCTTTGTTTTGCACACATGGCCTTATAACATTAATCCAAAAAATGTATTAAAGCTAAACGCCAGGTGCAAACATTTTCATTTAAATATATCATTAGCCACAAAAACAACTTTGTGTGAAGCAACTTTGCACGCCCAGATATTATTTTTCAAAACAATATAAATCAAAAGATGCAGCGCTACAGAAGAGGAACACTATAAATAAATGAATGGATGTATAGATACAAATATGTATACACATGAATAAATAAATGAATAGAACAGTTCATATGATAATATCAAGGTGACTTCAAGTGCTCTCCTCTATTTCATATCCTCCTGATAATCAGGTGCTGTGCGAAATAGTGCTGAAGAAATGCACACTCACCAGAACGCACAGTTAAACCCACAGTGGGTGTGGTGATGTCATTGGTGTGAGCTTTCCTCTCCGGTCGCACTGAGGTGATGTCAGAGAAGTAACGGCTTCTATTTCCATGGTGAAATCCAATGTGTGTGTAAGACGGCTACTCATCTCTCTGCTGGGAAAGGAACGTGTGTAGGCATTAAGGAGCAGTCCACAGGCTACCTTCCAAGGGATTACACAGTAATATCCAGGAGCTCTGGAGGGAGGCTATCATATTGCAGACCCCATCCTGACCAGCTGATGACTCCAAGGGAAATTTATATTTATAAACGCCCATTTAACTGTGCGTTCTGGTGAGTGTGCATTTCTTCAGCACTATTTCGCACAGCACCTGATTATCAGGAGGATATGAAATAGAGGAGAGCACTTGAAGTCACCTTGATATTATCATATGAACTGTTCTATTCATTTATTTATTCATGTGTATACATATTTGTATCTATACATCCATTCATTTATTTATAGTGTTCCTCTTCTGTAGCGCTGCATCTTTTGATTTATATTGTTTTTTTTGGGGTTTATGGTTACCTGGTGCACAGCTGCTACTTTGCATTTATAGGTGCGCTCGTATACATTTTTTATCATTATTTTTCAAAAGTAGAAGTGACATCATCACAGCACTATACATAGCCTATGAAGAGAGAAGAGCTGTGGGTGGGACCCAGAAGGTCCACCTACAACAGGCTGCCTAAGGAAACCTCAAAAAAGTCAACACTGGAGTCCATACATAATCTGCAGAGTTTATATATTAAAAATCAAATTTACAGCAAAAAAAAATAACGCATTTTGGCTCACAAAGAGAGCAGCTGGGATCAGTTTTTTATACAGGGATGTCCTGCACACATAAAATGTCACGGAGTTGTTTAACACTGGTTTACTACTCCCATCTGGAATAAACACACAAATACCAAGATTCTAGTACGAATACAAGTGCCTCATTTAACCCCTATCCAGGCAAAAGTGTTTTTCTAGTTTTGGGTATAGTAAGGAAAAATGATAGTATCTATCAGGTTTTAATTTCTGTCTGACATCCCATTGGGTAGATATACCTTGGCTTCCTTTTCTGACACAGGAACTGATAGTAAGATCTCTCCAAAAAAAGATTACAGCAATAAAAACTTACATTCCTGGGCTATTCTTAGACAGGACAGTTATCTCCTCAAAAATGACAAATGTAGAGGTATCTATTCTGTAGTACTGAGGCATGGCTAATGTATTCAAGGGTGGACTGGGACCAACAGGGGGAACAGAGGCTACCAAATGGGCATGTGTACCTTGGACACAGCCAATGACAGATCTGTGTACTGGCCCGTTACCAGTACCATGTGACTTGCTGTGACCAAGCACAGCAGGTCACATGACAGTTGTAAACAATGGATGGCTTGCTTTCATGCCATCCATTGTATACAATTGTGTCACTAGTTGTTATTGGTCACAGGGATCATATGCACAGACAGGGCCAATCATAGCCCAACTGTGTCACGTGATTAGCTGTGGCCAATCACAACTAATCACAACAAAAAAACCTGAATGAATCAATTTCATTCAGTTAAATGCTTGCGTATAGCAAATAAATTCTTTGCTATAAACAGTCATATTGTGTAAAAAAAAAAAAAAATACTGATCACTTCCCCAAAGTAGTACAATGTTACTATGGTAACATTATGCTACTATGGTAACATTATACTGCTTTGGTCATAGTGTAAATATGAAAAGCAAATCGTAAAAAGAAAGAAAAAATGTAATAAAAAAATAATAAAATTAAAAATAATTGAAAAAAAAAAATCATTTTTTTTTCGTATTGTCACCAGTCAGTGTCCCTGATCACCGCCACACCAGTTATATGATGATGATGTACTGCACTGGTGACAGTATGTTAACCATTAGCCACCTGGCCAATGGCCGTTTGGCGGCTTCAGATGTGCCTCTTCATTCCGGGTGCACGCCATTTGGCGTGCTCCCGCACATGCGCCGTTTGCGGTAATGCAGAGCGGAGCAGCAGCGGGATCTGTCACGGGCCGTGCACCTCGGACACGGCCAATGACAGATCCGAGTACCGGCTCCCGTTGCTGGTACCATGTGACCTGCTGTGACCAATCACAGCAGGTCACATGACAGTTGTATACAATGGATGGCTTCATTCATGATGCCATCCATTGCATACTAGTGCCTAGCTGTGAATGGTCACAGCTAATCACATGCACATGTCATGTGATTAGCTGTGACCAAATCACAGCTAAGCACAAAAAAAAAAAAAAAAAAAAAAGCTGAATGAATCGATTTCATTCAGGTAAATGCTTGCTTATAGCAAAGTAATTCTTTGCTATAAGCAAATTGTGTAAAAAAAAAAAAAAAATACTGATCACTTCCCCAAAGTAGTACAGTGTTACTATGGTAACATTGTACTACTTTGGTCATAGTAAAATATGAAAAAAAAATCTTAAAAAAAACAATGTAATAAAAAATTAAATATAATAAAAAAATAAAAAAAAAAAAAAAAAAAAAATATATATTTTTTTTTTCATACTGTCACCAGTCAGTGTCCCTGTTAACCGCCATGCCAGTTATATGATGACGCTGTACTGCACTGGTGACAGTATGTAAAAAAAAAAATAGTGAAAATAATTTTTTTAATTTTTTCATTTTCCGAAAAATTATGACATAAAAATACAACTTCAAAAAACTCGCCATGCCTCTTATGAAGTACGTCGGACTGTCTACTCTGCAAAAAGGGGTCATTTGTGGGATATCTGTACTGTTCTGACATTCTTGGACCTCAAGAAATTAGATTGGCTGTCAGTACTTCAGGATTGATCAATATTCAGATCTATACCATAGTTTGTGAACTCTATAACTTTCCTACAAACTAAAAAATACATCCTAATTTGGGTTATTTTCACCAAAGACATGTAGCAGAATACATCTCGGCCTAAATTTATGAAGAACAATTATTTATTTGTAAACTTTTATAACAGAAACAAAGAAAAATGTGTTTTTTTTTCAAAATTTTTGGTCTTTTTTTGTTAATTTAGCAAAAAATAAAAACCCCAGCGGTGATTAAATACCACCAAAAGAAAGCTCTAGTTGTGTGAAGAAAATGATAAAATTTTAGTTTGGGTACAGTGTTGTATGACCGCGCAATTGTCATTCAAAGTGTGAGAGCGCTGAAACCTGAAAAATGGCCTGGGCAGGAAGGTGTAAAATTGCACGGTATTGAAATGGTTAAAAAAAATTTGTGAAAATAATTTTTTTAATTTCTTAATTTTCCAAAAAATTATGACAAAAAAATTACAGCTTCAAAAAACTCACCATGCCTCTTATAAAATACATTGGTCTGTCTACTTTGCAAAAAGGGGTCATTTGGGGGATATCTGTACTGTTCTGACATTTTTGGACCTCAAGGAATTAGATTGGCTGTCAGTACTTCAGTCTGATCAATTTTCAGATATATCCCATAGTTTGTGAACTCTATAACTTTCCTACAGACTAAATACAAAATACTGATTTGGGTTATTTTCACCAAAGACATGTAGCAGAATACATCTTGGCCTAAATTTATGAAGAACAATTATTTATTTGCAAATGTTTATAACAGAAACAAAGAAAAAGTTTTTTTTTTTTTAATTTCCAGTCTTTTTTTTTTAATTTAGCAAAAAATAAAAACCCCAGTGGTGATTAAATACCACCAAAAGAAAGCTCTAGTTGTGTGAACAAAATGATAACAATTTAGTTTAGGTACAGTTTTGCATGACTGAGCAATTGTCATTCAAAATGTGAGAGCGCTGAAACCTGAAAACTGGCCTGGGCAGGAAGGGGGTAAAAGTGCCCAGCATTGAAGTGGTTAAGTTGTAATGTTTTGTTTTAATTTTGTGGAAAACTAAGAAATGAAAATAAAATTTTCTAAATTTCTTTTTTTGCTTACATACTGTCACCAATGCAGTACAACGTCATCATATAAATGGCGTAGCAGTGATCAGGAATACTGACTAATGACATTATGTAAAAAAAAAAAGATAAATAAAAAAAAATTTAATTTATTAACCACTTGCCGCCCAGCCACCGCATATAAATGGTGGCAGGGCGGCGTTCGTAGGCAAAAGCACGTTTTAAAACGGCTGCCTTCAAAACAGGTAGGGGGCGCGCGCAAGGCGCGCCCGCCCTACCAGTCCCGCGGGTGTCAGCAGCGGGTGTCAGCCGACGGGTCATGGCCGGTTTTTACCGGCCGTTTTCCCGCGATTGCTGGTGATCGCTAACACAGAGCAGGGCTGCATTGTTTACACACAGCCCTGTTCTGTGTCAGTTCTCTGACAGTTTGTGAGAAGCTGCAGAGTTTCTCTCCCTCGATCAGCTCCCCCCTCCCTCCCCCCGTCCAGTACACCCGTCCAGTACACCCCCCCCCCCGCCCCCTAGTAAAACACTCCCCTTACACTGCAAATTCTAAAAATGTTAACCCCTTCCTCCCAAGTGACATTAGTACAGTTTCAGTGGTTTTTTTTCACTGATCACTGTATTGGTGTCACTGGGGATGTCAGTGACCCCAAGTTAGTTCCCCCCCAGTGTCAAAATGTTCGCCGCTGTCCCGCAGTCCTGCCATAAGTCGCTGGTCGCCGCCATATGTCGCTGATTGCCGCCAAGTCGCTGATCAGCGCCATTATTAGTATAATAAAAATTCAAAATTCCAGTATCTTTCCCGCCATTTGTAAACGCTATAACGTTCACGTAAACCAATTAATTTACACGTATTGGGATTTTTTTTAGCAAAGACATGTCGCAGAATGCATTTTGGTAGAAATTTATGACTAAATTTGATTTTTGCATTTTTTTTTACTGGACATGTTTTATAGCAAAAAGTCCAAAATATTGTTTTTTTTCCTCAAAATTGTCAGCCTTTTTTTTTTATAGCGCAAAAAATAAAAACCGCACAGGTGATCAAATATCACCGAAAGAAAGCTCAATTTGTGGGGAAAAAAGGATGTAAATTTCATTTATGTACCGTATTGCATGACCGCGCAATTGTCCATTAAACTAGCGCAGCGCTGTATAGCAGAAAAATGGCATAAATTGCAGTATCTATACCATAGTTTGTAGACGCTATAACTTCCACACAAAGCAATCAATATACACTTATTGGGATTTTTTTTACCAAAAACATGGAGCAGAATACATTTTGGCCTAAATTTATAACCAACTTTGAGTTTACTATATATTTTTTATAGCTGAAAGTAAAAAATATTGTTTTTCTTCAAAATTTTTTTTGTTTATTGCGTGAAAAATAAAAAGCGCACAGGTGATCAAATTACACCGAAAGAAAGCTCTATTTGTGTGAAAAAAAGGACGTAAATTTTGTTTGGGTACAGCATTGCATGACCGCGCAATTATCAGTTGAATTAGTGCAGCGCCGAGTAGCAAAAAGAGGCCTGGTCATTAAGGGGGGTAAATCCTCAGGTGCTCAAGTGGTTAAAAAAGTTTTATTACATTTTTTTTTTTTTAACTATTTTTCTTTCTACTCCTGTGACCAGAACAATACAATGTTACCATAATAACTTATACCAACAAATTACATTAATATAAACAAGCATTTTTACTAAATGAAACTGATTAATTCAGTAGTTTTTGTTGTGATCAGCTCTGACTGGCCATAGCTGATCACATGTTACAGATGGGCTGTGATTGGCCCAGTCTGTACATGTGATCATTGTGACCAATCACAGCTCACAGCACAGTTGTAAGAAAGCCATTCATTGCTTACAACTGTCATGCGATCTGCTGTGATTGGTCATAGCAACCACGTGACACTGACCCGTGAACAGAGCCGATGCCCATGGGAAACATACGCGGTACAATCCTGGGAGGACGTCACATGATGTCCCCCCAGGATAATAGGGTTCCCGCTCGGCCGTCATTGTATAATAGGCTGGGCAGAAGGAATTTCGGCTTTGAAAAAAAAAACAGGGAGCTGATGGGTTTCTATGCAGAGCTGCAACAGATTTTGCACTCTCTAGTTTTAGTAAATCAACCCCTATGTATCTGCTAACTTTGTGATATTTCTATTCCTACAGGACTTACAGCTTTTACCCTCACAAATATTTTTTCATCTGAAAAATATCTGATTTTATCATGTGTGACAATTTTAAAGTTACTATAATAGTTAAAGGACAATTTTTTAAGTGTATATACAGGCGAAACTCGAAAAATTTAAATATTGTGCAAAAGTTCATTTAATTCAGTAATGCAACTTAAAAGGTGAAACTAATATATGAGATAGACTCATTACATGCAAAGCAAGATAGTTCAAGCCGTGGTTTGTCATAATTGTGATGATTATGGCTTACAGCTCATGAAAACCCCAAATCCACAATCTCAGAAAATTAGAATATTGTGAAAAGGTGCAATATTCTAGGCTCAAGTGTCCCACTCTAATCAGCTAATTAAGCCATAACACCTGCAAAGGGCTCCTGAGCCTCTAAATGGTCTCTCAGTCTGGTTCAGTAGGAATCACAATCATGGGAAAGACTGCTGACCTGACAGTTGTGCAGAAAACCATCATTGACACCCTCCATAAGGAGGGAAAGCCTCAAAAGGTAATTGCAAAAGATGTTGGATGTTCCCAAAGTGCTGAATCAAAGCACATTAATAGAAAGTTATGAGGAAGGGAAAAGTGTGGAAGAAAAAAGGTGCACAAGCAGCAGGGATGACCGCAGCCTGGAGAGGATTGTCAGGAAAAGGCCATTCAAAAGTGTTGGGGACTTTCACAAGGAGTGGACTGAGGCTGGAGTCAGTGCATCAAGAGCCACCACACACAGACGGATCCTCTTGTCAAGCCGCTCCTGAACAACAAACAACGTCAGAAGTGTCTTATCTGGGCTAAAGAAAAACAGACCTGGTCTGTTGCTCAGAGGTCCAAAGTCCTCTTTTCTGATGAGAGCAACTTTTGCATCTCATTTGGAAACCAAGGACCCAGAGTATGGATTAAGAATGGAGAGGCACACACTGCAAGATGCTTGAAGTCCAGTGTGAAGTTTCCACAGTCTGTGTTGATTTGGGGAGCCAAGTCATCTGCTGGTGTTGGTCCACTGTGCTTCATTAAGTCCAGGGTCAACGCAGCCGTCTACCAGGAGATTTTGGAGCACTTCATGCTTCCTTCCGCAGATGAGCTTTATGGGGATGCTGACTTCATTTTCCAGCAGGACTTGTCACCTGACCACACTGCCAAAAACTCCAAAACCTGGTTCAAAGACCATGGGATTACTGTGCTTGATTGGCCAGCAAACTCGCCTGACCTGAACCCCAAAGAGAATCTATGGGGCATTGCCAAGAGAAAGATGAGAGACATGAGACCGTACAATGCAGAAGAACTGAAGGCCGCTATTGAAGCATCCTGGTCTTCCATAACACCTCAGCAGTGCCACAAGCTGATAGCTTCAATGCCACGCCGCATTGAGGCAGTAATTGCTGCAAAAGGGGCCCAAACCAAGTACTGAGTACATATGCATGCTTATACTTTTCAGAGGTCCGATATTGTTCTATGTACAATCCTTGTTTTATTGATTGCATGTAATATTCAAATTTTCTGAGATTGTGGATTTGGGGTTTTCATGAGCTGTAAGCCATAATCATCACAATTATGACAAATCACAGCTTGAACTATCTTGCTTTGCATGTAATGAGTCTATCTCATATATTAGTCTCACCTTTTAAGTTGCGTTACTGAAATAAATGAACTTTTGCACGATATTCTAATTTTTCAAGTTTCACCTGTATATTTTACTATGTTTATTCTTTATTTTAAAAATACACAATTGGTACAGAATGCATTCATGATACCGGTGAGCATTCTAGGTTTTCTAAAAAGACGGCACAGCAGAACCCATTTACCTTCAGATTATCTCTCTCCGACTGCACCCTATACTTTCCAAATGAACAGAATAGGTAGGTAGAGGCAAGAATGAAACACATCACTCGAGCAATTGACTTGTATGTGCATATTTGCTCTTGATCTATTGACTTGTAGACATATAATTAGAGATACCCAGCTCTGTAAACAATGGGTTTTTTTAACACAGAAGTTAATATGTGAAAAGAAGCCAACAGCTCCACCTATTGACAATAAATTTTACTATGACATTTTAAAATACAATATTTCATATTTACCCAGCTAAAACATTTTGAAAACAATTTATTTGTCTTGAGCATAGTAAACAACAAATACATACATAAAAGATATACTAAAACACTACACGCATTACCTTTTACCATGTTCAGCTTTTGTGAGAATGACGTACTTGTTGCTTTATTGATAAAACCAGCATGTGTAAGCTGCATATTCATCTTTTACACTTTCATATATACAAGAATACAAATGAACCACAATGCACATTTAGTCAGAAATGGCACTGCATGAAGAGTCATTACCAAAACTATATTTCATTGTCAAGAATGTGGTATTCCTGTTCCCCTGCTGAAACCAACAACATAGTGCACATAATACTGTGCATTGTACAGTACCTTTACTGTACTAATCTTATGTAATATTCCTGTATACATTTTTTTAAGAATGTGAAACTATATAACCACTTAAGCTCCGGAAGGTTTTACCCCCTTCATGACCAGGACATTTTTTGCTATTCAGCACTGTGCTACTTTAACTGGCAATTGCACGGTCACGCAACACTGTACCCAAATGAAATTTATGTCATTTTTTTCACACAAATAGAGCTTTCTTTTGGTGGTATTTTATCACCACTGGGGTTTTTTTTATATTTTATTATATAAATTATAAATATTTTATACTTTCTGTTACAAAGCACATCCAATAAAAAAAATCCTAAAATCAAATTTCTTCATAAATTTAGGCCAAGTGTATTCTGCTGCATGTCTTTGGTAAAAACAAATCCCAATAAGTGTATAATAATTGGTTTGTGCGAAAGTTATAGCATTTACAAACTATGGTATCTATACTGGAATTTATGCAGCTATGATGCTGTACTGGCAATTTCAGTGATTAGTGACATATAGTGTGACTGTGATAGTGTGGCGGGCAATCTGGTGCTAGCTGATGCTAGTATGGAGGGACACTAACTGACTAACTGACATCAATAGTGTCACTAATACAGTGATTAGTGCCAAAACTGTACACTGTCACTGTACTAATGACACTGGCTGGGAAGAGGTTAACATCTAGGGGCAATCAAAGAGTTAACTGTGTGCCTAACAATGTGTAATGTGTGTAACATGTGCTGCTTTTAATAATCGAGGTGGATGTATTTTCTTCCTGCTGGTAGTAAACACAGGGCTCTGTACCGTGATTTGCTACAACTTATCAGCAGGTCTTGGCCATAAATCATTGCCCAGGACCTGCTGACCAACTAAATGACAACACAGATTGAGCAGGGGGCACACATGCACCCTCTACCCTGACAAACTGGATAATGTACATTTACGTAATTCAGCGCAGTGGATCATGAGCGGCCAGCGGGCTACCTGCCCACAGTATATGTGGGTGGTCTTATAGTGGGTAACCTCTGCCAGGTGCTTATTGCTGTTTCCCTGCTGTGAAGATTCACCCTATTTGTTCTGGTGAGCATTTTCATCACTACTGGCAGTGTAATGGTCCGGAGATTTGAAACACTCACTCTTCTCCCTCTTCTGCAGAGCTTCTGGGAAGGATCAGAGCAATTCTGATTGGTCATTTCCAGCACAGAGCACAGCTCTGATCCATCCCGGAAGCGCTGCAGAAAGAAGAATGACAACAGTGGGGTACTAATACAGCGGCTTCATGGGCACTGACAGCTCATTACTCACAGAGGTAAGTACAGTGGGGACCAGGGGGTTGAGTGGGAAAGCTGTAGGCTGTTAGCTCAGCTTTTCATTTATTATGAAAAGGTGAACTAACCCTTTAACCTCCCTGGCGGTATGATTCTTTCTGATTTTTGGCGCTGAAAGCGGTACCATTTTTTTGCATGGAAATATGTAGTTTTTTTATTGTAGGCCTGTAATTCTTAGGAATAACTCACTGATATCTGTCCGAACAAGAGTCTAGTAAACATCCCGGGTAGGATAAAATTTGAAACACGTAATCATAAATTATAATTTAATAAATAATCATAAAAAAGAATAATATAATAATAATACATTTAATTCAATAATATAATCAAACCAAAAACACTGAAATGTGAAATATAGCGCCAAGTTAGCACATTGCTGAGCAAAGTCGCAAAATCGTTTTCAGTGTCTGATGACGAATTTCCCCACAAATCATTATCACTCAATTCTGCAAGTGGTTCTGATTTACTATTGCTGTTCTCCTAGCTGGTCTAAAACCGCTTTTGACCTAAAGGGACACTTTTTGGATGCCATGGACATTTCTCAGTTTCCAGGCAGAAAGAACAGACAAAATGCAGGCAGGGCACAGGACAAAGCATTAGGGACAAGATGTATGTGAAATTGGTTGAGACAGCAATGTTTTACTATGTAAAATGTAAAAAAAAAAAGACATTTTTTAAAATTTTTAAATTTCCCGCCGCCGACGGCGCCCGTACGTCCCAACGTCACAGGGACAGGACACAGAAGCCGAATGCTGGCATCGGCCGGAGGAGATGGCCGGGGACGCTGCAGGGGACACATCGCGGGAGCGCAGGGTAAGGTAAGTGAAGAACAAATGCCGGAGCAGTGCCGCATGGTATTCCCGAGTGGAGCTCGAGGTTACCGTTTGTGGTACTGAAATGTTACCCCGAGCTACACTCGGAAATACCGCCAAGGAGGTTAACCACTTCCTGTCTGGCCCATGTATATAAATGGCCGGACGGGAGCATTGCAGGAGCGGGTGGCCGTTTATAAATATCCTCCCCGCTCCTCGCCTGTACGCACGGCTCCGCGATCCGGTTCCTGCTGTGTCCGAACACTGATCGCTGTACAAGACCTCTGTGTGAGGTACCAATCATGTGATCACTGATCGGCCAATCAGTGATCACATGAACAGTAGTAAACCAGATGTCACTTCTGACATCATTGCTTACTACATGTGAAATCTGTCACATGGTACAAGGCTATTCACAACAGCCTTGTATCATGTGACAAGCTGTGACCAATCACAGCTTGCACAGTATTTCTCAATGGCTGCAAGAATGCAGCCAGAGAGAAGGAGAAATTATTGCTTTTACAGCTTTTATGGGTGTAAAAGCAATCAGTGTAAAAAAAAAAAAAATCTTCATCACCCCCCACAAGTAGTACACTGTCACTATGGTGACACTGTACTGCTAGGGTAACAGTATGTTAAAAAAAAATTAATAATAATATAAAAAAATAAAATGAAAATGTCAAAAATGTTTTTGAAAAATTATAATTTTTGGTTATAAACTAATTTGGGTTATTTTATTTTTTTTTTACTAAAAAGATAGCTGAATACATTTTGGCCAAGATTTATGAAGAAAGATTATTTATTTGCAAAAATGTTATAAGAAAAACACTTTCTTTTCCAAAATGTTTGGACTTTTTCATTTATATAGCAAAAAAATAACAATCCCAGTGGTGAATAAATACCACCAAAATAAAGTTTTATCTGTCTCAAAAAATGCTTAAAAATTCATATGGGTACAGTGTTGCATGACCGCGCAATTGTCATTCAAAGCGTGATAGCGCTGAAAGCTGAAAATTGGCCTGGACAGGAAGGGGGTGAAAGTGTCCGGACTGGAAGTGGTTAAGCAAGAATCAGCAAAATATGTTTGTTCGGTGAACAGTTCTCTGTCACCCTGCACATCTACTGTCCTTCTTCTCTGTGCAAAACAAGGTGCACTGCATGCCTCCCCAGGACATCACCGCTTTGGGGATGGTGTAGAGCTGTAGCCAGTACACAGGACTAACATTCCTGTATGACCATGCCGGCAGGTGTTACTCTATATTTATCCTGTGTAGTGTGTACACAACATTGTAGAAAGCACGCTGGTTTCCTGCATCCCAAGGGAGCAAGCAGCGGCTACATGGAAGGAGAGGAGCCCAGGACTGGTGCTTCCATTCAGCCCAGTCTCGGGGTACTGCCGCCCCCACCCTAGCCCGGAATTGCTTCCGCACCTGTCGGTGGCTGTTGTTGACTCAGGAGGCCGCCCCACCCCTTCCAGGCAAGCTCTGGAGCCCAGCTCAAAGATTTGGCAGGTTCTTGGACTGTTTTCTTTCCCTTAACAGTCTGGGCAGGTGCCAGCCTAGGAACAAGGGAGTCAGTATACAGAGAGTGAGTGAGAGAGAGCTGGGAGGAGGGGAGAGGAAGGAGACGACGAGTGGGAGAGCAGAGGGGGTGAAAGTGTGAAGAGAGGAAATGGACAAAGTCAAAACTGCAAAAAAGCACGAGACGAGTTCAGAGATGTAGAACATGAAGGCTGGTCACCTCGGGCACAATATTCCGTGGCACTGGATGTCCTGTTTGAGATATAAGTGATCCAAGAATAACATTGGTAACCAGAAGAAGGCAACCAGTGATCCTTGACCACTTTCTGGCCGGTCCTGATATGAAAAGGGAACCTGTAACTAGAATCTCTCCCCATATATTTTACAACAACCATCACACAGCATGACAGTGCACGGGACTGGGGATAGTATAGGAGTACATCCTGCAGTCAGAACACCCCCTGCTGTATACACGTTTACTACAACTACACAGGTATGGATTGCAGAAGCTCAAACTGAACAGATCCAGATTTACAAATCTCAGTTTAAAACCATTGACAGTTGTGAGCAGTCGGGAAGTGACACCTCCTGACATGAAATAGATCACCCTACATGTAGATTATCCCACTCTTTACAACTCAGTGGGTTTTGTGTTTTAACCACTTCATGTCCGGACACTTTTACCCCTTCCTGTCCAGGACAATTTTCAGCTTTCAGTGCCATCACACTTTGAATGACAATTGCGCGGTCATGCAACACTGTACCCATATGATTTTTTTAGCATTTTATTGAGACAGATAAAACTTTATTTTGGTGGTATTTATTCACCGCTGGGATTTTTATTTTTTTTGCTATATAAATGAAAATGTCCAAAAATTTAGAAAAAAAGTGTTTTTCTTATAAACTTTTGCCAATAAATAATTTTTCTTCATAAATCTTGGCCAAAATTTATTCAGTTATCTTTTTAGTAAAAACAAATAACCCAAATTAGTTAATTATAATTAATTATAATTTTTTACATTTTTATTTTATTTTTTTATATTATTATTTATGTTTTGTTTTTTTTTAACATACTGTCACCCTAGCAGTACAGTGTCACCATAGTGACACTGTACTACTTGTGGAGGGTGATGTAGATTTTTTTTTTCTTTTACACTGATTGCACGGTGGCTAAATGGTTAGCCCCTCCACCTGGCAGTACTAGGGTCATTAGTTCAAATCCCAGCCATGGCACCACCTGTCTGGAGTTTGCATGTTCTCCCTGTGCATGCATGTGTTTCCTCTGGTTACTCCAATTTCCTCTCACACTCCAAAGACATGCTGGTAGGTTAATTGGCTCCTATCTAAATTGGCCCTAGTATGTGTATGTATGAATGTAAGTTAGGGACCTTAGAGATTGTACACCCCTTGAGGGTTAGGGACTGATATGAATGTACAGTATATTTATATATAACGTGTTGTGTAAACTGACAGCACTATATAAGTACCATAAATAGATAAATTGCTTTTACACCCATATAGGCTGTAAAAGCAATAATCTCTCCTTCTCTCTGGCTGCATTCTTGCAGCCATTGAGAAATATTGTGTGAGCTGTGATTGGTCACAGCTTGTCACATGGTACAAGGCTGTTGTGAATAGCTTTGTACTATGTGACCTCTGTGATCATTCACAGATTTCACACGTAGTAAGCAATGATGTCAGAAGTGACATCTTGCTTACTACTCTTCATATGATCACTGATTGGCGGGCACCAGATCGCGGTGCCGCATGCTCCCAGGGAGTGCGCACAATCCAAAATGGCGGGCGCCATTTATGAATGCCAACCCGCCCCTGCACTGCCACCATCCGACCGTTTATATACAGCGGCCGGATGGCAAGTGATTAAAGGCATACTCCACCTTTTGCAAAAAAGTTTATAAAAGCCTCCACATTAATTAAAAAACACATGTGCGCTCATTTGATTTCTACTTAGAGCTTGCAGAACATTGCAACTTAGATCAGTGCATTGTTGGGGCAATACACAGGGGTAGATTTACTAAAGACAAATAGACTGTGCACTCTGCAAGTGCAGTTGCACTCGTGCTCTCCAGAGCTTAGTAAATGTGGTAAAGCTCTGCTGATTTCCATCATCCAATCATCATTTTTATTTTACTTGCACCTGATTGGGTATTCTTTACAAAGTGAAACTTTACCACATTTACATTTACTAAGAAAAAAAGAGTGAAACTGTACTTGCAAAGTGCACAGTATATTTGCCTTTAGTAAAACAACCTTGCAGTCTCCTACAAACATTCCTCCAGCCCCAAGCTCATACAGAGCTGCTGCAACACCCACATGGAAGAAAAATATATTTGAAACATATTTTTAAAATATTCTTCTCAAATATTTTGACATATATCTGAAATACTACAATTTTGGCCATATTCAATATATATATATATATATATATATATATATAAAAAGTATACATATATATATACACACACTGCATGTTGAAATACAAAATATATGAAAAATATTTTTAAAAATATATGTTTTTTAAATATATTCTTCAGTTTTTTTTTACATATAAAAAAGTCATTTTAACATATATTTTTGCACACATTTGTAAATGCATTCCAAAAATTTAGATTTGTATCTTTAAAGACATACAGTATATTTGAAATGTATTTTTAAAAATATTTTTCATATATTTTGTAATAAAACCACATTTCAACATACAGTATATATATAGTATATATATATATATATATATATATATATATATATATATATATATATATAATTTATTTATTGAAATATGTTAAATATGGCCAAAATTGTAGTATTTCAAATATATGTCAATATATTTTGGAATAATATTTTAAAAATATATTTTAAATATATTTTTCTTCCATATGGGCAGGGCTGAAGGAAGAAAGCAGTGGACTATAGGTGGGGTGATATTATAGCACATTTGTGTTGCATTGGGATCTATGAGTCCCTGTTTTTGGAGTGTTTCAACCCTTGAGTACAGTCATCTGCTTTCCTCTTGTCCTGTGTTTCCCGGCCACGAACCGGACCGGCACCTTGCAGAGTGCACATCTATCGGCACCATTACATTTACACTGATCTCGCCTTGAGCGGTGTTTCCTGTTTGTACCTAGTTTTCCCTCTGCTACGATGGGAGATGGAACTCATATTCTTTGCATTCACGGATCCTGTGAATGGACCTGTGAATAGATAACATGGCTATGTGGGTGGAGACTTGCAGAAAGGAAGGATGCAGGGAGAAGCACCCATGTAATTAAGGTAAGTGTATTTGTGGTGGGAGGGCTGGGGTGTTATGGTTGGGGGGGGGGGGAGGTAAAGGTTGCGGCATGTGACCATACATTTGTTCTGTGTGAATGTGGCAAAAAACCAAATGTAATTAGCAAGGATTTTATTCTGCTGGAACTCAGCTCCACCACCTCTGGCTCAGACCCTCTCTTTCCTGCTCACCACTATCATTACTAAACACAGAAGTCCAGCTTCTGTGTTTACAAGTGACAGCTTGTCTCCCAACAACTCCCACAGATCTGATCTCTTGAGTGGCTCCCACTGAGTCCAGGATGGGGACAAGGGAGATGCAAGCGCTTGGGGTGCAGTGAGGATGCTGACACGCCCACTGGATGATCTCCCTGCAAGTGAGAGAGGCGGAGGCTCCTACAGTGTTCAGGGAGGAACTAGAGCCGGCTGGGTGCTTCAGCATAATACAGCTACAAAAGTAAGACATGTGGAAGATGGTGGAGCTTTTAAGGAGGTTTGGGGGGGTGGATGTGGGCAGTGAAGGGAGGTTGAACGCAGAGGTCAGAGCTGAGTGTAGCACACCCCTGAACTTTGTAATCTATATGTAGCGCACACCCAAACTCTACACGTAGTGCACCCCTGAACTCTGCGTTTAACCTCTACCAAAACTCTGCACTTTAATGCCCCATTAAGACTGGTAGTGAAATCTGACCACACCTACTATTTGATGTGGTTTGGAGGAAGTGTGTGTGTTTGTAGGGGGGGGGGGGGTTTGTCGTGGTTGAGTTCCTGTGCTCGCCATGTTTTTTTCATGGGAATTTCTTTCCTATCTAGCTAGTAGCCAATGTGGTATTTTCCATTTTAAATCAATGGAAGACATTCGCTCACTAGGGAAAAAGGCTAAGAACATTTGTTTTTTTGCCCCATCTGCATAGAACAAAGTTACATGCATTTTTACTGGGGGAATTGCTATGTGTATTTTTTATAGATACACCCTATAATATTAGATTACTGCAAATCAATTATTGCAGATTTCATTCATCAAATGTGGAGACAGCTAATGAGAAGTTTTATGCAATGTATGCAACATCTATCACTGCCAGAGCTCCATTATTAAAACACATGTGCAATCTCTAAGCTGCAAATGTAAATTCTTCTCTTACAATGACGGCTAGAATTGCAGTAACCTTTATAGCTCTACTCCACTGCGTCAATGGCAGCAAGATAAAACATTGTTCTCTGCTATAGGGAGAATCAAGTCCAATAAAGGTGAAATACAATTTCTATAGAATGTGAACCAAAGGCTCTATGTGTGTTTGTATATAGATGGAAGTATTTCTTGAGTAGAGCCATATTTATGATTGTTTTTATTTATATTTGTTTTTAATTTTCTTTTTTTTTTGCTAGTTGCCTGTCTTTTTGCCATTCAAGTGAGAACAGTGGGTGTTTATTTAATGCGTGTGGATTAAGCTGTGAAAGGTGCACATATTGAGCACTGAAATTACAGGGACTAAACAAATCTGCTACAGAAAGTCAAACAAGCTAATAATAGAGGTACCAGAGTATGCCTAAACTAAGTAATTGGAGCCACCTATTGTCAACAAGGAATTAGACATGCCAACTGAAGGATAAGATTGCCCCCTGCTGGACATACACGGAAGTAGTGCAAGCATCAAGACAGCAGTAATTTTACTTGCTGTACATACACTCTCCGGCCACTTTATTAGGTACACCTTGCTGGTGCCAAGAAAATATCCCCCACGCCATTACAACACCACCACCAGCCTGAACCATTGATACAAGGCAGGATGGATCCATGCTTTCATGTTGTTTATGCCAAATTCTGACCCTACCATCTGAATGTCGCAGCAACCAGTCTGCCGATTCTCCTCTGACCTCTGACATCAACAAGGCATTTTCGTCCACACAACTGCCGCTCACTGGATATTTTCTCTTTTTCAGACCATTCTCTGTAAACCCTAGAGATGGTTGTGTGTGAAAATCCCAGTAGATCAGCAGTTTTTGAAATACTCAGACCAGCCCCTCTGGCACCAACAACCATGCCACATTCAAAGTCACTTAAATCCCCTTTCTTTCACATTCTGATGCTCGGTTTGAACTTTAGAAAGTCGTCTTCACTACGTCTACATGCCTAAATGCATTGAGTTGCTGCCATGTGATTGGCTGATTAGCAATTTGTGCTACCAAGCAATTGAACAGATGTACCTAATAAAGTAGCCAATAAGTGTATATTATTCATTCTGTTGCTACAAGATAATATATGCATTTACATATTGATAATATATTTAACAATGCATTCTAGTCTGAATAAAAAGCACATTATTTCTTTAACAAAGGCACTGTTGAAAGAAAACAAACCAGATTACTACATTATCTACTTGATTGATGTAGGGAAGAGTCCTGTATGCACCCTAGGACCTGTGAAATATCTACACCTGGCCTCTCTGTTACTTTTACACTAACAATATAGGAGACACAGAGAAAATGGGGAAGCTCCTATAAGTGAGCTTTCTGTTCCTGGTTAAGACATACTCAGCAATGACATGCTGAGGAGGAGTGCCAACACACAGGACCAGGTGCGGACTGACCATTTGGAAACTTGGGCACTGCCCAAGGGCCCGGGGTCAGTAGGGGGCCCCATGAGATGCCCCTGGTACCTTTTTCATAGGCTTTCTTGAGTTTGGGCAAGGACACAGGGGCCCCATGATCCCCTATTGCCTGGGGGCCTCATGAATTGTCAGTCCGCCCCTGCACAGGACGTAGTATTAAAATTCCAGCATGAGTGGGTGACAGATCTGAATGTGCAGAATGGGTTCATGTTTTGCAAAAATTTTGATTATTGACAATTAGATTTTATGACAATTTTACAAATAAGTAGTTTGTTAAGCTCAACTCCATACACCAGAAAAAATACAGTTGCAGTGGTGCCTCCACACTGCAAGAATGAAAATGGTACTAAACCCACAACAGTAAAATCAGTCTGTACATGCATTAAAGCTTGCTTGTTATACTCACTTTGGAACCTAAGGGGTTAATCCTTCACATTGTGTAAAACGGCTGTTTGATTGTTCTTCTCTGGTCCTCTTCTTCTACTGCCCCAATCCATTTGCTGATAGAATAAAGCCTTGGGGGCAAGCTGCACACGCTCAGTTTGGTGTGGATTGCTAGACAGTATTTTTTCCCTGGGAGTGTGCATGTGATTAGCACAGGGCCAATCAGCACTGTCCAGACAGAGAGTCAGGGGTTATGCAGCCTCATAGGACAATCACGGAAGAATGAAAACTCCTCCTACAAGCTTTAACCAGTGCTCTGCTGGACACTGATAAAAGTCACAATACTGCTCTAACCACTGATGAGAGAAGGTATTTAGCAGTTTATATTTACTAAAATAATTGCATTTCCTTGTTCTGTGTACTGTGGGAGACCAGATATAATGAATGCAGGGTCCTGGGCTTAGTAACACTTTAAATGCTTATCAGGTCTAAGGTTGAGGAATAGTAATACTTATCATATCCCTTGCTCAGGCAGGCTTCCTTTATCCAATAGTCCTGCATGGACTGCCAATGATGAAATGAAAATAATTAAAGCTGAACTCTGGGAGTTGCCTCTACCTTTGCAGTTGGGTTTCCTACATTGCAAGGGTTAAATGCTTGTTAAGTCTAGGGTGCAGAGGAAAAGGCTGTGAGGCTGACCTCACATTGTATATGAGGACACAAAGACCTGCCCACAATACACAGTATCAGAGAAAAGTGTACCAGCATAGTGAGGAAATAGGTAAGTATTAATTTTCTTTAGATTTACCTTCCACTATGTAGTGCAACGGCCTGCCTGATTGCATAAAAATTTTAAGTGTTTAGGCCTGACCTCATATTATATAGTTTTGGTAAATCAAAAGGAATATTTTGCAAGAAAATTGTATAATGTATGGCCAGCCTCACAGCCTCTATCTCTGCACTCTAGACTTAACAAGCATTTAACCCTTGCAGTGTAGGAGGCCCAACTGCAAAGGTAGAGGCAACTCCCAGAGTTCAGCTTTAATTATTTTAATTTCATCATTGGCAGTCCATACACCATCTCCTACTGATCTGTAATCATCACAAAAGTATCAAAACTAAGTATAAATGTACATTCTAACACATTTGTTACTTTTTATATGTCATGTGTAACATTTCTTGTTACAGCTTATTTACTATTTTAATAAAAAGCCATGTAGCTATAAAAAGGCCCTAAAATAATAGCAGGCATAAGGGGCCTATGGCATTAAACAGTGCCTTGTGTTCTCAGGTTCACATATTTTCATCTGCAGATGATATATGAATCATTGTCATTTTTACTAAACCAGTTGCTTTTATCCTAGATTCTGTGATTCTGTTTCTGTGTTTTACACTGCTCAAAAAAATTAAAGGAACACTTTTTAATCAGAGTATAGCATCAAGTCAATTATACTCCTGGGATATTGATCTGGTCAGTTAAGTAGCAGAGGGGTTTGTTAATCAGTTTCAGCTGCTTTGGTGTTAATGAAATTAACAACAGGTGCACTAGATGGGCAATAATGAGATGACTCCCACAACAGGAATGGTTTTACAGGTGGAGGCCACTGACATTTTTTTCCATACTCATCCTTTCTGAGAGATTCCAGGAGACAAGCAGTCACTCTAGGAGAGCTGGACAGGCCATAGAAGGTCCTTAACCCATCAGCAGGACCGGTATAAGCTCGTTTGTGCAAGGACTACAAGATGAGCGCTGCCAAAGCCCTACAAAATGACCACCAGCAGGCCACTGGTGTGAATGTCTCTGACTAAACAATCAGAAACAGACTTTATGAGGGTGGCCTGAGGTGCACTGTGCTTTTCACAGATGAGACAGATGTGAAAGGGTCTGGAGAAGCCGTGGAGAATGTTATGCTGTCTGTAACATCGTTCAGCATGACCGTTTTGGTGGTTGGTCAGTGATGGTCTGGGGAGGCATATCCATGGAGGGACGCACAGACCTCTACAGGCTAGAAAATGGCACCCTGACTGCCATTAGGTATTGGGATTAAATCTTCGGACCCATTGTCAGACCCTACACTGGTGCAGTGGGTCCTGGGTATCTCCTGGTGCTCAGCAATGTCCGGCCTCATGTGGCGAGAGTATGCAGGCAGTTCCTGGAGGATGAAGGAATTGATACCATTGAATTGCCCTAACGCTCACTTGACCTAAATCTAATAGAACACCTCTGGGATATCATGTTTTGGTCCATCCATTGCCGCCAGGTTGCACCTCAGACTGTCCAGGTGCTCAGTGATGCCCTGGTCCAGATCTGGGAGGAAATACCCCAGGGCACCATCCGTCGTCTCATTAGGAGCATGCCCCAACGTTGTCAGGCATGCATACAAGCACATGGTGGCCATACAAGCTACTGAGTACCATTTTGAGTTGTTACAATGAAATTTCAGCAAAATGGACTAGCCTGCTGCATCATTTTTTCACTTTGATTTTTGGGGTGTCTTTGAATTCAGTCCTCTGTAGGTTGATAATTTTCATTTCCATCAAATGATGGGGCATCCCTACTTTCCTAACACATTACTCAGTCCATTGAATTTGGGATGGGTGGTGTTTTATAATAATTAACACTGCGTCCAATGAAGCTGAGGAAAAGTGGGGTATAATAACACAATACGTGCATTGAAAATCTTCCTTTCCTCAACTTCATTGGTGCCAGTGGAATTTACTTTTCTTGAGGAAGGTGGGCCCAAACTTATAATCTTGCACACAGACCCACTGTATTCAATAAACACCGTGGACATCTGTGTCATATAAGCTTTACACCACTAAATGGACTAAATAAAAGGTACTAAAGGTGTACCTTGCTATTTTCTCCCCAACAGGGCTGGTCTCATCACCCACGGAGACCATGTGGTTTGGTTTCTCATTGTTAAAAAGTATATATAGATCTGAACATTTAATGGTGGAGATGAGCACCTCTCTAGTGGCTAAATTATGTCACTATGGAGTCATCTTAATTTAGTAAGACCTTCATGTTCATTGTAGCACATTATTAATAGCCATTTGTTTTTCATTACTGGTTATTATGTTTACTTACAATATCCTTCTAGAACTAAAGCTTCAATAGGTGGCGCATGAGTGATTCCAACTGCAAAGCAATTTATTATCAAGTGCCCAGGGAGAGGCCTGCCTTATCTGTCCATAACAACCTAACAAACCCAGCACAGGAAAATAAAAGATTGACTGCTATTAAAACATTCCTTTTAAATGTAGTTTCAGAAATGTTTTCCTGAACTGCGGGAGTTAGTTGTCCATACAAACCTGCCCATTATGGCAGCTTTTCTCTGGTACTCAGTCTCCATTAGTACTATAGCTAGTTAACTGCACCCAGGCCTAGGCGGTATGTTGCTTTTATAGAGAGTATGTCAGTAATGCTTTCCCTCTGAGAAAAATAATGTGGAATGTTCTTATGAAAATCAAGAGGGACACATCCACTGGACACAGCGGTTTGCAAGTCCCGGTACCCAGCCACACTGATCTTCCGGGGGATCATGTGATTGCTATGCGATGACATGATCACAATGTCAACAAAGCTGTTATGAATAAGTTTCATTCATAACAGCTATGATTCGTATAGTGATACTATGACTGGCCATCAGCTGTCACATGGTACCTGTGCCAACCATAGCACCCTGTACCATGTGATAGTCAACCACAGCAAAAAATAGTAATCACAGCTGTTATGAATGTAACCCATAAAAAAAAAAATGTATCCAAATGCACCCCCCCCCCCACCTTGGTGACACTGAGGTACACATTTTAATAAAAACTAATGTAATTTTTTTCCAGCATACTGTCACCAGTCAGTGTCCCTGATCACCAGCACACCAGACATATGATGATGCTGTACTGCACTGGTGACAGTATGTAAAAAATGTATTATATGTGTTATATTCAAAAAAATAGTGACAAATAATTACAACTTCAAAAAACTTGCCATGCCTCTTACTAAATACCTCAGACTGTTTATTTTCCAAAAAGGGGTCATTTGGGGGGTATTTATACTGTCCTGCCATTTTAAGAGTGTTGAGAAATGAGACAGGCTGTCAGTATACTTCAGGCTTTATCAATTTTCAAATATATGTATTGTATATACCATAGTTTGTGGACGCTATAACTTTCACACAAACCAATTAATATACAATTATTGGGATTTTTTTATCAAAGACATGAAGCAGAATACATTTGACCTAAATTTATGAAGAAATTAGATTTTTTGGTATATGTTTTATAATAGAAAGTGGAAAATATTGTTTTTTTTTCAAAATTTTCGGTCTTTTTTTGTTTATATAGCAAATAATAAAAAACCCAGTGGTGATCAAATATCAGCAAAAGAAATCTCTATATGCGTGAAAAAAATGATAAAGATTTCACTTACGTACATCGTTGCATGACCGCACAATTGCCAGTTAAAGTAGTGCAGTGCTAAATAGCAAAAGATGGTGTGGGCAGGAAGGGAGTAAAATCTTCCGGATGGCGAGTGGTTAAACAAATCAGAGCTGTTGGAGGCTGTAATATCATTCTCAGCTCCAGCAGGCCAGGAAAGCTACATACAACCAAAGATAAATAAAACCTTTCAAAACAAAGTGACATCTTTTTCAATTGCTCACAAGAGTCTCTATGTTAGTGTTAGATGCAGGCTTGGTGCCACCAGTTGCCCACCACTGTCTTATAGATTCCTAAAGCTGACTGTACATATAGATTTTTGGGGGGGGGGGTTTTTTTGCAAACATGTAAAAAGCTAACAGGTTCCTCCATCCATGCTATACAGTGCGGATGAATGAATATCCTGCTGCAGCCAAGGGCGGACTGACAACTCATGGACCCCCGGGCAATCGGGGATCATGGGGCCCATGTGTCCTTGCCCAAACTCAAAAAAGCCTATGAAAAAGATACCAGGGGCATCTCATGGGGCCCCCTACTGACCCTGGGCCCTTGGGCAGTGCCGAGTTTCCAAATGGTCAGTCCGCCCCTGGCTGCAGCTATTGTATTTTGACAACTGGCATTTGGATGTGCAGCTGACAATTTTCCACCCTACTCCTTTGATTTTTCAATTAAGGGATTTGGGCAGGAGGATGGTGACAGGGACATCAGAACTGGCTAAAATACATACAGTGTATGACCAGCTTAGAAAAACAAGTGTGCCACCAATGGAATTCTGTATACTCTTCAGGGAAAAGTATGAACTATAATCACCCATGACTGTTTGCTAATTGTGGTAGCACAGAAGAGAGATACAAAACAACATGTCTCCCTAGTAAAACACACACAGCACACAATAAAAACACACACAGCACACAGTTAACCCTTTGATCGCCCCAGATGTTAACCCCTTCCTGCCCAGTGTCATTAGCACAGTGCCATTGCTTTTTATTAGCACTGATCACTGTATTAGTGTCACTTGGGATGTCAGTGGCAGTTAGTTCCCACCCAGTGTCAGAATGCCCACTGCAGTCTCGCTATAAGTTGCTGATCGCCGCCATTACTAGTATAAAAAAACAATTTAAATTCCAGTATATATACCACCATTTGTAGATGCTATAACTTTCACATAAACCAATTAATTTACATGTATTGGGATTTTTTTCAGCAAAGACATGTAACAGAATACATTTTGGCCTAAATTTATGAAGAAATTAGATTTTTTAAATTTTTTTATTGGATATGTTTTATAGCATAATTCAAAAATATTGTTTTATTTTTCAAAATTTACAGACTTTTTTGTTTACAGTACAAAAAATAAAAAATGCAGAGGTGATCAAATACCAATGAAAAAAAGCTCTATTTGTGGGAAAAAAATTACATAAATTTCATTTATGTACAACGTTACATGACCGCACAATTGTCAGTTAAAGTAACGCAGTGCTGTGTCGCAAAAAATGACCTGGTCGGGAAAGGGGGTAAATCCTCTGGAGGGCAAGTGGTAAAGCGGAGCTCTACCCAAAAGGATTTTGACAGGTACATGTTCCCACTTCCGGTCCGATCGTCGATCGGAAATGGAAGGTGTCCTCCCTCCCTCCCTGTAGTCTTTTGGGACACGTGACAGGTCCCAGAAGACTACAGGACCATTCATGAAGTGCAGCGCTACTCGCACATGCGCAGTGGGTACCCGGCTGTGAAGCCACAAGCTATCACAGCCGGGTGCCCACACTGAAGATGCTGGCCTCCTGGAATACAGGACGGCCGGTGAAATGGGCTGCGGGGGACTCACCATGGGATCGAGGGACAGGTAAGTGGCTGTTTTTTAAAAGTCAGCAGCTACAGTTTTTGTAGCTGCTGACTTTTATTTTTTGACAGCATGAGTGGAACTCCGCTTTAGGATTAAGCAGCAACATCCACACAGGTAGGACACCAAACGTTAGAGGTTATTTATTCTTCCAAAGCATATACACCTTTGCACACTGGTACTGACTAGAATTCCAGTGTTTCTCTTCTCCCTCAGTTTCTATCCCACATTCAGCTAATGTGATACCAGTGCTGCTTGTGTGGGGAGGGGAGAGGCAAAGAAGGATGCTGTGCAAGCACCCAGTGTCCTCCTTATTAAATACTGACACCATTGGTCGTTAGGATGCATGTTGTTAGGACTCAAAGGTTGTAATGGTGCACAATGAAAACCTGTGGCTTTGTGTAACTAAAAGGTAGTCTCGATCCACCCACTGGCTCGTATACAATTTGGGCAATTTTTAGGCATTTTGCCAAGGCACCCCTGAAGAAACCTGAAGGCACCCCAGGGTACCTGGGCACCCTGGTTGAAAAGGCTGATCTATGCACATTACACATTCTCTAGTCCATGGTCCAACTCAGGAGCGAGCAAGAGAAGGTGACTATGTTTCTACATACAGTGCAACCATTGAGAAAAAAATTAGCCAACCTCTAATAGAAAGTCTGATTACAGCATAAAAAAAAAAAAAGAAAATGGAATTTTGAGATTTGGAGGAGGGTTAGAGTAATAGAAGGGACGCTTATGAATTAAGAATACATACTGTACTTGGAAAAAAAAACATTTGAGAGTGTAGTGTCATTTTACCATTTTATGTCCAATAAATTTAAAGCTGTAGTAAACTTGACTTAAAAAAAAATAAAATTCTTCGCTCTGCAAGGTACCGTAATGTCATAATGTGCAAGTATGCATCACACACTAGCACATTATCAAATACCTTGAAATGAAGCCGTCCAGTGGAGAGCTGTCACCTCTGCAGAGGCTTCCATCTTCACTCAGTCTTCCTTCTGGGTTCGCGGACTCTGGCCGCTTGACTGGCTGAGCCACATTGATGTCACTTCCACGCATGCATGCGGGAGTCTTGGCAACGGCACAGGGCTCTGAAGGAATAGCACAGGTATGCTGTCCCTTCAGAGCGCGTGGACCGGTGACGTCACTGGCTGCAGAGACACTGAATATCTCCTAAATGGTGCATATTTAGTAGGTATTCCTTGTACCTTCAGGTAAGCTTTACTATACCTTACCTGTAGGAACAAGCGTCCAATGGGGGTTTACTCCCACTTTAATTGTGATTACACTTTAGCTAATTATGTCCAATGGTTATTTTGAGTTGAGAGAAGCTGGAATAATACAATAATAATACATTTCAATTTTAGGTGCCTTTCAGAACACCCAAAGTCACCTTACAAAAGAGTAACAAAAAAGTAAATAAATAGAATAAATATACATTACATGAAACAATAATTACAAAACAAATCAATGAAGTCAGACAGAGTATGCTAGTTTATGTTTAGGAATAGTCTATCATAGGTGTAGGTAGTGGGCCCAATTTAGTAAAGGTTTGTGTCAATGAGCTTTGGGCCGCAAATGAAGCACACACTCAGTTTATTATAATGGGCAGTTTGTCATGGAGTGTACATTCCAGGAACAGGACCTATGCGTTTTAACAAAATTAAAATATGATTTTGTAGTATGTTTGGGTCTATCTAAATGGTTTGATCTGTTTTTTATGCACATCTCAGGAACAAATCTGCATGAAGTACATACTGATAACAGTAATGAAGAGTGTAAAAAAATCAGTAAGTTAAAAAACCCATAGCATCCACTATGCAGGAGGTATCACAGCGTACGTGCGCAGATATGCCGAAGCTACAGCACTGCTGCCACTGAACAGATTTCCATTGATAAATACCTATAATACATTGGTTTTTTTGCTCCATCAGGTGTATGGGCCATTTTGGTACTCCACTTTTCTAAGATTCCATTTGGACCTTGGTGTACTGGTGCACTGCATTAGTGTGCGTTTTTTTTATATGTTAATGTGCATTTGGTTAAGGCAGCCTATTCATATAAATGGGCCAACAAAACATTGAAACAGGCATGTATTATTTTTGGCAATGCATCACAATGAACAGTATCGTGTTACCATGCAATGTGGTGCACACATTCAGGGCCGTGGATAAGGGGGTACCACCAGTCCCTCTGTACGGGGCCCAGGCCAGCAGATGGGCCCAGGCAGCTGGGTGAATTGGATGTGGGCAGAGAGGGTGATAGGGTGATGGGGTGAGTGGGGGGGGGGCAATTACTGTAACCGATCCCCTGTATGTCTCTCTTGTGCAGCAGCTAAAAACTGGCTTCTTCTCTGGCTTTCAGCTGCTGCAGGAAGAGCCATACAGGGGAACGGTTCCAGTAATACCCCCCACCACACCAATCCCCCTCCCTGTGCACCATACCATACGTTCCCCCCTGCTGTCCAGGCCCTCCTGTGTGCCCCCCACCCCCACAGTGCTGCCGGCTTCCCTCCTCTTCTTTCCAACAGCAGCTGTAAGCACACAAAAGGATCCTTCAGGATGGAAAGTGGGGGAAGGGTCCTGTAAATATGTCACATTTACCAGACCTTCCTTTCCTGAATGAACACAATGAGTGATCGGTACCAATCATTTACTGTTTTCATTCATAACTAAAGCATAGTAAGCATAGTCAACTGATTTTTTGGGGGTTTTTTGGGAGGGGGGGGGCCTTTCAGGTAGGTTGTATGGGGCCCTGTGATTTCTAACAGCAGTCCTGACTGCATTGCATGTGTTTTGAAGCATAGTTGCCTTAGTGCATTGGGGTGCCATGTTATGTACTAATGCACGTAATATGCCTTGTACGTTGCATTGATACACACATTCCTGCCATGCACAGCACTAGAAAGGTGTGAATAGGCATCTACTGAGCATTTGTAGTGCTTGTTTTACACTGCAAGCTGTGGCTGCACTTCATGATGCCTCTGAACAAATTTCCAATTATATATTTATACAGTCTTTTTTGCCCCAACAGAGGTAGGGGTGATTTTGATTGTTTTTTTAGTATACCTCATTCCTAAGGACCCATTCAGACCTTGGCGTCCTGGTGCATTGTATTATTCTGCATTTTTTTCACGCCTAACTTGCTATGCGTTAAGGAAGTTTATTCAAATAAATGAGTTGGCAACGCACCAAAACATTCAAACGAATGGACATGCATAATTTTGGAAAACACAGCGAACAATAAAGAGCATTGTGTTACTATGTGCTATGCTGGGCTGCAATACCTGCATGGTGGAGCTTTGTCACCTTAGTGCACTGGGATGCCATTCAAAATGAATGTCATGTGTTGTAGCAAACAGCGTGTTATCGGGACACACTGCACTGGAAAGGTGTAAATAGGCTGAGACTGTACATCATGCAATAAATTATATCTGAATCTAAAAGTCTTTTGTTAGCTATGGATAGAGTGGGGACGGTTTAAAACCTTTGGGTTTTTTTGCAATCTTTCTCACATTTGGAAGCTTTCTCTTCACTTCCTATTTCATTGACACAACAGGAAGTGAGAGATAATCTTTAGAAGGGAAATCTTTTCTTAAAGTGGTGCTCAACTCCCCCCACCCTCATACATGTTTTGTTTTCTCTCTTACCTGTACTGCTGCATTATTTTAAAAACACAGCCTGCCCCATGCAGAGGATCCAGCATTGTCCTGCTGTAATACACTGTATGTTTCAGGTGCCATACAGCTGGTACTGTGCTGCCATCTTATTTTGGTCCTCTTTAGCCAGCTACCTCTTCTGGGTGCAGGCAGCCAGGTCTGATGACGCACCGGCCTTCCCACCCACGCTCTGTGTGCTGAACCTTCAGCCTCCCGGGAGATATGATGTAAGTATACCAGGACGCTGCAAGACCAGGTACATGTCATTCTGGCTTAGGCTGGAATACCAGCGGGGGGGAATGAGGCTACAAAATAAATAAATAAATAGAGGAGGGAAGGATTGTTTAAAACTGAGTTAACTCCCTTTTGGGAGTTTTAAGCGAAGTTCCACCCAAAAGGGGAAATTCCACTTTAAGGCCTCGTCCCCCGCTCCCCGTTAAGGATTAGCACCTTTAGGGAGCGGAGGGGGAAGGGGATACCCAAATTTGACAGATACCCGCTCTCACTTCCGCTGCGATCACCTACGCAATTGGAGTCTTCTGGGACACATGACAGATCACAGAAGACTGTGGGACTGTAGGGCTACTTGCGCATGCGCAGTGGATACCCAGCTGTGAAGCCACAAGCTGTCACAGCCGGGTGCCCACAATGAAGATGCCGGCACCAGGGACACAGGACGGCCAGTCAACCCCACTGCGGTGAATAAACCACTTGATCGAGGGACAGGTTGTGTCTGTTTTTTAAAAGTCAGCAGCTCCAGTTTTTGCAGCTGTTAGCTTCTATTTTTTTATATTGTGACTAGAGCTCCGCCTTAAGTTCTGCTTTAATGCTCACCACACACAATAAAATCTTACTGTACAATCTTTGTACAATCTCCTTTAGATATAATCTATGCAATATGAGAACCCACCTTATCTACCCAATTTGTATCCAATCAGGCGAGCCCTAGGTGTTGGCAGATCTAACCAATGCTGTACAGTCCGGTTGTATCGGTGTGGCTACTCTTTAGACACTTGCCACAGCAAAACGTTCCTGTGTGTGTTTGTCCTGTCTGGTGTGAACTCAACAGTTTGGGATTTCCTCTCACTTACAGTCCCAGTGACAATGGTCAGCTGGATGAATAGAGACATTTATACTCCATAGCAGGGACATGAACATCATCATCAGGGGCCATATGCTGGTTTTCGATACACTTTAAAGCAGACCAATGCAAGATCAACATATATTGTCTGAACCCCCTACATCTTTAACCACTAGCCTACAGGGCACTTTTACCCCCTACCTGCCCAGGCCAATTTTCAGCTTTCAGTGCTGTCACACTTTAAATGACAATTGTGCGGTCATGCAACACTGTACTCATATGACATTTTTATCATTTTTTTGTGACAAATAGAGCTTTCTTTTGGTGGTATTTAATCACCTCTGGGTTTTTTAATTTTTGCTAAACAAACCAAAAACAACTGAAAATTTTGAAAAAAAAAATTTTTTTTCTAAGTTTTTGTTATAAAATTTTGTATATAAGTGATTTTTCTCCTTCACTGATGTGCGCTAATGAGGCTGCATTGATGGGCACTGATAGGCTGCACTGATGGGTGGCAATGATGGGCACTGAGGAGGCACTCGTAGGTGGCACTGATGGGCACTGATGAGGAGGCACTGGTAGGTGGCACTGATGAGCATTGACAGGCATCACTGATGGGCACTGAAAGGCAGCACTCATATATGGCACTGATAGGCGGCACTGACTGGCACTATAAACCGTCCCTTAGGCTGGCCATACACTATACAATTTTCTTGAGTATTTTACTTTAGATTTACCAAAAACCATATAATAGGCAGTCAAACCTGAATAACACTTTCAATTGTATCCAATTAGGCAGGCTCTTGCACTACATAGTTGAAGGTAAATGTAAGGGAAATTGGGCAGAAATTGTATAGTGTATGGCCAGTCTTAGGCTATGCTCACACTTCTGCGTGTTGGGAATGTACAGTTTCGCACAGAAACATGCTGCCCTTTAGAAGACATGTGGGGGTTCCATTCATTCTTAATAGCACCTTCATCTGCTAATGCGCACATTTTTGCGCACCTCCTGCTTGTGTTTATCATGTGATGCCTGAGCGCCATGCGTTTCGGTGCGATTTTGTACAAGATTCAGAGACTTTTGTGTTTATCGTGCATAGGAATGCGCAGGACCCTGTATGCTGTGAATGGAGACTTCATCAATCTGTACAGTTAGATCCATTCTCTATACAGTACAGCCAGGGGCAGTACATGCTCAGCCTAGTACCTCACCCTGCCTCCAGCTTCTCTGTCCTCAGTACAGCAGTGTTTCCTCACACAGCCCCATCCCTCTCAGCACTCTCCCCTCACCTGGATGACAGCCTCCAGCTTCATGAGTGAGCCTTCCTCGCCGGCCATGGTGTCACACAAGCTGCTCCTCTCCGCTCTGCCTTCTACTTCTCTCTGAACTCCTGCTTTGGGCCAAGAAGCATGCTCCTTGGGTTGGCATGGTAACAGCGGACGCTGAAGCCCTGGCAGTTGCCCTGGAAACAGGAAACGGCGGCAGCGACTGAGAGTGATTCAAACAGGGAAACAGCAGGGATTGCAGTTGTGGGCGGAACTCGGAGGCAGTATCCGTGGAGATGGCGGCTGGGGGCGTGGCTACGGAGCTGGTTTGGCTAGTGTGGGATAGCTGCTTAGTGCGGGAAAGAGCGGGGGAAGGAGGGAGAGGGGTGACTGCTGGAGTCATTGGTCACTCAGCGCATGGGTCATGGGCTACGGAAGGTGCTGATACACCGGTCACGCGTTGCATACAGGCACCCTTCAATATCCCCCACCCCGGACTATTACTTCTTGGAATTGATACACAGTCCCCAATATACTGAGAGTGTCAGGTCTGCGCGGGCTTGGATGCAGTATCCTAGGAGATGACGGCTGGGGGCGTGGCTGAGGAACTGGTTAGGATAGCGGGAGGGAGAGAGGTGACAGCGGGATTACTAATGAGATGTAAACAGTCCTTCCACGTGTCCCCTGTCTGTGATCACACCGAACGTTCCAACAACACTCCATTGTTCCACCATCACCCAGATCAGGTCTGTTCACTGACACACTGGGGGGTTGATGTACTAAAACTGGAGAGTGCAACACAAGGCTCACTTCTGCATAGAAACCAATCAGCTTCTAACATTTGGCAATACAACCTGGAAGATGATTTTTTTTATTTCTGGTACTTATATAGTGCCATCAATTTTATGCAGCACTTTATATATATATTGTTCATCAGTCCCTAACCCTCAAGGGGTGTACAATCTCTAAGGTCCCTAACTTACATTCATACACATACTAGGGCCAATTTAGACAGAATCCAATTAACCTACCAGCCTGTCTTTGGAGTGTAGGAGGAAACCAGAGTACCTGGAGGAAACCCACACAGGCAGAAAATGCAAACTCCAGGCAGGAGGTGCTGTGGCTGGGATTTGAACCAATGACCCTAGTATTTACCAGGCAGAAGTGCTAACCATTTAGCCACTGTGCTGCCCATTATTGGCTTCTATTCAGAAGTGAGCCTGATATTGCACTCTCCAGCTTCAGTAAATAAACCCCATACTGTACTTGGGGCCAGATTGCAACTGTGATAGAGGTTAGGTATGAATTCTATACAAGCTAGGTTTGTTTAATTAAAAAAAATCATTTTAACCACTTGAGCTCCAGAAAGTTTGACCCCTTCTTCAGACCTGGACTGGGAGAAAAAATAGGCCCAGGCATTTTGGACTGAGCAGCCCAAAGCCCAGGGAACCTTTCCTCGCATGAACGACCTTTGCGACCCTGGTAGTTCCACCACTAGTGTCAGTAGGCTTTTCTTTTTATTTAATTTTTTTACAATTTTATACTTTATTTTTTTTACATTTTTTGTAGGAAGGAATGAGGGAAAGAAGGAAGGAGGGAAACAAGAGACAGAGAGAGAGAAAGAAAGAAAGAAAGATGTATAGAAGGAGGGAAAGGAAGGAGGGAAGGAAGGAAGGAAAAAGGGAAGGAAGGAGGGAAAGAAGGAAGGATGGAAGGAAGGAAAGAGGGAAATAAATAAGGAGGGAAACAGGAGACAGAGAGAGAGAAAGAAATAGAGACGTATGGAAGGAGGGAAGGAAAGTAAGAAGGAAGGAAAGAAGGAGGGAACAAAAGAAAGAAAGAGAAACAGGAGACAGAGAGAAAGATGTATAGAAAGAAGGAGGGAATGAAGGAAGGAAGGAGGGAAAGAAGAAAGGAGGGAAAGAAGGAAGGAGGGAAAGAAGAAAGGAAACGAGACAGAGAGAGAGAAAGAAAGAGAGACGCATAAAAGGAGGGAAAGAAAGGAAGGAAGGAGGGAAAGAGGGAAGGAAAGAGGGAAATAAAGAAGGAGGGAAAGAAAGAAGGGAAACAGGAGACAGAGAGAGAGAGAGAAAGAAATAGAGACGTATGGAAGGAGGGAAGGAAAGAAAGAAGGAGGGAACGAAAGAAAGAAAAGAAAAGAAAGAAAAAATAGGAGAGAGAGAAAGAAAGAAAGAGGGATGTATAGAAAGAAAGAAGGAAGGAGGGAAAGAAAGAGGGAATGAAGGAAAGAGGGAAGGAAAGAAAGAAAGAAGGATAGAAAGAAGGAGAGAAATAGCAAAAGAAGGAAGGAGGGAAAGAAAGAAGGAAGGAGAGAAACAGGAGCAGAGAGAGAAAGAAAGAAAGAGAAATGTATAAAAGAAGGGAAAGAAAGAAGGAAGGAGGGAAAAAAAGGAAGGAGGCAAAGAAAGAGGGACAGAAGGGAGGAGAGAAAGAAGGAAGAAGGGAAAGATAAAGGGAAAGAAAGGGGGAAAGAAGGAAGTAGGGAAATAAAGAAAGGAAGGACGGAAAGAAGGAAAGAGGGAAATAAAAAAGGAGGGAAAGAAAGTAGGATTATAAGAAAGAGGGGAAGGAAGGAGGGAAACAGGAGACAGAGAGAAAGAAAGAGATGTATAAAAGGAGGGAAATATAGAAGGAAGGAAAGAAAGGAAAGAAATAGGAGAGAGAGAAAGAGATGTATAGAAAGAAAGTAGGAAGGAGGGAAAGAAGGAAGGAAGGAAGGAGTTAAAGAAAGAAGGAGGGAAAGAAAGATGGAGGGAAATAAGGAAAGAAAGAGGGAAAGAAGGAAGAAGGGAAAGAAGGAAGTAAAGAAAGAAAGAAGGAGGGAAAGAAGGAAGGAAGAAAAGGAGACAGGGAGAGAGATAAAGAAAGATAGATGTATATAAGGAGGGAAAGAAAGAAAAAAAGAGAGAAAGAAAGAAGGAAGAAGGGAAAGAAAGAGGGACAGAAGGAAGGAAAAAAAGAAGGAAGGAGGGAAAGAAAGGAGGAAAGAATGAAGGAGGGAAAGAGAGAGACATGGAGAGAGGGAAAGCAGGAAAGAGGGAAGGAACGAAGGAAAGAAAGAGAGAAAGAAAGAGAGAGGGAAAGAAAGAAGGAAGGGGGGAAAGAAAGAAAGAAAGGAGGGAAAGAAAGGATGAATGAAAGAAAGGATGGAAAGAAGGAAGGAGGAAACCAGGAGACAGAGGGAGAGAGAGAAGGAAAGAAGAAGTATAAAAAAGAAAGAAAAAAGAGAGAAAGAAAAAATGAGAGAAACGGGAGACAGAGAGAGAAAAAAAGAGCGAGAGAAAAAAAAGAGAGAAACAGGAGACAGAGAGAGAGAGAAAGAAAACAAGAAGTAAAGGAATAAAGAAAGAAAAAAGAAGGGGGAAAGAAGACACAAGGCTGGCTGGAAGTGTGGGCGGGACAGACACAGGAGGAGATTGCGGGAGGAGGGGCAGTTTACAGGAACCAAGGGCATGCAGCTTGCAGGAGATGGATTGGAGAGGTGGCCAGACAGAACATAGAGGAACCAAGAAATGCACAGTCCTCTATGTGCCGCCCAGCCTCCTCTCCTATCCAGGCGGCCCCTGCCCAGTGGGCAAATACTCGATGTGCCCTATGGCCAGTCCGGGCCTGCCCTTCATGATCAGGGCATATTTTTTCTATTTGGCACTGCACTACTTTAACGCACATTCATGCAACGCTGTACACAGATGAAATTTATATCATATATTGCACACAAATATAGCTTTCTTTTGGCGGTATTTGATCACCACTGGGTTTTTAATTTTTTTCAACTAAACTAAAAAAGGCCGAAAAGTTTGAAAAAAAAACAATATTTTCTAATTTCAGTTATAAAACATATCAAATAAAAAAAATAAAAAATAATATTTCATTAATTTAGGCCACAATGTATTCTGTTACCTGTCTTTGGTAAACAAAAATCCCATTAAGTGTATATTAATTGTTTTGTGTGAATGTTATAACGTCTACAAACTGGTATATACTGTATATTTGAAAATTGATCAATCCTGTTGTATGACAGGACAATTACCACCCAAATTACCCCTTCTTGGAAAGCAGACAGTTTTAGGTATTTAGTAAGAGGCATGGCAAGTTTTTTGAAGTTATAATGTTTTGTCACAATTTTTTGGAAAATGAAGAAATTAAATACTTTTTTTCACAATTTATTTTTACATACTGCTTTTTACATACTGTTACTCACCAGCACAGTACGGTGTCATCATATGACTGGTGTGGCGGTGATCAGGGACACTGACTGATGATAGTGTGTTAATTAAAAAAAAAATTTTTTTTTCAATTTTTTAAAACTTTTATTTTTTTAACTTTTTTCACAATTTGTTCACATACTTTTATCAGAGTAGTTCAGTGTCACCATAGTTTTTTTGACAGTGTTTTGCACTGTCATGAATAGGTTACATTCCTAGTGATCTGTGATTGGTTACAGCTACTCACATTGTACAGGGTGCTGTGATTGGTCCAGGTACCATGTGATAGCTGTGGGCCAATCACAGCATTACTACTGGAATCGCAGCTGTTATGAATTAATCAAGGCGGCTGGGTACCAGAAGACAATTCGCTTAGGTTGTGGGAAGGGGGGGGGGGGGTGGCTGTTGTTTAGCCTGTAGCTGCTGCCCACAGTATATGTATTGCGGGTGGTCGACAACTGGTTGATAGGTGATCGCTGCTGAATGATATCTGGGCTTCTATACTAAATTGTCCCTTGTCTGTAATATCTCACTTAAAGTGTCACTAAAGGCAAAACTTTTTTTTCTCATTTTGGATAGTTTGAAGAAGGATTAGAACACCTGTCAGTATTTATTGCTGTCTTTGTTCCTGTTAGGGAGATTCACCTTCTCTATTTGTCCATTATCGTTGAAAGTGAGAGTAAAATTTTGTGTTGACATCAGAACATTAACAGAGGGGAAATCTTCCAATGGGGATACTAGTTCTGGTGATACACAGGGATTCCTTCCTGTTTTGGCTATGGGACAGGAGATGATGGGAAATCTCCCCATTGGGTCACAGATGACACAGAAAAACTGACAGGGGTTACAATCCTCCCTTATTCTATCCAAAATATAAAAAAACTTTGCCTTTGGTTACACTTTAAAGATGAATTCCAGGTATGGATTTTTTTTATACAGCTTGGATCAATGTAACTCTTATAT
The DNA here is from genome assembly GCF_062004578.1 of Staurois parvus. Taxonomy (NCBI): domain Eukaryota; kingdom Metazoa; phylum Chordata; class Amphibia; order Anura; family Ranidae; genus Staurois; species Staurois parvus. The sequence continues at coordinate 2,421,267 of NW_028317845.1, forward strand.
ACCATATCTGGCTGATGTCCCTGGAAGGTGGAAATCATAGAAGCAGACTTTACTACTCCAGTGATTTCCACTTGCTTCTGAGTCCTGTGCCGAGTGGCTGGCCTGATACATTGTGAACACAGGAGGTTGGCCGCTCAGTATATGTGGCATTTAAAGAATGCTTTGCATTTTCTGATTGAATTAGTTCCGCTTTAGTTTCGGTTGGTGGTTCTAGTTGCAGCCAGCCAAAGATGCTGGGGGGGGGGGGGGTATTGAGTGCCACTAATCACCAGTGCCAGGGGAGGGGTGGGGGGTTTATTGCTCCAGTAAGCTACTGACCATTAATGCTGAGTGGGTTATTGCACCAACCAGCTACTGACCACCAGTTCTGGGGGAGGGGGTCTTTTTACAGCCGACCGCTGACTGCTTTTGACTAAAGTGTATGTTGTTTCAACAGTTGCTGGTTGCTAAGTAGTCACTGACTATTTTATTAAGTTCTACTTTAAAGTTAGCTGAAAAGTATATGTAATGGAAGAGTTTGTATTAAAAAATGATTGTGCTGAGTGTTGTATGTGTATATATTTTTTTAATATGTGGAATAAGGTGTTAAACAAAATGAACAGCCCAGGTGCCAGATATGCTAGGTACACCACGGGGTATAGCCCAAACCATTTTTCAGTTTCCATAGCAAAATCCTCAATGTGGACTTTTCTAAAACGTCCAGTGCTATGTTCATCTTCCATCCCCACCTTTTTACCCATTGATCCTTCCAGCATACCCCTCTGTTCAGCACTTCCTTTGAGCTGACAGCTTTACACAAGTGCTTCTCATTTTTGCATCAGCGTTGTGACCCTCAATGACCCAAGTGCCTCCTCGTTGGTCAACTGAGAATTGTAGTTTCAGCGGTGTCCCCATGTCTCCTGAAGGCCTCAAACCAGAGGTAAAAACTCTTCACATGGCCATACCTAATTGACCAAGGGATGTATTAGGGCAATGATATCACCAGCATTCCTGTCCCATTGTTACGTGCGACTGCAGGAGGGGTATTCCATGGCCACAGGTTATTCGAACAGCTATGATGTAATATTTTCCCTTGTGATCCAGCCAAGCTGAGTTTGGCCCAAAGATTAGCTCATCCTTGACCTTGAACTAGTCATCAAAATCAAGTACAGCTAACAACTCCAATCATACCATTGTGTTGTGTCAATCAATGTATTCTAAACACAGTTGAAACGTGTTTATTAAATTCATCCTATATAAACAATCACAGATATTTTATTTTCTATCTCATTGTAAATGTGTTCATTGCTCAGGAGATGACATGAAAGCCACCATGGGTTTAGGAGGTGAAGAAGTAGAGATTGATGCTACATTTACACAGTGAGCTTCTTCAGCAGTTGCAGAGTACACCACAATCACATCTTGTTCTTAGGGCAGTGCTGCAACGCATCTTTGAGAGCTTCTAATACGTGGTTTACATTGGCTTTCGTTGCATTGTAACCCATTAGTCCAACACGTAGCACCTGCAGACATTATAATACAAATCATTTAGTAATACCACAAAAATACACATTCTGACTACAAATTACACTCCAGCTTTTATTTTGCCAAACCATATTGAACAAAGAATTCTCCTAAACCTTCACATTTCATATGCCTTGAAGAGGGTGCACGGCTGACAGAGATACCATGAAAATCCAATACATCAAAATGGCCAGCACACCAAAGATTCTAGACCTAAGACCAACAGGGGAACAGATCAAACAAGGCATCAATCATATGTGCTGATACGGGTGTACTGGGTGTACCAATATGGCTGCGGCCGCTCGTGTCAGAAATTACGTCACCACATTCCACTCTCCGACCTACATTCATTTGGTCTCACTGTACGTTTGTATCACCATTTTCTGTTTTATACTAGTTGCACTCTATATATGTTTGCCACATTTATTTATGGTATTTATATGGTCACTTATTAGTCGTTTTATGTCACATGGCCTTTTGATGCACATTGTGTTATGATCCTTTAGTCGCATTGGTCACATGTTTTGGCCTCACTGTGCATTGTTATTGGCATTCTTCTGTGATAAGTGGTTTGTCCACTTTTAATATTTAAGCACTTCATTTTGTATTTTTCACATTTTGCTCCACTTTCTCATCAGTTGTATTCACGTTATTTCATTTATGTTATGACGGACTCATATGTCCCACTATTACTGTGATTTAGTTAATATTTTATTTTTCCCTGATCATTTCCATGCGTTTTGCCGACGTTCACAGTTTATTGTCTGTTACACCTTTTGGTCCTCATTTTGGACCTTTAATATTTCACCTTTCCCTTCACTCCCATATTCCTTCCATTTACTGATTATGTTATGGTGTATTATCTATTGTCTTCTTATCTCATTATTTGTTTTGGAATATCTGTGGCATTATGCCCCGTACACACGATGAGAATATCGGATGAACGATCAGCCGTTTTTTTTCGTCTGCTAGTCTCACATCGAAAGTGAAGAGGTTACTAAATATACGAAAATTCTCCTATGAAAGAAAAGAATTTAGAAAGTGATGTCATGTACTGCGTTGTATTTGTATTGTATTTTCAGACGACTACTGTACTGATTAAATGAAAATCGTACGATCTGGTATTGTACAAGAAAAATGTTTGCGCTTGTCGGTTCGGATATTGTCGTGCGAATTGTCGTGATCGGCTCTCAAAAGCTGTGTACTAACGATCCGATTATCGGACGATTGGTCCTCGTACGAACATTTTCGTACGATTTTCTTATAGTGTGTACGAGGCATTATTGTGATTAGCGCAACATCAATTTTCTGTTTGTCACAAAAAAAATGCGCTATTTACTGAATGTGTTAAATATCTATGTTTTGCGAGTTATCACTTAAATGTAGCATTATATTTGGCGTTATTTTTTGGCAATTTTTTATTTTTACAAGCTAACACTGCACTAGAGGAAGAAATAAATGCTCACAGAAATATTACAAAACTGTGAAAACTTTCTAGTGTGCTTTCATTCCGATCTCCCTCTGGTGAAATGTTACAATTTATTTTCATTCCTGAGCTCAGGGCAGGACATTTCCACACTGATACATTGTATACTTTTAAAGTGATTGTAAGGGTTCCGTTTTTTTTTTTTAAAGACCCAGTTCACATATACACGAATTGGATATGTTTTGAACTGCATTTGATTCGCATATGAACCAAATTCTTTTCCATGGAGCTGGTTCACATATGTGCGGGCTAGCTGCAGTGCGATTATATAAAGAGTCCGGTATGAATTTCAGCCCAATTCAGGTGCGATTTCAAATGTCATACACTTTAACAATTTGCATTGGAATTGCACCTGAACTGCTGAACGAAATCATACCGGACTCTTTTACAGATCGCACTGCAAACCAGCCTGCACATATGTGAACTAAGGCTAAATAACAAGCATGTCATACTTTCACTGCTTTGTGCAATGGTTTTACTCAGAACAGCCCCAATTCTCCTCTTCTCGGGTCCCCCACTGGTACTCAAGGACCCCCCCTGCTGAGTGCCTCAGAGAAAGCTGCTTGTTCTGGGGGCTCTCATGGCCGCTCGCTCCCTAGCCGCCTCTATGTGTTGCGACACATAGAGCTTGGTTCAGCCCCGTCCACACTCCCTCCTCACTGGCTGTGATTGACAGCAGCGGGGGTCAATGGCTCCCACTGCTGTGTCTCAGCCAATGAGGAAACAGATAAATGGGAGAGCTTCTGCTCTCGTGCACATCGCTGGATCAGGATCGGGCTCAGATGAATATAAGGGGGAGGGGGGAGCTGCACACTAAAAGTTTTTAACCTTCATGCAGAGAATGTACTTTAAGGTTATTCTAAAGGCAGAAGGTTTTTTTTACCTTAATGCATTCCATGCATTAAAGTAAACAACCTTTTGAGTGCAAATCCCCCCTCCCCCTATACGTACCTGAGCCCCATCTCGATTTAGTAAAGTTCATGAGAGCCACGGCTCTCTCGGGTCTCTCTCCCCTCATTGGCTCACACAGCAGCCATTGGCTCCAGCTTCTGTCAATCACAGCCAGTGAGCCAATGAGGAGAGAGCAGGGGCGGAGCCGAGCTGCTGTGTGTGTGAAAGGACTTTGATCAATTTGCTCTTTTATTATCTCAAGCGATATTTCTGAAAAATTGGTTGTAGGACCATCATATCGCATACAAAATCCTTTAGTGAATTGACTGTAATGTGGCAGAAGGAGTGAGACTCCATGCCCAGGAAGCAGAAGCACCATTAAATGTAACTGGAAGCCCTTTTTGCTTAAGTCTTTCAATCATGAGAAACCAGGCAGGTGACTCAGTCCACCAGTTTCTACCTATGTCTGAAATACCAGATATGAGCAGAATAATTCTGCATCAAACGTTTATGTGAATGTAACCTAATACAATCATTTAAAATTGAACTAAAAGACTATTGTGACATTTTTAGACAATTTATCAGTTACCTTTCCAGCTGAGGGCCCTAGGCCCCCAGTAACCTCAATGTTGTACTTCTTCATGATGTATGTTGTGATGTCTTTCCATTCATAGCCAGTCGGCACTTGAATTGTTGTCACAGTCGGAAGTCGCAAAGCCTAAAACAAGTCAAATGTCAATATTAACAGACATGTTGAAGCTGTTGGAATTTTTCATTTTTGCTAGCTTTACGTCAAATATTTGAAAATGAGAAAACTACTAAGAACATTTCTAAAACTCAGACTGGGGGCAAATTCATATTTGGTAAGAAAGTCCCTAAACAAAGGATTAGCTAAATCCTGGTATGTAATATAACACCACGTTCCTTGAAGCGATAACAGCGACCTGTATTACACAGATGGTCCAATCAGGTCAGTTTTTCAGGCAGACCTGATTGGAAGCTTGATGTTAGTCTATGGGTGGCTAGATGTAAGGGGGCTTGCATCCTATTTCCAATTATCTCCAAGTCTGCCCAGATTTGAAAAAACAAGATAAATATCACATTTTTATTTTAGGCAAACCACGACATGTTAATATGCATATGTTGGCATATGTTATGATGCTGGACTCTACTGTTTAGCAAACCACACTTCTTAGTAAATTATGCAAATAAATCACTGTTGCCTGTGCATGCGCATCATGATCACATTTCAGATTTTATGAGCTTGTGATTTACTTGACTTGTTCATGTAACTTTGAAGTGTCTATATTCACACATATTATAAATAAATTGGTGCTCTCAAATATCACACCATATAATGGTCACTCCTCTGTCTTTCTTCGCATGGCCATACTGAGGGGTATTATCATGAGATTAAGAATGGAGAGGAATTAACCATTTCCATACTGGGCACTTTTACCCCCTTCCTGCCCAGGCCATTTTTCAGGTTTCAGCGCTCTCACACTTTGAATGACAATTGCGCGGCCATACAACATTGTACCCAAACTAAAATTTTATCATTTTCTTCACACAACAAGAGCTTTCTTTTGGTGGTATTTAAGCACTGCCGGGGTTTTTATTTTTTGCCAACTTAACAAAAAAAGACTGAAAATTTAGAAAAAAAAACATGTTTTTCTTTGCTTCTGTTATAAAAATTTGCAAATAAATAATTGTTCTTCATAAATTTAGGCCAAGATGTATTCTACTACATGTCTTTGGTGAAAATAACCCAAATTAGGATGTATTTTTTAGTTTGTAGGAAAGTTATAGAGTGCACAAACTATGGTATAGATCTGAATATTGATCAATCCTGAAGTACTGACGGCCAATCTAATTTCTTGAGGTCCAAGAATGTCAGAACAGTACAGATATCCCCCAAATGACCCCTTTTTGCAAAGTAGACAGTCCGACGTACTTCATAAGAGGCATGGCAAGTTTTTTGAAGTTGTATTTTTTTTTGTCATAATTTTTCGGAAAATGAAAAAATTAAAACAATTATTTTCACTATTTTTTTTTTTACATACTGTCACCAGTGCAGTACAGCATCATCATATAACTGGCATGTCGGTGAACAGGGACACTGACTGGTGACAGTATGAAATATATATATATATATATATATTTTTTTTTTTATTATTTTAAATTTTTTATTACATTTTGTTTAGTTTTGTTTTCATATTTCACTATGACCAAAGTAGTGCAATGTTACCATAGTAACATTGTACTACTTTGGGGAAGTGATCAGTATTTTTTTTTTACACAATTTGCTTATAGCAAAGAATTATTTTGCTATAAGCAAGCATTTACCTGAATGACATCGATTCATTCAGGGTTTTTTTTTTTTTTGTGCTTAGCTGTAATTTGGCTACAGCTAATCACATGACATGTGCATGTGATCGCTGTGACCATTCACAGCTAGACACTAGTATACAATGGATGGCATGAATGAAGCCATCCATTGTATACAACTGTCATGTGACCTGCTGTGATTGGTCACAGCAGGTCACATGGTACCGGCAACGGGGGTCGGTACTCAGATTTGTCATCGGCCGTGTCCGAGGTACACAGCCAGTGACAGATCGCGCCGCTGCCGGGCTCTGCAAGCGCGCAAACTGGGCATGCCCAGGAGTACGCCATATGGTGTCCACCCAGAAATCTAAAGCATTTTTCTGGCCACCAAACGGCTATTGGCCGGCGGCTAATGTTTAAAGATGATACTTCTATCCAGTACCATGATTTAACTTCTTCCAATTCTGAGGGATTCGGTGGATATATTTTCATGCGTTTGTGACTCTTTTATAAGGGTCCAAATGTTCCGGTAACAGTCCTACCATTTTCTGGTGGTGGAGAACTAATCTTATTGAAGACACGTGGTGATCTACTATATGGTTCATAACACTGTGACTATTTATTTCTACATTTGGACTCATTTACCTTAGATTGTACACCCCTTGAGGGTTAGGGACTGATGTGAATGTACAATATATATGTAAAGCTCTGTGTAAATTGACAGCACTATATAAGTACCTGAAACAAAATAAATACATTTATGTTATCACTTTTACGGTTGTGACAGTGTCTTAGTTGTGATATTTGAGCGCGGCAATTTATTTATAATATTTGTATACAGTTGACCTGATTGTCTTGCCAGCAGCTATTTTGTCACTTTTTCACTATTTGCGCAGCTTTTGTTTTGTTTTTTTTATTCACACATAGTCCTTAGTAAATCAGGCCCATTTAGTTCTGTAAATGAGATATACAGTAAGAATGCAAACTAAGAGTCTGGGAAATGTTAAAAAAAAAAAATCTGGAGCACTTGCTTGCTTGCCCATAAAAGGGAAGGTAAATTATCACATATTTTTGTTAAAATAAATCTATTGTTTTTCATTTTTAGTCCTGATTATAATACGTTAGGAAAGAAAATACACACAAAACTACAATGAGAAAATCATGCATGTTCAAGGCAACTTGCTAACTGGGGCAGAGACGTTGTTTGGTGGTGAAGGAATGGAGAGGGAATTTACTTTGAGATGGTTAATGCCATAAGTCAGATGATATTGACACACACAGACACACACACGCTCAGGTTGCACTGGATGTACTGGTGTCTTTATTCAGTCTTACCAACTATATAACTATATCTTGCCTTTAACCACCTCCCATCCGGCCGTTGTATAGAAACAGCCGGACGGTGGCAGTGCAGGGTCGGGTGGCCGTTTATAAACGGCCTCCCCGCACCCTGCTTGTGCGCACTCCCTGGAAGCGTGCAGCACCATGATCCGGTGCCCTCTGTGTCCTCCGGACACAGTGGAACACCGATTGTTGGACGGAACCTCTGTACGAGGTCCCGATCATGTGATCACTGATTGTCCAATCAGTGATCACATGCAGAGTAGTAAGCAAGCTGTCACTTGTGACATCATTGCTTACTACGTGTGAAATCTGTGAATGATCACAGAGGTCACATGGTACAAGGCTATTCACAACAGCCTTGTACCATGTACAAGCTGTGACCAATCACAGCTCACTCAGTAGTTCTCAATGGCTGCAAGAATGCAGCTAGAGAGAAGGATAAATGATTGCTTTTACATCCTTTATGGGTGTAAAAGCAATCAGTGTAAAAAAAAAAGAAAAAATCTTCATCACCCCCCACAAGTAGTACAGTGTCACCATGGTGACACTGTATTGCTAGGGTGACAGTATGTAAAAAAATAAATAAATAAAAATTAATATAAAAAAAATGTAAAAAAATGTTTAAAAATTATAATTTTTGGTTATAAACTAATTTTGGTTATTTTTATGTTTACTAAAAATATAACGGAATAAATTTTGGCCAAGATTTATGATGAAATACTATTTATTTGCCAAATTTTATAAGAAAAACACTTTTTTTTAAAAAATGTTTTGGACATTTTCATTTACATAGCAAAAAAAATAAAAATCCCAGTGGTGAATAAATACCACCAAAATAAAGCTTTATCTGTCTCAAAAAAATGCTAAAAAATTCATATGGGTACAGTGTTGCATGACCGCGCAATTGTCATTCAAAGTGTGATAGCACTGAAAGTTGAAATTTGGCCTGGACAGTAAGGGGGTAAAAGTGTCCGGACTGAAAGTGGTTAATAGTGAAGTTAGAAAACTGAACCAGGATGGTATCACTATTATAACTCCCAACCAGGGAAATACAGCTTTGTGAAATGAACATATTGTTTGGCTGCTGGGCAGGACACATTGAGGTTCGCTATGCACTTACAGATTTTACAGTAGTATACACTTTAGGCTGCAACTAGTACAGGGTGGGAATCTCTTGCTACCATTTTCTGTTATACCGACTATATTTCTGCTGTAAATACTTACTGGGTCCTTCACAAAGAGCTTTAATCCCAGGTCTTCTAGTCCCTTGTGGAACCTCAGTGCAATCTCGCGATGTTGCTCCCAGGAACACTCTAAACCCTGGAGATGGACATAGAAAATATTCAGTGTCCTGGTGGCTTGTGCTTTATTCAGGAACAAATACAATACAGTATGGACAGAAGTACAGTGAAAGAAAATGTGTTTCATGTAATATTTTATAGATGTTAGGGCTCATACCAGGGGCGGATTGACCATTCAGACACTCGGGCACTGCCCGAGGGCACGGGGTCAGTAGGGGGCCCCATGAGATGCCCCTGGTACCTTTCATAAGCTTTTTGGGAGTGGTTTGAGTGTGGGCAAGGACACAGGGGCCCCATGATCCCCTGCTGTCCAGAGGCCCCATGAGTTGTCAGTCTGCCCCTGGCTCATACTGTATATACAGGTGTTGTTTTCTTACCAAACATATTCAGGTCAGCAGATTTTCATTTACTATGTGATGCAGTGAATAAAAGTTCAGGGCTGTGTTTGCCCATTTTTGCATTGTGTTTCTGTTAGAGCAGGTCAAATGTAGCCTTTTGCTGTGTTCTGCATTCAAATGCTTTGAGCACCCCTGTTTAAAAGCAGGATTTTCAACTTTGCTCATCTATATAAGGCTCACTGCATCCCTTCACCTGCAGTTTCTAAGATTAATAAAATAATACATTTTTGCACTAATTACTGTATTGTGGATGAGGCCAAAATGGACATACAATCAGATAAACTAGCTGAGACCATGCAGATGCTTTCACAGATCTGACTACTGGATAAACTTTCTAAAGAAAAGTACGCATGTCCATGTGAACTCGCTAACGGGGGCAAGGACCTTGTATAGTGGTGGAGGATTGTAAGGAGAACTTACTTTGAGAAGTTTAATACCAGAGGTCAGATAATATTTTTTAAATTTAGTATTCCTAGGAGGGCAGTTCATAGAAACGCATAAGATGAATATTACAAAAATACAAGAAAGACCAAGGACATATAGAAAATTTGGCTATTTTCTATGGAAAAAGGGAAAAAATGCAGAAAAAAACTTTACAGTTGGGGCAGCATGGTTTATTGTGTTGGTGGGATGCTCACAGAGAAAGTCTGTGACCACTGTATTAGGCCTCATTCACACGGCATACTTAAAACAGAGTTCCACTCAAAAGTGGAAGCTTCGCTTGTTTGCATCCTCCCCCCCTCCAATGCCTTATGGGGAGGAGGGGGGAGCGGATACCTGGTTTACCCGCTCCCACTTCCGGCTCAGTACGTCACAGAGAAGTGAGCCGGACGTGTCCCAGAAGACTGCCGGACCAATCAGAATGCGCAGTGGGATTCGCGCATGTGCAGCGGGCACTCAGCTGTGAAGCCGCAAGCTGTGTGCCCATAGTGATGCCGGTGCCGGGGAGAGAAGAGGCAGAGAAGGGATGGCGCGGGTGAGCACATCGCTGGACCCTGGGACATGTAAGTGTGTGTTAAGTCAGCAGCTACAGTTTTTGTAGCTGCTGACTTTTAACAAACACAAAACTGACTGGAACTTCGCTTTAAGCGTACAACCATGTGAGAGTTACCACCTCATCCCTTTAAAATTGAACACATATTAATTACACAGGTTCTGAGGTTAATTTAATGCAGATAAAGCACTACGTAAGTGATTCTTATTACCACCTTAATCAGCCACAGAACCTGTGTAATTATTATGTGTTCGGTTTTAAAGGGATGCTGTGGCAACCCTAATGAGGGTGCCTTCTCTAAATCCATATTGTCTGCATTCAGGACACAAATGTCAAATTGGGAGCAGCGGCTGTGTCCGTGCAGCTGCTGCATCCCAATTGACATTAATGGGACTGCCTGCACTTGGATGAAAGGGAACATGCAAGCAAAACATGGCCCTCACACAGATGTAAGTTTGAGTACGCTTTTATGAAGGAAGCCTAACACACATTACACTGTTCATTTTTTCCACTGCTCAATTTATTGAGGTATGGATGTGGGCTGGACTCTAACTCATGGCGAATTACCTCTAGCAGGTGTTGTCTCGTCTGCTAAAGGTGGGGTTCTGGCCTTCTGAAGTAGCCATAATTTATTTGGAAAAGCCGGTTCTAATGTGTAGCTATGTTGGGGACAGGATTTATGAAATCAGTTCCTCATCCCAAAAGTGCATTCACTGTATGGCTGCTGTAAATGAATCCCATATAATGGGTTTATCTACTAAAACTGGTGTACTAAGAATTGGTGCCAATCAGCTACTAACCTGAGCTTGTTCAGTTAAGCTTTAGCTATAAAACCTGTAAGCTGATTGGCTTCTTTGCATGAGATTCGGAGTGAACCAGCTTTAGTAAATAACCCCCACTGGTTTGGTCGGCCCCATGTGATCCTTTACAACCAGGACATACAATTTTATACGTGCATATAGCTCACAGTTTGCACTATCTATGTGTGACTAATATTTTGGATTTTCATAGAGATGAAACATAATCCATCTGATCTAAGAAAGAACACAGTGAAATATAGGATGACCAGGGGTGGACTGACCATTCAAACACTCGGGCACTGCCCGAGGGCCCGGGGTCAGTAGGGGGCCCCATGAGATGCCCCTGGTACCTTTCATTGGCTTTTTCATAAGCTTTTTTGGGTGTTGGTGAGGACACAGGGGCCCCATGATCCCCTATTGCCCGGGGGCCCCATGAGTTGTCAGTCCTCCTCTGAGGATGACCTTGGCTTCCAGTTAATTCTGCAGCCGATGAGTCTAAAGCTTCTTGCTTTATCTGTACACAAGCTTGTCAGAATCTTGTGGGCAGCTAGGTTCTAATTTAGGCCTGCAGGCCTATGACAATTTTTCACATTTTAAATAATGAACATTTGTCTAACTATAGATTTATGAATTCATATGGACATCTGTCTACTACCACCCACTGAAATTAAGTGAATATCTGTGATATCTTACAACCTCAAAATTTTCTTTTCCAATAGTTTTTAATTTAAATTTTGAAAGAGGGCAAGTACAACCTGTCAACGCTTCTATATTTTGATGTCACAATTTACATTGGGCGAATCAGTTAGAATTGATCTTTTACTAGGTTAGCTTCAGTAAAACGAAATCTTATTTTTAATCTGGGCTACTATAGCTTGCAATTGATTTCTTTCACTGTTTATTGACTAAGCCCAAATATGCCTTAAAAACTGGTTTATTTTACCTTCTCTGCCAGTATTGCAAGTCCTTCTCTCAAGCTGTAGAAATTGGTCACTGGTCCTGTATGATGATATCTGAAGAAAATGTAAACATATACTTCATATATTAACAACTTCAATACCGGGCACTTTTATCCCCTTCCTGCCCAGGACAATTTTCAGGTTTCAGGGCTCTCACACTTTGAATGACAATTGTGCGGTCATACAACATTGTAGCCAAACTAAATTTTTATCATTTTGTTCACACAACTAGAGCTTTCTTTTGGTAGCATTTAAACACCACTGAGGCTTTTATTTTTTTGTTAAATTAACAAAAATAGACCGAAAATTAAAAAAAAAAAACACGTTTCTTTGTTTCTGTTATAAAAGTTTGCAAATAAATAATTGTTCTTCATAAATTTAGGCCAAGATGTATTCTGCTACATGTCTTTGGCGAAAATAACCCAAACCAGTGTTTATTATTTAGTCTGTAGGAAAGTTATAGAGTACACAAACTATAGGATATATCTGAAAACTGATAAATCCTGAAGTCCTGGCAGCCAATCTAATTTCTTGAGGCCCAAAAATGTCAGGACAGTACAGATATCCCCCAAATGACCCCTTTTTGCAAAGTAGACAGCCCAACGTATTTCATAACAGACATGGTGAGTTTTTTGAAGTTGTGATTTTTTTCTCATAATTTTTTGGAAAATTAAGATATTAAAAAAATAATTTTCACAATTTTTTTTTACATACTCTCACCAGTGCAGTACAGCATCAGCATATAACTGGTGTGGCGGTGATCAGGGACACTGACTGGTGACAGTACGAAAAAAAAAAAATTATAATTTTTTTTATGTTTTTATTTTTTATTACATTTTTTTCTCTTTTTTAAGATTTTATTTTTCAAATTACACTATGATCAAAGTAGTATAATGTTACCATAGTAACATCATACTACTTTGGAGAAGTGATCAGTATTTATTTGTTTTTTTACACAATATGATTGCTTTGCTATAAGCAAGCATTTAACTGAATGAAATCAATTAATTCGGCTTTTTTTTGTTGTGATTAGCTGTGATTGACCACAGCTAATCACATGACACAGATGGCCTGTGACTGGCCCAGCCTATGCATGTGATCACTGTGACCATTCACAGCTAGACACACTTGTATACAATGGATGACATGAAAGGAAACCATCCATTGCATTCAACTATCATGTGGCCTGCTGTGATTGGTCACAGCAGGTCACATGGTATTGGCAATGGGGCTGGTACACAGATCTGTCATCGGCCGTGTCCAAGATACACAGCCGGAGACAGATCTCACAACAGCACAGCCCTGCGGGCACACGCAAGGCACCATCCAGGAAGGACATCATATGATGCCCTCCAGGAGGGATGAGAGGTTCGCCAAGCCATCATTTGACTATAGGCTGGGTGGGAAGTGGTTTAAATAAAAAATATATATTTCTATAAAATATATATTTTCTGCAGCATTCAAGCAGCATTGCTACAACAAAGAGTTCAGTTTCTGTCTAGTTGTAGTAGTTCTAGAACTTTTCTTATATACAGTTTCTGGAACTTTTCTTATATACTGTAATGCAAACCATGTTACAGATATAATTACATCATACTTATGTACACCTTTACAGGTAACTAACAAAAGCAATTTTTTTGTGCAGGTGTTTTCTTATGTATTATCACCATGTATCCAGTGGTAAACCCTCAGTGACTTGTTATTGTGACTTTTCTTACTAGGACTTACATTCTTGGTTTCCCATCACACCCCCAGTAGTTTGCAAGCCAGTTCAGGTCCACATACAGTGATGGTGGCTTTGTTTTACGGCTGAATATCTTCTTACTATGCAGATGAGGACGGCAAGAAGAGAACAGATAGAAAATAATATACAGATATAAATGCTAAAAATACTGAAAGAAGGGAAACAATAAGGCTAATAAATTTAAGAGTCTTGATTAATGATTCCTCTTCATTAACAAAAGTAATAAGGGTTATGCTCCTAAACAAAGGGTATAACATAGTAGGCATGGGGGCCAGGGAGAAAGGGGACCCAATATGGGCATAAAACAAACTAACCAGCCTGCTCTAATATTGTCCCCTTCTTCAAATTAACGGGCTGGTAACTGGGAAAAGGGGGAACTTAATAAAACTGGAACAAAGAGGATCTGGAGCAACTGTGCATAGTGACCAATCAGCTTCCCTCCAGAGCTTTTTCAGCTAAGATTTGAAAATGAAATCTAGAAGCTAATTGGTTGCCATGCAAAGCTGCTCCAGATTCTAGGTGCTCCAGCCTTAGTAGGTTCCCCTCAAAGAGTAGACTACTTTTCCCACATTGATGGAACCAACCAATTCAATATAGTTCTGCTTAGGGTATACATAGAAAGCTTTGTAGGAGCATGGGGAGAAATCTCTGGTGGCAAAAGTAGTTTCAAAGTAGAAGCTATTGATTTAAGTCACCCTGCTTGCGGTACACAAGCTATGATGTAACCTATTTGGTTACAGGTGCTTTTTAACAACCATTACCAAGAGGTAGATTACCAGGTGATGGCAAATTCAAGCTATGGGCTTTGGTATTTTTTCACCGTAAAGGTACCCCCTAGAGAGAAAATGAAACCACATATAATGCCCACTAGGTAAGCTAGAAAGGATTTTTTTGTTAGTTAGAGGCTGGGTATCAGGTCACGGCTTCTGGAGCCCTTCCAGAAACTGAGAAACCTTTCTGGGAAAGGGGCGGAGGAGGGGAGGAGGGTCAGATCTGCATGTTTGAGGGACCTTGTCCAATCCCCAGGCAGAAGGCTGGGCCTAGTGACAAAGGACAACACTCAAATGTGGCAGAGCTTGGGAAGCTGGTGTGCAGAGTTGGGAGGATGATGGACTGAGAGGAAGACTGGAGTGTGGAGACTGGGAAGGGGCCCCAGAGAGGGGAGCCTACCTACAGGCTAGTTGCTAGACAGGAAAATCTTCACTGTTCCACTGTCTCTTAGGGAGGACAGTGCTCTTTTTTGATCCACATCTTTTTGTACAGTGTACAGCTTGCTAAGAAGTTTTTCCCCAGGTTTACAGGTCCTTGGGCATGACCCGCCCCCTCTATCTCCTCATTGGCTAACTGGCTGTGATTGCCATCAGTGGGAGCCAATGGCTCCCACTTGCTGTCTCAGCCAATGAGGAGGCAGAGACCCAGGACAGCCGAGGCTGTTGTTCACATTGCTGGATCGCGATGAGGCTCAGGTAAGTATTGAGAGGGTTGGGGGCACTGCTGCACACAGAAGGTTTTTTTTACCTTCATGCATAGAATACATGAAGGTATAAAACCTTGAGTCTTCACAAGCACTTTAACCCCTTAATAAAATAACTAAAAACCAGCTCAAGAGCTGTTTACTGACTCTGAATGTGCAAGTGTGGAAAATACGTGTTGCCTGGTTGTGCAGAGCTTAGGGGGGCCCAAAACAAATCCAGCATTCCAGGTGGTAGTGCTACACATGTATTCCCATTGTTTGCTCCCACCAGCTAACCACTCTTAAGGGGTGAAATAAAATGGACAAGTCAAACCATTCTAGTTGCTATTGTTCCCCCTTGAGATACTTTATGCTGACCACTTCTGGCCCCTCTCCCCTATTCCCCTATGCATGTTAGAGAGTGTATATGTTTAATTTAATGGGTTAATTGACTCTCTTGTTGGATTGTAGCTCATTATTACATACCTTGCTGCTTCGCTGAATGAAATAGGTGCTGTGCCTGGAGGGGCATTTAACACCTTCTGAGACCCAGAGTATAGAATATCGATTCCTGAGAAGAGACACACAAGAGTAGGACTCAATGGAGAGCTGAAACACGTATTGTTAGATACGGTCTTTCACCATATTTAAAGAAATGCCTAAAATCAACATAAGTACGCTAACCTACACCCACCAATGGCAAATTAGCTTTTGTTAAACTGCTAGCACTAAACTGCAAAAGTAATGGTTTGCACCACAGCATTATGTTGCTGTTGTTAAAATGTAAAATTGTAAAATGTAACTCGCAATGTAATAATCTATGAAAGCTCTACATCTCTTATTTTTTTTCTACCCCTTTCCTCTAATAATCTAAAAAATCTGAAGATCATCAAATGTTATACTTTAGCATTTATGTGTTTGTTTTTCAGTATTAAACATTTGGTTTTCTTTTTAAATGTCTATACAATTTACTATAGTCTCATTGTTTTGGCACCTCTGTAAATTAGTATACAAGCTGCCCAGCAGATGGCAATGTAGGTGCAGAAAACAAATATGGACTAGTAGCAGTTGCATTGATGTATAGAGTCCTAATATTCTTACTTGAAGATGTCATTCACTTAAGTAATGATTATCTATCGCAATAAAAAAGATGGAACGAAATGCGATCTTTTCAGTTCTATTAGGTCTGCTTCATATGGGCGATTGGGTACATACAGCGGATTCCAGAGGCAAAAATCAGGGGTTTCTTGGCACTGGGATCACAGGTGTATTAGAACAGCTGCGACAACTCACCGTATAAAGTAATGAAGGGCTAAGAGGAGCCATCGCTGTTCACATTAATCTGCACATTGAGGTTAGTGATGGATGTCTGACCCTGGATGCAAACAGATGCATCCAAGACCAGAGATCTGTCCCTAACCACATGTAACTGTGCAAGGTGCAGATATATGCAAAGAGCAATAGCTCCTCTTAGCCTGTCCTTGCTTTGAATATGTTGAGCGCAACTGTTTGCATAAATCTGTGATCTCAGCCGCAAGAATCCCCTGAGTTTTGTGTCGACCTACGTACTGCTGGGTTGAGGCTGTTTATGCAGCTAACCAGATCTGCTAATCTTCAGCACAGCCTTGGAGGCCATCCCCAGATCCTGCTGGGATGAAGATTGTAGGACCTTTCTGCAATGTGACCTTTGAGCACTGGTCTCTGCTTTTGGCACTTCCCAGACCTCTTCGTATTGTGTTAGTTAGCCACAGAGCACTCTCTGGGTCCAGAGCCATGGCACAGCCTCTGGTGTGATCCTATCTCTGGAGATTCACTTTGTGCCCATGGACAGAGAAGATGTCATGGTATGTAACATTAAAGGGTTAGTATTTGAAAAAATAAATAGTCCATAAACTCTGTTCCATAGGTTTAAACTAATTTGATTTTAAAATTATCCATTTATGCCTGTAGGCCAAACACTTCTGATATTTTCTGCAGCTCTGTCCTGTTCTCTCCCTAGTACAGACCAGCCATTAGGATGAGTGCCCCCTACTGGTACAGCTGTGAGTGCCCTCCTTTTGAGTCCCACACATGTGCTGTGCATTCCATCACAGCCAGTTCTTCTGCTGAGCAGTGATTCTGGCTAGCTTCTCCGGAAGATAAACTTTTCAGTAAAGAGTTGTACAGTTGTCCTCTGTTGCCATTTCCCTTGGGCATCTCATACACCCCTCCCCCCATCCAAGTTCAATTGCCCTGATAAAATCCAAAAAATCCAAGCTGAAAGACTGGTTACTGTTTCCTGGATGCAAGTCTGTGTGGAAGACATGTGTTGCCTGGCTATTGAGGACTATAGTGGGACCCAAACGTTAGCGACTCCTAAGGGGGTAGTTCGACACTTTTAATATGAACACTGGGTGGCTTAGCATCCATTATTCCCTATTCCTTCAAGTTTCCTCAAAAGGCTTAACATGCCAGGAATTATGTGCTGTGTCACTACCTTCAGATAGTCGCATACACTCACCGGACTCTGTTCCGGTCCTTTTACAGCACGGTCTTAGGTTTTCCTGCCTGTGCTACCATTGCAAGTGACACTTGCTGTCACTTACAGTTACCTGGTCACCTCTGGCCATTATTCTTTCCTATCTTATGCAATTGGCTTTGTATTAAGGTGTTCTCTATTAAATTGTTCCTGTTAAGCAGTACATGATGGATCCTAAGCTCAAAGAAAGAAGTGTGACTGCCTTGGGCCTCCCCATTTCACCACCCACTAACAGTTTCAGGGCTGCCTTCAGTGCCCTCTCTCTCCGGGACCTGACACTTTCAGTCTAGATCTTTGCCTCCTGCTTGAGTCCACATACTCCATGGACTCCACCTTAATTCCATTAGGTGTAGCATCTTACTAGCGAGGAGTTCTCTGCAGCTATGCTGGATTTTATGAACAAGGTTGTCACTGTGATTACTGGCTCTGAATGCAGAAATGAGTGTGGCTACCTCTATGCCTTCCTTCCAGAATGTTTATCTGATTCCTGCAGCTCTTCTAGCCTCTGAGCCATCTGCTGTGTATGCTGTCTCCTGAGACACAGCTGTCAGCTACCATTGCTCCCTGGGTTAAAGATACAAAATTGGTTCTTATCGATGCAAGTGATGCAAGCCATCTTTGCCACTTCCATACTGGGCACTTTTAGCCCCTTCCTCCCCAGGCCAATTTTCAGCTTTCAGTGCTGTCGTACCTTGAATGACAATTGCGCAGTCTTGCAAAACTGTACCCATATGAGATTTTCATCATGTTTTTCACACAAATCAAGATTTATTATGGTGGTATTTAATTCCCACTGGGTGTTTTCTTTTTACTAAGCAAATGAAAAAAGACCAAAAATTTAAAAAAAAAAATGTTTTCCATAATTTCTATTATAACATTTTGCAAACAGGTAATTTTTCTCCTTCACTGATGAGGCAGCACTGATGGGCATTGATAGACTGCAGTGATGGGCACTGATGAGGCTGCACTAATGAGTTGGCACTGGTGGGCATCGATGAGGAGGCACTGATGAGACTGCACTGATATGCGGCACTGATGGGCACTGATAGGTGGCAACGATGGGCACTGATAGGTGGCACTGATGGGCACTAATAGGCAACACTGAAGGGCACTGATAGGTTGCACTGACCGGCAGCACTGATGGGCACTGATTGGCAGCAATGATGGGCATTGACTGGCAGCACTGATGGGCACAGTTTGGCAGCACTGATGGGCACTGACTGGCAGCACTGATGGACGCTGATTGGCTTTATTAGGCAGCACTGATGGGCACTGTTGGGGGCTGCACTGATAATCAGGGCACTGAAATCAATACCCTGATTATCAGTGTAGATGTCTCCTTTCACACTTGCCGGACTGGCTTTCGGCAGTACTTTCCTCATACTGTAACAGTGTGAGGAAAGTAGTGCTGATAACTGGCAAGTGTATTTACAGTGTGATCAGCTGTGATTGGACACCGCTGATCACGTGCTAATGGGTCGAAGGACACAGAGATCACAGAGAGTATTCGACGACCACGCTGTAGCCATAATTTGGCTACAGCACGGTTGGCAAGTCGTTAGCTATGGAACAGCCTATTATATTAGCAATGTCACTAGTCTGGGATCCCTCTGAAGCCCCAAGACTATTAAAACATTTACTGATCCAGTACACTCCTTACTTGACAGTGTTCTGTATGGAAATTAGAACAATCCTGAAAAGCTTTTCAATCTTCTTAAAGATTCACATGTGAATAGGCCTTTATCAAGAAATCCTCACAGTAGACTGTAGAGGTGGTTTCACAGCTCAGCAAAACACTGACCGTATATATTGAGGATGCCCCAGTGTTTAAGGATGCTTCCAAACCTTTGTATTTCCCAGCAGGCCCTCCTATACAACCTGCCATAGCTATAATGTTAGTCAGTTAAACCTTTGGGAAATAGACTAGACTTATGTCACAGAATCCAGCTATTATTCTTACTGATCCTGTATCAGTAGAATGCTTGGAGTTTACTGTATATCTTCAGGCTTACATGATTGGGCGACTGGATTAATTGATAATGCTCTTCTTGTTTCCAAAATGAGTATCCTTTTCATAATTATGGTTGGTCTGTGGACTAGCAATGTAAAAATGTTTGCTCAGCATCTCTTTTGATGGTGAGCACCTTTTTGGATCTTCTTTAGAAAACTTTATAAAAAAGGTTACCGGCTATTTTCCTGTAACATGTTGTCACTTCTAAATAAACGTTTATGGAATAAAAAAAAAAAGGTTACCGGCTTGAGTACTCCTTTATGCTAGCAGAAAGAGTCTAGGCCTTACCCTGCGAAGATTTCTCTTGCCTCTGAAGCCAAGTAGAGTTCCTTCCAAGCTTCAAACCCAAAATTCAAACCCAAATTCTAAACACAATTTAGTTGACAGCCTTGATCCCCAATTCCCCCAAACCTGCAGGCAAATCCTCTTCAGCATGGAGTTACACCCCTCACTTTTCAAAGCGGGGGGATATCTGCTAGTCTTTGCAGACACCTGGTCAGCAACTGTCTTGGATGCCTGGATGAGAGACATGATGTTCAGGGGGTGAAGCTAGGGTTCCCCTCTCTGCCTCCACTACATGTTGTCCAAGCTGCCTGTGCCTCCACAAAGGCTAGTCAATCTTCATACTTCCCTTGCAGATTTAGTGACATAAGAAGTCATTGCTATTGTTCCAACAGAGAAAAAGCTTAAAGGTTTTTACTCCAACCTTTTTCACTTTGCCAAAACCAAAAAAGGCATCCACCCCATCCTGGATCTGAAGGCCTTAAATGTCTTCATTCAAGGCAAAATATTTTGCATGGAATCCACTAAGTCTGATATAACTTCCCTCCATCAGGGAGCCTTCTTAGCCTCTGTGGACATCAATAGAAAGCAAAGGTGCATAATCGCATGCACCAGTTTTCCAGCACATCAATGAATAAATTATCACTTCAATACAATAGAACTTTTGAATACTTAAAATCAAATTCTAGGCAGATATTAAATACTCTAAGAGTATGTGTCGACAAGCTTTGAACTTATGTCAATGGCATCAGTTTTACATGCTTCAGAGATCATTCAGAATTTAATGACAGTTGCATTTGATTTGCAGTTACCCTCAAGCAGGTTTCAAGCAGATTTTGGTTTCCCATAGACTCGTATGGGAATGCAACATATGCATGACGCAAAACAAAAATCCAGTGACACGGAATGACCCTAATTCATTAAAATAAAAGCATCACAATTAGTTATACCTAAATCTGACTTAGTATCAGCCTCTTGTAATCCCCAACAACAACACTGGAGAACTAGGGAGGTGTAGGGCAGCAAATGAGAGAGAGCAATGTGATGAATCATACTTTTTCTGTTGAATTACAAGCTGAGAGCTGCGAGGTGACCACATTGTATTAATTTATTACTGTAGAGAAAAGTCAGATCACCAGCCTGGCTGTACTGACAGCACTGTGTAAGTCTCATGACTGGATAGACCGTAACACAAATCCTTTGACAAGTAAAACAGCTGACATAAATTAATTTCAACTGTTTCTTAAGCTGTTTGCCCAGTATTTATCATTAATAGGATGATAAGAAAATGATATGAGAATTCGTCTTACCCTGTTTATCCATGTAGATGGGGGCACCTCCTAAAGAAGCCACAGAGTCTACAAGGAGCAGGCAGTTATACCTGAGACCAGAAAACAATAAAGAGTCAGACTGCTAAACAATCATACATTTGTTTTTATTCTCAGCTAATTTTAGGTTAATATTAATATTATACAGGATTTATATAGCGCCAACAGTTTGCTCAGCGCTTTACAATATAAAGTTAGACAATACAGCAACAATACAGTTCAATACAAGAGGGTTAGGAGGGCCCTGCTCCTTGGAGCTTACAATCTAAGAGGGAGGGGCAGGTGGTACAAAAGGTAATAACTGTGGGGGATGGACTGGTAGGAGGAATAGAAGATTCCATTATTAGCTGAAGGCAGGATAGGCTTCCCTGAAGAGATAGGTTTTCAGAGATCACCTAAAAGTGGGCAGAGTAGGCGATAGTCTGATAGATTGGGGTAGAGAGTTCCAGAGGATGGGTGAGGCTCTGGAGAAGTCCTGGAGACGAGCATGGGAGGAGGAAACAAGGGAGCATTGGTTTTAGACTGTTCCATCTCAAGGAGGTCCCATCAATGATGATAATGCTAGACTCCAATCTATCCTTCCAGCCCCATGTCCAATCGCTGGCAAGTTCATGCAGGCTCCACCTTCGCAACATCTCCAAAATATGTTCGTTCCTAACCCCAGACACTACTAAACAACTCATTCATTCCCTTATTATCTCTTGACTCGACTACTGCAACTCCCTCCTCACCGGCTTACCTCACCACAGACTATCCCCGCTTCAGTCTATCCTGAACTCAGCGGCCAGACTCAACCACCTTACCAACCGTTCCAAATCCACCACCCCCCTCTGTCATTCCCTCCACTTTCGATTGCCCAACGCATAAAATTCAAACTACTAACATTGACGTACAAAGCTATTCATAATACTGCCCCAAACTACATCACCGACCTGATATCCAAATACCACCCAACACGTACTCTTCGCTCCTCACAAGACCTCCTACTCTCCAGTTCCCTGGTCTCCTCCTCCCATGCCAGACTCCAGGACTTCTCCAGGTCTTCCCCCATCCTCTGGAACTCACTACCCCAATCCATCAGACTGTCACCTACCCTCCTCACCTTTAGGCGCACCCTGAAAACCCATCTCTTCAGGGAAGCCTACCCCGCCCTCACCTAACAGCCGATCTCCTCCACTCCTCCTAACACTCCATCCCCCACAGCCATTTCCTCCTGTACCACTATCCCCTCCCTCCTAGATTGTAAGCTCCAAGGAGCAGGGCCCTCGAACCCCTTGTGTATTGTATTGTTACTGTATTGTCTCATGTACTGTCTCCCACTATAATGTACAGCGCTAAGCAAACTTTTTGGCGCTATATAAATACTGTATAATAATAATAATGCCTTGCTGTTTAAAACTAAACTGCATGATTGAACAATCGACATTTGTCAAATGGTGCATTGGCGGGAGGGTCACATACTGCTCAAATTTCAGCCAAGCCAGTAGGAATTTTCCAAAATTTGTGCATTGTATGGCTCGGGTACCAACATAAACTGACTTGATGTAAGTGAATGAAAGTGGACATTCATCTGTTGATGTCCATCCATAGACATAACCAGGGGCGGACTGACCATTTGGAAACTTGGGCACTGCCCGAGGGCCCGGGGTCAATAGGGGGCCCCATGAGATGCCACTGGTATCTTTTTCATAGGCTTTTTTGAGTTTGGGCAAGGACACAGGGGCCCCATGATCCCCTATTGCCTGGGGGCCCCATGAGTTGTTAGTCCGCCCCTGGACATAACATTGTGGTTCAATCTGGATCTGTCTGAAAAACTGACAGACGAATCCAAACTTAACACCTGTGTGAAAGGGCCAAAAGTCCTGCCAGAAGTACAACTTTAAAAGACATAAAGATATAGTGAGATGTTGTTTTCTGTTCAAAAACCTTTTATCTGTCCCAGGAGATTCATATGAGGTAATGATTTTAAAGAAAAGAAAGACAGAAAGTGAGGAGAAACAATAAGAGTGATGGAAAGAAGAGTATATCTCAAAATGATAGTTCCCTACAACCCTAGCACCCCAAAGTGAATTAGAGTCCTAGAGCAGGGTACATAACATTTAGAGATACTGTATATGTAATTAATGCATGGTTACATTTCTCGTGGGTCTCACAAAAATGTTTTTCTTTTTTCACATATCTATTCATACAACATTAAATGTTTTTCTTTTATGGATGCAGAAGCACATACCGATGACATAGGTCTCCTAATCCATCTAAAGGTTGAACAACTCCACTAGATGATTCTCCATGAGTTATAAAGAGGAGGGATGGCTTGTGCTCTGCTAGACCCTGGATGCAAAATAAATAAATGAATGAGAAAATAAATAAAGTCAATTGACATTGGTATGAAACTATTGGGAATTATTAGACTCCAAACAGCCATTGAAAATAATCCAGCAACTTGTCAAACTTATTCATTATTGTAATAAAGAAAACACAGATACCCACACTAACCAGTACAATTTCTTTTTGTTTTAGTCTGATAACTGTAAGCTGAACTCATGCCAGATACAATCAAGCTATTAATTCTGTTATTACATCATTACATTTAAAAACAGCTGGTAAAAGTGCCTGGGCCTGTTGTTGTTTCCCTGTCAAATCTAAAGAGGGTGTGATCTGGGGAGGGCCCTGAACCAGGTTGTATCCATCCTTGGTATAGTGTGAATTAAAAAATTCACTTTAATGTGGAGCTGCAAGCAAATATTAGAAAAACTTTCTTTGGTTATGTATGCATTCATGCAGAAATAATCCTTTAAAATTGCTCACCTGCTAGCAAATTTTTTAACTGCACATGGACTGCAACATAAGATGTGCCAGTGATGGAGTTGAGGCAAGAACTCGGACCTAGCATTCATTGCTGGAGGAGAACCATCTCAGAGGTAAGTGTGTCATAATTTGTAAGTACAGCATACTTACATATTGTAAGTGGTGGCTGGCTACCCCCCCCCCTTCTTTTTTTTTAACTTTTCAAAAGTTATTACATGCATTTATAAATAGAGGCATTACAATTACATTTATCTGATTTATCTGAGCCCCCATATATTGGTAGCCATGAAATACCCCAGCGAAGGAGTATGAGATTACAGGATAAATGCTCCTGACTGCTTACCTTTTCTATTTCCTTTACGGTGAAGCCTTCACCTGGTGGTTTTGATATGAGACGGACATCAGCACCTGAAATGTAAAATAGTTTGAAGGGCTAAAACATTTCTTCCACATAATTATTTTGATAAAGACAGAGCTTTTTTAAGCAATACACTATATCAGAGTTTTTTTTATAACCAGGCTTCCATTGAACCCTAGGGTTACTTCAGAGGGTTCCTCCTATAGGTTCCTCTTAGGGGTTCCCTGAGCTACAAGCAGTTTTTTCCGGTCAGGTAAGTTTCCACAGACACCAATGGTCTTTCTAGCTATCTGTAAGGAAGTCATTCTTCCCAGTGATCACAAGTGTAAAGAGCATTCTCCCACTGACCATCACACTAATGTATCATGAGTTGAAGATATAGTCATTTTTAGCAGGGAAAGATATTTCAAGGGTTCTTCTGTGTTGAAAGGTTGAGAAAAGCTGCTATAAATACTCTTCACTGCTTTTTACAAAAGAAGAAAGTGACTCCTTTTCATGTTTGATTCTTGAAGGCACGCGCAGCTTTTATTCTAGTTTTCTTTGCAGATAATGTTGAATGATTGGACCTGTGTTTCTGTTTTTGAAGTTGCCTACCTTTCTGTTGCTGGATAGACCACTAATATATCTGGAAATCAATACAGTTCTCATTTTAGATTTCCTAATCTGATACTTTTTTTCATATATTGCTTCCATTCCTTAACATTACAATTTAACATATATGACGAGATAACTCCCAAACAATAACATAGGAAGTATAAAATTTCAGTGACAGAGAAATAAAAGTAGACATAAAGCCAATCATTAAATTTGTATATATTTTTATCATAATATTTCAAAAGTTGTTTTAATTTTTTTTTTAATTTGCAGCATTGATTAATATTTGGTGCTCCTGCCATGAAGGTCTTTGGTAAGGCACTTCCTGTAATGAAGTGACAACTGTCTCAAAATTGTGTCACTACATTGTCATCCTGTCACATGTATCCAATGTTGCCACCTGGCCAGTACTTTGCCAGCCTGGCTATAAAAGTGGAATTGTTGCCAGAGTAGGAAAAAGACCATAACGCTGGTATTTTTTCCCAGAAAACAGGCAACCCTACATGTGCTTCTGGAGGCGACAAGCGGCTGTGGTCACACTTTGCCTGGACAAGGACCACAGCGGCAACTACAGTACAGTATGTATATTTGGTCCAGTGCAATGATATGATGCTCAAGAAAGTGCATGTAGACTAGAAATGGTTGACAGAGGCTCTAGCAGATCAGTAGCACTAGGATGAAATGATTAAAGATACATTGTGCTTTAGCAAATTATGTGTGATCCAGTTAAGGTTTAGATCTACCTTAGTGACAATATACATCACAGGAGAGTACAATCTATATTCATTGAATGAATAGAAGGTATGGCCAGGCACTTTTTGAAAACTAATGGTTGACATATCTCTGCATGTTTGACAATTTTTCTTTCACACTCTCGACTCTGTTATGGAGCCACATACCCATTATTTTATCATTCAGTATGATATTCTTAAATGTTTTATGCATTACTATATGTATACTGTGTGTTTATAATGGCTCCACATTTCTAAAGATTTGTAAATTCTGATATGCTTTTCCCTTTATTTCCTCTCTTCAAGTTCTAACAAAGAAATAGAGAATAATAATACCCCAGACCACATTGATTCATTTGCCCTTCATGTGTATAGGCACTTTAACAAAACAGATGAGTGCAGATGAGTCAGAGTAAAACATGATCTACTCTCTCCTGACCTGGATCAGACATCCATCTCTGTAATGTAGCTGGCTATACAGACAGATCATAGAGATCAATAGTTCCTATGTAATTATACAGTAAGTCTCTTTCTCCTTCACAGGCTAAAAAGAGAGAAAGACAAAACAAAAAAGCAAACATCCTTAAAGAATCCATATAGGGCACACTTATCACCAAGATTTGTTTTATTTATGTATTCATTTATTAATTTTATTACAGGTACTTTTAAAGTGCCATCAATTTTTTTCATACTTTATTCATATCGACAAAGAGTACAAAAAAGCAAAAGGAAGGCTTATGTTGTGAAAATCAAGGTGTAATACAGTCGGAATTAGGATATTCCAAAGAAGGGACAAACACGGTGAAACTGTGTGGATTATTGACTCGATAGGGAGGAGATTACCTCCCACTAAAAAGGTTTTGTACTGTACATGTTTCAAAAGATGAAAAAGAGAGCAGTTAGATGGAAAAAGAAAGAGAGAGGGAACACAGCAACAAGGCTAGAGGAGGGAAACAAAGGGGGAATAGGAGATTTGAGAAGAGGTTGGCAGTCCAACTCAAGGCTTTACTGTGTGAAATGCACAACTAGGTGCAAGAAGCTCTTGGTATTTGTGACAGACCCAACCAGGACAGGGGCTTTTGGAGGGGACTAGGGGCTAGCCTTCTACCCACTGATTATGGCCCATGGAGGAGACCGGGGATTTTGTCTGCTTCATCTGGTCAGAGCATGGAAAAGAGCTTGGTTAAGCATCTGATCACATGGAGAGAGCGAATCAGTCTCTGATGTTGGATAATAGCGTGATGAATGCTGAGAGTGAGGCTTGGATTACCTCTCTACATAAAGACAATAAATCTTCCCTTCTGGAGTGGATGGAAAGAGGTAATATGGTGGCCCTCATGCGGACTGGGTTGAAGGAGCTCCTCTATTTGGGACAGAAATATTTATTAACAATCTTCCTCAAGAAATCTATGAATATAAATAATTCCACATTTCAGACTGGAATATTGTATGACTTTTGTTTTATGATGAACAGATTATAAGAGTGAAAGCAAACACCTGAAAGACAGCATGTGTAATATACTTTGTGTATTCAGGGGTGGGTTTGTTGCTAGTCTGTCTGCGGTGGTCTCCCTGATTAATTAAAGCATTGTTGGGGCGCTTGGCTGTTGATTAGCTTACTGTTATTTAGATCACTGTTAGCTGTACTGTTTACCGTTTACACTGTTTAGGATTATATGATCAAGCTCTTATCTAATCAGCGTGGGATGTTTATCTCAATGTGTAAAATGTGGCCCTATTTCTGAAGTATATATAAACCTGCGTTCTTGTTCAATAAAGTAGTTCCAGTTTGGCATCTAAGCTAGTCTTGTCTAGTCTTGGGTACAATGCCCAGCTATAATACTTTGGTCCTGCGTCCCAGTGGTGAGGAAGCGGTTCTCTGACGGAGTCACCCAGTCGGGGTGACAGGCGTTCCGTCACAGATTTTTTTCTCAGAGAATGTAAATTGAGTCTAATGAAACCATGTTTTGCAGAAGTGGGCTTCTTGTTTTCGTAATGATGAGATAAGATCCTCCATATGTATTATTTCACTTACTGACCTTATCCACTGTTGTACGGGGAAGGGGGGATTTCCATAGTGCTGGGATGCATGCCCTGGCCGCATTGATGAGGTGTCAGTATTTCCATTTAGACCAGGAGCTAAAAGACAGGCAGCCAGGTTCTGCTCTATACACAAGTTAGTCAAGTCATAATTCAAAGTGCACATGCCCTGCCAGAAAGATCGAATCAGCGGGCACATCTAGATTATATGATATAGTGTTCCTCTTTCAGTGCCAGCAGTTAGGGCTAACATTGGGGAATATGCAGTGCAGTCTGGTCGGGACTCTATACCAATTGGCAAAGAGCCTTTAGCTGTATTTCTGTACTCGGAAGAATATGGAGGATTTATGTGCGAAAAAGAGAACAAATTCTGTTTGTTCTGGTTTAAGATTCAGGTCCAAGTCTCTTTTCCATTCAGTGATGAAGGGAGGAACATATCCCTCTGGGAAAGTTGTCAGTGTGGCATAAGCCACGAAAAGTTAATTTCTAATGGAGGTGGTAGTGTTGCACTCTTGTTAGAAAGGAGTGAGGGAGTTATCACCACAGGACATGGTATGGAAGTCAAGTAGTGTCTAAGTTGATAAGCCTGCCTAGAGGGCAGTGCTGTCAATTTACATATATATACACTATATTGCCAAAAGTATTGGGACTCCTGCCTTTACATACACATGAACGTTCATGGCATCAGAGCCTTAGTCCATTAGGTTCAATAATGAGTTGGCCCACCCTTTGCAGCTGCAACAGCTTGAGCTCTTCTGGGAAGGCTGTCCACAAGGTTTAGGAGTGTGTCTATGAGAATGTTTGACTTTTCTTCCAGAAGCGCATTTGTGAGGTCAGGCATTGATGTCGGAAAAGAAGGCCTGGCTTGCAGTCTCCGCTCTAATCCATTCCAAAAGTATTATCAGGTTGAAGTCAGGCCAGTCAAGTTCCTCCACTACTCATAACTCGCTCATCCAGGTCTTTACGGACCTTGCTTTGTGCACTGGTGTGCAGTCATGTTGGAACAGCAAGGGGCCATTCCCAAACTGTTCCCACAAAGTTGGGAGCTTAAAATTAAGAGTTCCCTTCACTGGAACTAATGGGCCAAGCCCAACCCCTGGAAAACAACCCCACCATAATCCCCCCTCCACCAAACTTTATACTTGGCACAATGCAGTCAGGCAAGTACCATTCTCCTGCAACCGCCAAACCCAGACATGTCCATTGGATTGCCAGACAGAGAAGCGTGATTCGTCACTCCAGAGAACATGTCTCCACTGCTCTAGAGTCCAGTGGCAGTGTGCTTTTCGCCACTGCATCCAACGCTTTGCATTGCACTTGATGATGTAAGGCTTGGATGCAGCTGCTCGGCCATGGAAACCCATTCCATGAAGCTCTCTACGCACTGTTGTTCGCTAATCTGAAGGCCACACAAAGTTTGGAGGTCTTTAGCTATTGACTCTGCAGACAGTTGGTGCCTTCTGCCCACTGTGCTCTTCAGCATATGCTGACCCCGCTCTGTCATTTTACAAAGCCCACAACTTTGTGGCTGAGGTGCTATTCCCAGTTGCTTCCACTTTGATAAAATACCACTAATAGTTGACCGTGGAATATTTAGTAGCAAGGAAATTTCACGGATTGACTATTGCACAGGTGGCGACCTATCATGGTACCACACTTGAGCTCAATGAGCACCTAAGAGCGACCCATTCTTTCACAAATGTTTGTAGAAGCAGTCTGCATGCCTATTTTCTTGATTTTATACACCTGTGGCCTTGGAGATGATTAGAACACCTGAATCCAAGTATTTGGAGGGGTGTCCCAAAACTTTTGAAAATATAGTGCGTATATATATATATATATATATATATATATATATATATATATATTTAGTTCAGTCACATCAGTCCGTGCCCTCAAGGAACTTAGAATCTAAGGTCCCTAACCCACGTTCATACATACACATATAGGGCCAATTTAGACAGGAGCCAGTTAACCTACCAACATGTTTTCGGAGTGTGGGAGGAGACTGGAGTGTGGAAGGAAACTCATGCAGGCACAGGGAGAACATGAAAACTCCAGGAGGGTTGGAATGTGGTTGGTATTTGAACTGACAACCCTAGTGCTAAACTTGTATTGATAATAATCTGGGTGTGTATGGGGCACAAATAATTTTTGATATCTGTTTAAATTTCCAGTGCCTAAGGTAGTTATATCATGGCCTCAGAAAACATATTCAGAACCTACACTCCTCCTCTACTACTTGGCTGAAAATTCTTGATCAGTCACACAATATGTAGCATAACCTCTTAAAAAATATTGCCATTTTTCAAGTAAGATGATCAAATGGCAAGGTCAGATATTTCAACATAACTGCATACACTGAGAAAGGGGGAAAAATCAAGGGAGACGGGAACAAAAGTGGAGCTGTTACTGACAACAACCATAGAGATTTAATCTTTTAATTTATGGAAAAATTTAAATATATGAAATAATAAATGGAATATATGAAATAATATAAAATGAATTCTGATTGGTTGCTATGGGCAAAAACTTAAATGCTGTTCCTATTGACACATCCACCCTTCCTATTATAAATTATATAGAAAATAGAACAAAAGTTTCATGTGATACCCAGTTCAAAGTTAATGGTAATAAGTTGTGACCAAATATTCACTGGTTATTTAAACTTTAACATTAAAACATTAAATATTATTAGCCCTCTGCAGTAATGATTAATTTCTAGACTCTTAGTGAACCAAACTGTTAATGCTTGCCAGATAAAGTCCAGAGCAGAGTCCAGACCATCACAACTGGGAACTGACCAGGTGTAAATGCTGGAAAACAGCAAGGTATGTCAATGATTAACCTGTCAACATGAGAATGAACTGCATATTCCACGTAGGTAGTATATCCAATTTGCCCTGTAAGACTGTGCATGAGCTACACTTCCACACTGGTTGATGTCGTTGATGTCTGTTGGTGTGGAATCTCCAGAGTCAATAAAAGGAAACACTGTGAGTTCAAGTGGCTTAGCAGCTTCAATTAATGTTAATTAATATCAAAGAATAAACATGCCTTTGAGTATTATTCCTCATACCCCTATATTTTAGGTCTCAAGCACAGTGGCCATTTTAGTAGGGGCAGAAGGCATAGTTGCACCATCCAGGCCCACTGCTGGCAGCCCGTAAAACTCTGAGAGTATGAAAGATGCTCTGGCTGGATGAGACCGCAGGGCTGATTTCCCAGGCAAGGTTGTATAGAACACAGAAATGTCTATTGGAAGTTGACCTGTAATAGAAGAGCTCTTATACTCACCTCTCCAATAGCCTTTGTTTTCTAACTCTACTCTATTCCAACGTTGTAGCCTCCATTATTATTTTTAACACTTGACACTTCTGGGAGTTTCAGATGCCTGTGTCACCCGCCACTCATCATGGTTACATCCTTAGACCCCTATGTCATTGTTCAGCCTTGTAGTAACAAAGGGGTCGGAGGACAAAATCAAATCCTGCAGCAGACAAATGATATAATTTTTCTAGATTCCTTCTCCCAGGCAGACATCAAGAGACTATGCATAGATTGGAAAACAAGAACTATTTATTCTTAATAAATGGTAACTTTTTCTTTGGAAAAATATAAAGCGCCACACCAGGAATTAATTATTGCTGACATGCACAGTTACTGATAAATTCACATTAAATCAAATGTATAGTGGTTTAAAATTTAATTTCTTTATTATGGTCAGGTAATTCTGAAATATAGCATATTACTATTTTACAGACTGCTTTTGAGCTAGCAGGTGACGCTTTTGCCTCCTTTTAACATTTCAAGGCTCTTAGTTTGAATGTTTGATAAAAGAGGACTATTTTTTACAGCCTATGACTCATCTGCATTGGCTCATCCCTTATCCAATGACTCATTCCAAAGTTTCCAAAGCTGAAATCCAGGCTAAACAAATTTTATTTAACAAGACCTTGAATAATATTACTTGATTCTTGATGTTTTTGTGTATTTCGTCCAGACCTGTGCTGTGGTCCAACATTAAGTAACTTCTGCTCTTTGCCTCTGTGCAAGAGTTTCCTGTACTAAACACCAGTCACTGCTGATTTCTTTCCTTGTACAGGATGACTGGTCTTTTATCTGCCCCATTGTACTTTTGTAACTGATTAGTCCCACCAACAGCTCTACTTGCTGCACAAGCTTTGTCCAGCACAGTGACAATGTAACTGCCACATTTACAAGATAATATCTACGTATGCCAAGGCCTTTGGTGCACACAAAGTGGATTTAAATAAAAAGCAAACGGCTGTCTTCTTAGCTAACCCATAATTTGGTGGGAATCCTTTGTCATGTAACAAAGTAATTTAGTAATACTAGAAGCAGAAGTTTACAGAGCTGAGCCAAGATGACCAGACTCAAGCAGGTCACTTCCAGAGCTACAGACAACAGGGAAAAGTAGGTTATTTATTGTATATGGCTCATATCTCCTAGCATAATTTTCTTAACAAAATATGCAGTACAATGAGATAGATTTAGCTCTTTTATGTTGCTTGAACACAATACTGTACAACACAAATATTAATGTGCAGATTAAACCACATACCTGCATACAGCACCTGGAGGGAACAATATCAGTTGGTAAATGTATTTACACTTCTCAAAGTAGAGTTTTACTTTAAGCTCCCATGCACACTTGAACATTTTTCTGCTTGTTTCCCTATGCCTGGCTATACCTTACTATGCCTGACAACGCAGAATACCATTCTTTCAAATTGAGCCTGTTCACACTTGTATGCTCAGTTGCCCTACAGTCTACACACAAAGAAGTGTATTTAAGAATTAGCATTCAATGGGTACACCTGTACACACAATACACATATTTCACATGCATTTTTGCAAATTCTTTAACAATTGAAGAATTTCTTTCCTCCTATAGAACTGCTCTTCTCCCCTTGCCCAGTCTAGGACAAAAAAAAACCTCATGAAGCTTGATACATGTACAAAAATGACCGTAAAACATTTGTAATATGCCTGAAAAACAACTGTAAATTACTTGGAAAAAAAAGCTCCAAAATCTCTAGGAGTACGCACTGCTTATGCTCTGCTCAGGTGTGAATGCAGGCTTAAGCATTTCATACATTGAATAAGAATTCTAAAAAAAAAAAGGTAGAACCTTAACAACCCTGTGACCCAATTATGAGTGAGGCTCAGCATTATATCAATGCATAGCTGTATCAGCTGTGTCAGCTGCTCGATGACTTACATCTGTATGGGCAAGGGGCAGTTCCCAGCACTGTTCTAATTATTACAGATTAAACTCAAAGTATAACAAATCCAATTTTTTTCAAAAAAATAACATGGTTAAAACCATTGAATAAGCATCACTGCAGTCTGATTATTTAGTACTGGATTACACTAAGGTGCCTTATCCTTACTGGATGCAGTATGGCCTTGTCCTGTCTCTCTACATGAATATTTGTCTCTACCATACAGCATTAGAAAGTACGGTACCAATTTTATTTCTGACTGACAAAACTGTTTTACTTACCTATTCTCTGAGCAATATCAGCAGCTCTCTCACCCCAAATACCTTTGGTAGCAACAAGCACTACATCCCCTTTCTCCACCACATTAAAGATGGCTGTCTCCATAGCGCAATGGCCTGATCCACTCACAGCCAGGGTCAGGTTGTTCTGTGTCTGAAAGGCATACTGTATTCCCAGCTTAATGTCATCCATTATCTGCAAAGAATAATACAAGGTGTCTGTAAAATACAGAACCACTAACTCCAGGCATACATTTGAAGTACTTTACCAGAGGTGTCTTTTGCATATCACTAGGCATTTTTGAATGCAAAGCCCAAAAATATTCATTAAAGTTTAATGACAAGTGATATAAAATGTTAGTCGGTGTATCATTTATTTCTCCATTAAAATGTATGTCATCAATTCCAGGTTATAGACTAAAGTGGTTGCATTTTAAGAGATTACAACAGGTCTGCAGGAGCTTGATGACTTCCTCTATTTCCCTTAAAATCATCAAGGGCAACTGAAATCCTAGGGCATCACTTTTGGCCATTATGCTTCAAGATAGACCCTGCAGACCTGTGCCTGAGATCTCCCACATGCACTGCACATATTCAAGTCATTAAATACAGTAACTCACTAAACCAGCCTTTCTCAACTTTTTTAACATGGGGGAACCCTTAAAAAAATGTTCGGGGTTAGGGAACCCCTGCTAATAATTACTATATTTACAGCTTACTGTACACTAATGGGATGCTTGCTAGAAAGATTGCTCCTTACATTTGATATCATTGAGAAGAATACCCTTTACAGATAGCTAAAAAGATCACTGTTGTCAGTAGTTACTCATCCGAGAGGCAGAAGCTGCTCATTGCTCAAGGAACCCCTGACAACCCCTGGAGGAACCCTTGGGTTCCTCAGAATCCTAGCTGAGAAAGGCTGCACTAAACCAATATATCTCAGGAATTCTAGCAGTGAGACCTCTGCACCTGACTCTGCAAGTCCTTCTTGCCTACCATGACCATTACAAGGGAGTGTCACTGTTTCTGTTACATTTAACTACTGGGACGCTACATTCACATAGCAGTCTAACTGCATCCAGGGACGGCCGCTGGCAAGAATCAATAGATTCTTGTTGGTGGTTGTAAACGCTACTTACACACACTGTGTGTACAGCTGCAGCTGTATGCTGGTGGCTGTCAGATTTGTACTCTGTACAAATGAATGGCTAGTGTCGCTACTGTTCACATGTAACTGTTCATCTGAGCAAGTACATGCAAATAGAACCTCCAACTAACCCTGAACACAGAAAGTGTGCTTCCAGAGTTGGTGTTTCAGCTGTGTTTTGGCCACACACAAACTGGCCGCAACTACTGTTGTTGTGTCCAGATGTGTTTAGTTGCCTCTGAGCACAGCAAACTATCCACAACTAAACTATTATGTGAATGTATCCTTCTACTATAGGGTAGGGGTCTATGCATTTTCTAAAAAAAAGGGCACATTTACTGTCCTTCGGTCTGTATGGGGACCAAACTGTGGGCAGTGGTAGTAGAAATTGACTTGGCATCAGTGGGAGGAATCGTGCCTCATCTTTTGTATTAGGGGAAGAATAGTGCCCTATCATTGGGGTCAGTGGAAGATATAGTGTCTGCTATCAGTGGGAGAAATAGTGCCCCAAGGGTCGAACAAAAGCAAGCAAAGGGCCACATCCAGCCCCGGGCCTCAGTTTGGAGACCGCTAGTATAGAGAATTCAGCCATGAGTATGAGACTGCTTGGCTGGAAAATCTTGTTTGTTTGGACTTCAATAGTAATCTTTGACAGCAGTGTTAATTTAATAGTGAGCTGACATGTAAATTGTGTCCATCAATTCAGTCTAACAGTCAATTCAGTCTAGGTATGACATTAGTGTGAATTTTATTTGTTATTTAGTTCTTATCAATTACATTACTCCAAATGTGCTTCACATACCAGTAACTAGCATTGTGTTGTCCAAAAGTCACTATAAAACAGATAGATATACATAAAATTATGTCACTTTTTGTTTATAGGCAAAGTTGACCATTGCATTGTACAACTGCCCAATCAAAATGTTACAGGGGACAGGTATTACGGTGTATTTGATCAGTGTAAAATGTTCTTACTCCGCTTGGCAACCTGAGTGCCACCTTCATCTGCTGATGGATTGCTCACCGATGTCCACATGTGTATAGATCAATAGAAAATATTTAACATGTTCTCTAAATGCCATTTGTAAATGAGTTCCTGTGCTGCCTCTTTTTACCCTGCTGCTGTAGACACTGGTCTCTGACTACTGTATAGTAAATACAGCTCTGGAGGCTGTCTTTATGAATATTACATTAGACCATCTGTACTCACACTACTAAGATCCATTTTTATAAATTTGTTATTTTTCAGAATCTGTTTTACAGCTGGGGAGTTGACGAAATGAACAAGAATTTTAAAAATAATGCAGTAATGTTTGCAGTTTCGATAAATGATTCACAGTGTTCAGACATTTTTGTGTACCTTTATGGGTCTAGCCTGCAAAGAATGTTCAGTCAACATAATTGGGAAATGTTTGTTATGGGGCGACACTGTCAGGGTAAACATTTGAATTAGATCATTTGTTCTAATTGTTAGGTAGTGGTTGCAAGACAATATAATAACAGCTTTTTGTGCTCAGCTATTCTCTAAGATCCCAGAATCTTCCCATCATTCTCTGGTCATTTACTTAGTTATTTTCAAGATGTTCCTTGGCTGTGCAGTGTCCAGGTTTTTATTTCGGTTACCTGTTTTATAAAACCAAATGAAAGCTATCTGTGTCATCATGTAATTTTGTCCTGTGTGGATACATGCTGTTATAGATTGTTGTGTACAGTTTGTGTGTTATTGCTTAATAAAGCAATAGCCCAATAGATTACTGCAAATTGGATGGTAACACTTAACTACAAAATCTATACACATAAATTATTATCCCCATTAGTCAAATACACATGATTGCTTTGTAAGGTTTTTGGGCAGAATTGTAGACACAGGAACCAAGCTTCGTAATCATATTCAGGTTATTTGCAAAAGGTTATTATGTATGGCCCCCAAAATGACTCTTTTCTTTGTCTTTTTGGTATTTGCAAAAGTACATTAAATAACAGCTGCCTTAATTGCCTTACAGCTTCCAGTTAGATTTAGGTCTAGTATCCACAAGCATTTTGATTATCTTTTAAATGCTTTTGCCTAAATTATATTGTTACCCTGTTTTTGCCATGTATTTATCATGTGTTTTCTATGCATTTAGAGCTGGCATCAGATGCTGACCCAGAATGGGAGGGGGCATGATAA
Source organism: Staurois parvus (assembly GCF_062004578.1). Taxonomy (NCBI): domain Eukaryota; kingdom Metazoa; phylum Chordata; class Amphibia; order Anura; family Ranidae; genus Staurois; species Staurois parvus. The sequence goes on from NW_028317845.1 coordinate 2,457,982, forward strand.
GTTTAATAGGTGGTGGATAACACAAACAATGAAAGAATTAATATGAAATGCTGTATGTAGGATATGTAGGGGAAGGCATAATCCATTTTGAGGATGCATTGGAGCCTAGTTCAACCTCATAATGTCAGATCTCCATGATTTCGTATTAATGTGTATAAATAAATAAAAGCAAAGTGCAGTCTGATCTCAGACTAATATGGCTGGAATGGGGAAGGAATAGAATCTCTGTTAGGTTTTGAATACTTATAAAAAGTGGTGCTCAGCGAGAGCGCTTGACAATAATATAGCAGCTAAATGTACCATAAAAAGGAACCAATAACCTTCAAAACAGCATATAAAATAAAAAAAGTGCAGGTTTTGAATACTGATTGTTTCATAGTTTTCTAGATTTCCTATTTACCTACCATGCTGTGTAATACCTATCTCATGGACAGGAAGTGAAGGGAAATCTCGCCATAGGACACACACAAAAGTCAGGACCACACAGAGGTAGCCACAGCAAAAGTATGTAAAAGTAAGTTATTCATACTCTCTATCTAAGCACCAAATCACAATCGACAAGCCTGTGTCATATTTTAGATGTTTATTCCTTACCTGGAATATCTCAGGATGTATTGGATTCAACACTGGTAATGCTCCTGCTGCCTGGACACGAGGATACAAATTGGAAGGGCCAGGCCCCAACATAAGCCTCTGAGGAACATGTATAGGAAGTAGAAGGGATTCAGGGACACTAACAGACAGCAGTGAAGACATCCTTCTATGCCAATCAGTTTCTGGTGAGTGTAGGTAACAAATATTCTCTGCCCGTTATATAGTGTCTTCATTAACAAGAGCTGCCAAGTAAAAAAAAAAAAAAAAACAAGAGCTGCCTAGTGACCCTTATCCTGTTATTAGATCTAAGATTGCATCTTACACACAGACTCAGCACTGCAAGCACGGGAATGCTTCCTCCATATCTCCAGGAATGATACCGTAGCCTGCCATGGCATCTATGGAGAGGCTTTCCTGAATCATCTGGCATCAACGTACCTTCTATTCAGGCCACAGAAGATTCTTTCATCAGCAATCTCATTGTGAGCTATTACACAGCAGATTTGTTCAAGGAAAATAAAAGAGAATTACACACATTGCAGTGCAATGGAAAGATTAATTTATCAAGTGAAGTGCAACCTTTTTCATTCATTTGTGATCTCAATGTCTGTGTGTTAAATATTTTCAGGCACTTGCACTATATTCAGTATGTGCTCTTCAGCTATTATTCAGCTTGTGTAATAACAGAAGTAAATGTGACTTCCAGATTAAGGTAAACCAGCTCAATTTTTCTGAGTGATTATGTGCAAGCCACCATTAGTGCCTGCGGGGATGGGACTTTTTTCATGTCAGAACTGCTTCTATCCCTATAAGTTAAAGCAGAACTTAACTGCATCTAAGCACCACAAACCAAAAATGCTATTGACTTCATCAAAGGCAACTCATCCATGTTTCCCTGCTTTATTTTTATGAGAAATCGCTTTTAAAAACAACCACCTAGGTTTTCTAGACACAGTCATCTTGAGTAAGGGCAGATGATTCATGTAGCATTTACTTTCTGGAATCATCTGCCCTTAGCACAGGCATGCAGGCTGAGAAAGCCCTACCTCCCCTCTTCCACATGAACAGAAAGACCCAAGGAGACTCCTGGGATATTTTACATAATTTGGCCTGGACCAGAAACTAGGAAACAGATGAAGAAATATAATAAAGATAGTTTAAAACAAGTAAATACAATATACCTTCCTATCTATTTGCAAAGGCTAGCATCTAAGGATTAAAATAGTGTAGGGGTCTATGGCTACTACTGTTAGCTGCTATTATAGCGGTTTTATGTATAATTATGTATTTATCATGTCCTGCCCTAGGTGGCTGAGCTGTGAGACCCTGAAGGATGAAGTGGAGAGAGACAGATAAAGTGTCAGCCACATGTGTCCTGTGAATCCTGCTAAATCCAAGTCAGTAGGGACTACAAGTGTTCTTATGATCTTATAGTTTAACAGCAGTTGATAAATGTATATCTAAATCCTTGTGACAGTCTGAGTATTTCTGCCCTGTCTTTGTTATTATTTCATATGCACAGTGTCAGAGGTCTGTGTTACTGTATGTGTAGTGGTCATCTTCCAGTATATTTGTAGGTGAACCTGCTTATTGCAATATAGTTTATATGCAGTTCCTGTTATTTTAGTTAATCCTCTTCCTTCTGGTCTGGGATTCTATAGCTAGTTTCAGTTTAGGGCTCGATAACCAGCATAGACTAAAGTCAAGCTATTGCTTCTGAAGGCCATGTTGGTATCATCAGCTTAAAGATGCAGTCGCATGTCAGATTAGAATTTGTTAGGGAGGGAATAAAGCCTAAAGTAGATAGAACTCTGAGTTCCAGTGCCACATCACAGTTCCTGCCAATGAGAAGCTCCATCCCCCTTGACCATTGATCTTGCCTTCTGGTCTTCGACACAAAGACAGACATTGTATCATCCTCAGGGGTCCTGCAACTGGACTTTGCTGAAACATTCATCTTGAGGTACTGCTAAATGCATTATTAAACCCACTGTTTCATTTAACGAAGGTTCTGGTTCCTTTATTTTACCTATAGGTTTAGTGCAATATCCTGTTTGGTCGAGGGCCATTTCTCTTACCCTCCCTCCCATCCCCAAAGAGGGCTACATTTGAAGGCACTGCTGAGATAGAAGTGGGATTAACAGTAGCATGATGGAGCAATGTAACCCAGAACGGTGTCCTCAACCTGCTCCTAAAGGTTGTAATATGCTCCTAGATGCATGGTAGACTTACCCTATACGTTCCTACTGGTAATGTTAAAAAAGAACCCGTACCAGCTAGCTATTCTCACAGAATGATAGCGAACATCCTACGGACAATGCAAGTTGTACTTTAGCCAAACATGCTGAAATGGTAGCACAGGGTTTACAGGCAGCACATTACAGGAACATAAAAGTGTTATATGATAATGTTCCTGTGCCACGAGGAGAAGAAAATTTGAAGCCTGGAAAGAGCACACTCTACAATGTATAAGGGAGTTGTCCTGTTCAGGAGCAGGCCAATGACAGCATGTTACTGAAAGGGGCCCCCAGCTGCAGAACTAATCCATCAGTATTGATACACTAATGAGAGAGTAAAGGCACTAGACCAGAGGCGGACAGACAACTCATGGGGCCCCCGGACAATAGGGGATCATGGTACCCCTGTGTCCTTGCCCACACTCAAAGCACACCCAAAAAAGCCTATAAAAAGGTACCAGGGGCATTTCATGGGGCCCCCTACTGACCTGGGCCCTCGGCACTGCCCGAATGCCCGAATGGTCAGTCCGCTCCTGCGCTGGACTACATACAGGTATGGTCCGATCACTTTGAGCTATATTATAATCACAATCAGGTGGTTGCTGACTACCATATGTCTTGTCAGAAAGAAGATAATGAAGCTATCAGTATGGAGTGGTGCATCATACTGGTGAACGCCCAGTAGAAATTCCACCGGGGAGAGAGCTGAGAGTAGCTTCCAGTATTCCCCCCGAGCTGCTCGAAGATGGAAGTTATGTCCTAACCCATCCAAAAAAGGGCTATAAAGTTCCGCTTTAATGAGCATGTAAGAGATGCGGGTTACAAGGATCTCAAATGCAGGGTGGGAGGAGATCAATTGGAGATCAAATGTACCAGTCATTGAACCCTGAATAATTCTAGAAGCAGTTAAAAACTATGCCATTTGCACATGGAATGAACCTGACACATGCCCTACGTATTAAGTAGCAAAACAACTTTTAAACATATGAGTAGTTCATACATAGGCTACAGAGTAAAAACAACTAAATGCGAAATTTCAGAAATTACAAAAAGTATTAGATTTTAATGGAAGTATTGTTAGTATAGGATTCTCAGGATTACCTTTATTAACCTGCATGACACATTTGTGCGACAGCAAAAGGGTGTGCTTTAACTCCAATACGCTGCACATATGCTTCAGTGGGTGGCTGATATTTCTGTACTAGAAGCACGCTCACTGTGTGCTCTCAGCACCCAAGACAGCTCTTGGTTTCTATTAACAACTGGTAGCTGGCGGGACACATAGACTGTACAATGTAAATACACAATGTATTTAGATTCTAGTTTAATCAATTAATTAAAAATCGTTTCCTGCTTCTCAGTAGTTAGTTAAGCTTCGTACACACTTCTAGTTTTTTTTTGTTCAACCCAGCAGGCTGAACAGAAAAAAAACTGACAGCTGTGCTATCGTGTTCTGACAGGGGGACAGCCCCCCCCCCCGCCAGAATACTCCATTAGCTGAGAGTGCTGATCGGGAGCCGATTGGCAGATCTTTTTCAGGTCATGCCCCTTCAACAGAAGCCGGCAGAATGGCCAGCTTCTGTCGAACTGGCTGCCCTACACACGGGCTGAATATCAACTGGTTTCTACTGGACCGGTCGATGTCACCCGACATTCGGCTCATGTGTATTAGGCTTAAGAGTATTAAATATGTCAGCCACTGCTGTGCCAATATGAACCACTCTGTACCTTTCTGATTAATGTTATCTGTCATTTAAGCACAACTATCACTGGTTCTTATTGTTTAAACCCAAGCCATCATGTAGGCCCTTTACAAAATAATCTAGAGTGGGTGACTGGGGACAAAGAGAAGGCAAATTTATTAAATACCTTATTCAGCTCTGTGTATACAAAGGAGCAGGGGGAGCTCTTGTCCATAATGGGCATGGTATTGACACAGCTCCAGATGATCCACATTGGCTCACAATTGATATGATCCAAAAATATTTGGACAGAATAAAGGTGAATAAAGCACCTGGACCGGATGGCATACACCCACAGGTCCTTAAAGAATTGAACTCTGTCATTTCAAAGCCATTGTTTCTAAATTTTAGGGACTCTTTAATGACTGGCATAGTACCACTGGATTGCCGTAAGGCCAATGTGGTGCCAATATTTAAAAAGGGGTCAAAATCTTTACCAAGTAATTACAGACCTGTTAGTTTAACTTCTATAGTTGGGAAGATACTGGAGAGTTTAATAAAAGACCACATAGATAAGTCCTTGCTGGAAAAAAATATTTTAAGCAACAGACAGCATGGATTCATGAAAGACAGAAGTTGTCAAACAAATCTGATTTCTTTTTATGAGGGGGTGAGCAAAACCTTGGACAGAGGGATGGCGGTGGACGTGGTATACTTGGATTTTGCAAAAGCGTTTGACAAAGTTCCCCACACAGCTAATGTGTAAGGTAGTGTCTACAGGCTTGGAAAAATCTGTATGTAAATGGATGGAAAACTGGCTAAAATATTGTATTCATAGAGTAGTGGTTAATGATTCATACTCTGAATGGTCTAGGGTTGTCAGAGGTGTATCCCAGGGTTCAGTGTTGGGACCCTTATTTTTAAGCACAACTATCACTGGTTCTTATTGTTTAAACCCAAGCGATCATGTAGGCCCTTTACAAAATAACCAATTCACAACAAGAACATTGGGGAACTGGAGAAAGTACAGAGAAGGGCATCCAAACTGATAGGAGGCATGGAGGAGCTCCGCTATGAGGGAAGATTAGAGGAACTGAATTTATTCTCTCTTGAGAAGAGGAGATTAAGGGGGGATATGATCAACATGTATAAATACATCAGTGGTTCATATAGTGAACTCGGTGTAGAGTTATTCACCCTGAGGTCATCACAAAGGACGAGGGAACACTCTTTACGTCTGGAGGAAAAGAAATGTAATCTCCAAACACGGAAAGGTTTCTTCACAATAAGAGAGGTGAAAATGTGGAATAGACTCCATCAAGAGTTGGTTCTGGCCAGCTCAGTGGATTGCTGTAAAAAGGCCTGGATTCTTTTTTGGATACACAGAATATAACTGGATACTAACATTTATAGGTAAAGTTGATCCAGGGAATATCCAATTGCCTCTTGGGGGATCAGGAAGGAGTTTTTCCCCCTGCAGCAACAAATTGGGTCATGCTTTGCTGGGTTTTTTGCCTTCCTCTGGATCAACTGTGGATGTAGGATTATAACTTTTTTTTGTTATGATTGAACTGGATGGACTTTTGTCTTTTTTCAGCCAGACTAACTATGTAACTATAAACCAGCCATAGATATCATAGGCAGGCTGATATGCAGGTACAATTTAGAGATCTTTCTTTCAAAGGACTGACTATGAATATTGTAAAGGGGACAGGCTTAACTGGTAGTGGAAGTGATAAACTATGCATGATACAGGGATGCCTAGGAACAGTCCAACAAACTTTGTCCTGCATTTTATTCAGCAAGGCAGCAAACAAACACAGTTTGACTGCAGAAGAGATTTCTACAACCAGGCCATAGCTTAAAACAAACAAAACATCTGCTTGTCTAAGCGACTAACTAAACTTAGATTAGTTCATGATTAACAGAGTGCTCCCTGTTGGGTTCCCCAATACAAACAGGCATTGCATGTACTTCTTTAGTGTTCTATCAACACTCAGCCTTTTTACCCAGGAGCAGGCTAATACTACCAAGAGACCTAGAGAGAAAGAAAGAGACCCCTAAGCTTCAATTAATTCAAATATATCAAGGCCTGTGGACTGCTGAGACTAATGAGGTCTGGCTAACAGGCAAGTGATGGACCTAGGACTGGAGGCTTTCTCTCACCCAAAACTCTACAAAGCCTCTAGGCTCTAGGATGCAGATAGTAACTTAGTACAATTCTGAGGAAGCAAAAAGTTTGTTTTCTCCACATCAGTCATAAACCCTGGAACCCCTCACCATGTTTATTTGAGAAACCTAGGTAACACATATACACTGTTCACAATCCTGCAAGCCAGTGCCCCACATTATACATGTTCAGATAATCCAAGGGTACGAGTAGCCAGATGCCATCAGCTTTGGTCTTACCTTTGTGAGAAATAATAGAAAACATCCCAAGATATTCAACAAGCCAATAGCTTGTTACTCCATGAATTGTGAGCTACAAGTGCCTTTTGCAGTCTGCTGGTGCTCATAGACATGAGGATTTTCTCCATATCTGAACAACTAGTCCTAATTTGGCAACTTTCATCTCATATCTATGAGCACTTTTAGCTATGTGTATTTCTCTGCAGTTTGTACACTAATCTCACAATCAAGCACTGTATCTGAATATAGTAAAGGCTGCTAGATGGCGAATCACTTTAAATTCACCTAAAGGCAATCATAAGTCCAGCTTACCATCACTTCAATTATGGCTAATTATTATTAGTTTTATAATTGGATATGAAACCTCTTCACACATGATACTCATCTCTTTATTTATGTTTATTTCACATACATGTTCACATATTGTTCTTATGCATAATGAAATGCTTTATAGAAGCTCACAAAATCACATACACAACAACTGATTCCACAGAATTATTCACCCCCTTGCAGAGTTTACAGAACCATTCACACCACTTGTAGAGCCCACAGAAACATTTGCACCACTTGTATAGTTTACAGATCTACTTGCACAACTTATCAAGCCCACTTAACCATCTACACAATACGTTGCACTCCTGGAACTACTCACAACACTTTTAATGTCAACAGAACCATCCACTGAGACCACTTGTAGGGTCTACAGAACCGTTTATACCCCTTCTTCTAAAGAAGCTTGCAATCTAATATTCCTACCACAATCAAAAACACATCAAGGGCACAATATTAAGATACCTTTTAACCTACAAGTATGTTTCTGGTTTTTAAGGGGGGAACCCCGAGAAAACTTAAACAACCTGGGCAAACATAAAAAACCTGGACTGCGACCTCGTTGCAATTTTAAACTAGGTATTAGTTCTGCAAGGAGAGTCATATCTACTTAGCCACTATGTTATTCATATTTTGCATTTTCCGGCATGCTCCGTGTAAAACTAATCAGTTGTAAACTTCGTTTTCAACAGATAGTAGTCAATAATTGCCCTCTGAAATGTGTGGCCAGTTATTGGTGTGGCAGTCTACAGACAAATTTCAAACTGTTTTTTCAAATAAAGCTATTCTGGCCTTTGCTAAAAGCTGATCTTGCATTCAAAATGCCCCTCTCTAAAATGCAGTGTGTATGCGGGATGGGAGGGGGGATTTTAAATAATATACTTACCTTTTCCTCTGCTTCTGTCTGTGGTGTTAGGGTGAGGTAACATCATCCTCCTTCTGGTGAGATCTTGTAGAGAAAATGCTCTCACACTGGTTTCACCATCCCTGGGATCTTGACAGCAGGAGGATGACATCACCCTATTCACCATAGAAGCCAAAGGAAAGGTGAGTATAAAATCTTTTTTTACCTACAGGTGTTTTTAAATGAGTTTTCTGGTTTTTAGCTAGGGGGAAGTGTAGGGAACTTAAAATATGGACCTTGCATGTAGTACAAAATCCACTTTAATTTTATGATACAAAATGTTCCCCCTATACCACTTTCTACTTATCTTTCATCTTTAACCCTATTTATAAGAGATCCTTGAATATTGTATAAAACATTGTGGACATAGGCAGCACAATATTTCCATATTGTAGATTTGCATGTTTATGGCTTATTTTAATTTAACCGACCAGAATTTGTAATACAAGATAAGGAACTGGGGTGCTCAGCGACATAAACCAACAAATAAGTTAGATGCTTTCCTGCTGCCCTATAGCAGAAATACTGCTACAGGGCGGTGCAAAATCACGTATATATACTTGATTATGCAGTTCCGGGTAGGGGGCATGCGCCCTACCCACGCCGGCATTGGCGGCCTCTGCTATAGATCACCAGGTCCCGGCCGGCGATTCCCAGCCGGCACCCGGTGATCGCCGAGTATCACTGACGGGGGAGACCTGTACAGTATGTAAACAATACATATCTCTCCCCTGTCATCTCCTGCACATTGCTTTGTATTGCTCTGCATAGAACGTAATGTGCTGACACAGTGAAACACACACACAGCACACAGTTAACCCTTTGATTGCCCAAAATGTTAACCCCTTCCTGCCCAGTGCCATTAGTACAGTGTCAGTGCTTTTTATTAGCACTGATCACTGTATTAGTGTCACTGGGGATGTCAGTGGCAGTTAGTCAGTTCCCCTCCAGTGTCAGAATGCCCGCCGCACTCCCGCTATAAGTCGCTGATCACCACCATTACTAATATAAAAAAAACTTCCAGTATATATACCACCATTTGTAGACGCTATAACTTTCACGTTAAGCAATTAATTTACATGTTTTAGGATTTTTTTTTAGCAAAGACATGTAGCAGAATACATTTTGGCTGAAATTTATGACAAAATTATTTTTTTTTAAATGTTTTTACTGGACATGTTTAATAGGAAAAAGTAAAAAATATTGTTTTTTTTTCTCAAAATTGTTGGTAATTTTTTGTTTATAGCGCAAAAAATTAAAAACGCACAGGTATCAAATACTACCAAAAGAAAGGTCCATTTGTGGGAAAAAAGGACATAAATTGAATTTGGGTGCAGTGTTGTATGACCGTTAAAGTAATGTACAAAAAAAATGGCCTGGTCTGGGGGTAAATCCTCTGTAGGGCAAGTGGTTAGTTTTCACTTTGTTTACTGTTTACTGCTCAGCGCTGGATTGTGGTGGGAAGATAGGGATTACTTCGTATTTTTGCTTTTTGCATTGTTTTTAAAGGAAAATAATAATTGCTGACTCATCTATCTAAAACTGAAGTGTCTGACTGTCATGCTGACCTTCATTCTTCAATATTGTGAGTTAGATAAGGAAATCCGACTTTTCTCTGACTTTTCTGATCTGCATACTTGTTCCCTGTCAGTAACCTGGACAATACTGAAAACAGAGGGTCAGCATAACAGCCAAGCATCTAGCATTTTCAGAAGGATATCAACAGTGGTAGTCTTCATAAGTCGGGTATACTTTCAGCAAGTCTCCCTCTCACATTTATGATTAGAGTTTAAAGGATAAGTTCACAATTTTTAACATATTGTATGCAGGGGCGGACTGACAACTCATGGGGCCCCTGGGCAATAGGGGATCATGGGGCCCCTGTGTCCTTGCCCAAACTCAAAAAAGCCTATGAAAAAGGTACCAGGGGCATCTCATGTGTCCCCTACTGATCCCAGGCCCTTGGGCAGTGCCCGAGTTTCCAAATGGTCAGTCCGCCCCTGATTGTATGTTACGCCCATATTCATGGTGTAACATGTAACATGCCCTCATTTCCCCCAAGTCCCCGCTGTGTTAGCAGATCGGGGATCTTCTCCTCATGTCTGCTGTCACAATTCAAAAAGGACGCGACCATTCGATGCTCTGCCTACCCGGCCGCGTCATTCATTCACAGAATTCTGTGAATGAAAAACTACAAATCCCAACAGCCTTTGCGGCTTTTGGACTGTAGTTCTCAATGAACTACCATGGTGCTGTTGAGTGCTGTGGTAGTTCATTCTCTCTTCCTGTCTGTGTATATCTGCCTACCCGTATGAGGTACCAGCACACAGATATAAGGACAGGTTTGCAGGAGATGCACAGATGCAATGCTTTCTAGGCTCCTAGTGAAAAAAATAAATAAATGCACATTTTTTACCTGCAAAAAGATGTGCATTTATTATTATTTTTTAACAGAGGTGAATTTATATTTTAAAATGGAACTGTGGCCAAAATGATGTTACATAAATGACGCAGCCTGTCAATGGCATTAATACAACAATGTGATTTTTCCTTACATAGTTTTGTTACCTATTACCTTTGTTACCTGTTTTCCCACACCTTTTAATAGACCAATAAAGGTCAGCATAGGTGTCTTATACAGAGGCTGGGACAAACCATATAACAATGACAGGGAGCTTTCAACAGTCAACTTATATTTCTACAGTGTAAACCTTTTTTCCAACAGAAACAAAATGTTGTAAAAAGTGTTTGCTGAAGTAGTCCTATAAATGATCTTTTAGCCCTGGTTCACATTAAATGCGACTTTGAAATTGCGCTACTTCGCTTGATGTAGTGCGATTTCAAGGCGGCAGGTGAGTGTGATTTCATGTGCGACTTGCCTGACATATGTGCGATTTCATGAACAGATGTCTATTCAAGTCACACATGAAATCGCAAAAAAATAGTCCAGGAACCTTAAAGTAAACCGTAAAGTCAGAGTTGAACCAATTTAAACCTTTTTTCCAACAGAAATAAAATGTCGTAAAACGTGTTTGCTGAAGTAGTCCTATAAATGATCTTTTAGCCCTGGTTCACATTGAATGCGACTTTGAAATCGAGCTACTTTGCTTGATGTAGCATGATTTCAAGGCGGCAGGTCAGTGTGATTTCATGTGCGACTTGCCTCACATCTGTGTGATTTCATGAACAGATGTCTATTCAAGTCACACATGAAATCGCAAAAAAAATTATCCAGGAACCTTAAAGTAAACCGTAAAGTCGGAGTTGCACCAATTTGAACCTTTTTTCCAACAGAAACAAAATGTTGTAAAAAGTGTTTGCTGGAGTCGGCCTATAAATGATCTTTTAGCCCTGGTTCACATTGAATGCGACTTTGAAATTGTGCTACTTTGCTTGATGTAACGCGATTTCAAGGTGGCAGGTCAGTGCGATTTCATGTGCAACTTGCCTGACATCTTTGCGATTTCATGAACAGATGTCTATTCAAGTCACACATGAAATCGCAAAAAAATAGTCCAGGAACCTTAAAGTAAACCCTAAAGTCGGAGTTTCACCATTTTGAACAGTTCCATAGGCACAAATAGGGTGCAATTTGTCATGCATTTGGAACTGTCAAACCTCATGACAAGTGGCACCAGTGTGAACCCCGGCTTAAAGTCCAGTTAAAGCTCCAAGTTCTTCTAAGGTTACCCTGTCCACAAGGAGACAACACTGCTGTGTGATTTCACTACATAATGGACAGCATTGTCACATTATTACAGGAAGTGGAAAAAATGGATCTACTGGTTGGATCAACAACAAAATAAAACTAAGTTGCAGATGGACTCAGAAAAACAAAAACTGCTGTGTTAACACTAGTGATAGAGTGTACTGGGATGTGTCATTTTAGATTTTGCCCATAGTCACACTTTATATATCAGCAGACCCCCATCCATTAAATACTGTAGGTGATTTCATGATTTATAATAATGAGGATAAATATGATATTAGTATAACAAGACTGAGCATATTAATAACATCTTGATGGATCTGTCCACAAGTAAAAGGTGCTGGAACATGCAGCAGTTCATAAGTACACAGCTTTCTGAGAAAAGTTTCAAAGATTTATATAACAGATGAACTTTTTACTTTGCTGTGGCATCATGAATTAAATAAATTAATGTTAATAGTTGTTTATGCGTTGCTTCAATCTGTATACAGCACTGTGATTCTTTCCAGATAATAGAATATAATTTACAGTAAAAGCAAATGTTTAAATAAATACAAACCTAGTTTCAATTTATGCAATTAATTATGTGCAAAATACATTTATAGTGTTATATATTTATATTTCCCCAATATTTTTTTTATTTCAGGGGAAACCCTTATTAGGTTACAGACTTACCTGGAAAGATTCAGGGTGCATATGACCAATGACATGCAGACCCCCAGCTGTCTGTATCCGGGGAGGTACATTGGAGGGCCCAGGGCCCAACATTAGACGTTGGGGCACCTGTAAAGGCTGCAGGAGGGCTGGGGATGGAGGTATAGTTGAATGCGAGGACATCCTGACAGATGCTGACCGCTGTGCCGCACACAACAGAGTATAGGAGATACCTCTAATTGTCCCTTGCATCTCAATTAACCCTTTGTCTAGATACTAGGGGATGACAAACTGTGAACCTTTACCTGGTCTCTGTAAATGTGCAGCTTGGCTCACATTTGAAAGGTTTTTTTTTCTTCCACCCTCCCTCTCTATCGATTTGTCACCCAATGTCACTCCCTCCAGCACCAGGTCACAGGGGTCTGACCTGTGATCTTCAACACGGAGGACATTACACCTGTCCTCAGGTGAGACAACAGCTTTTATGTTGTCAGATGTATGTCATCAAGGAATATATCTTGTCAGTGACATGATTTTAGTTAATAAAAAATATAATCTGCTTTTTAAAGGGAAACTTTAGTAGGTTTATAACTGTTTTTCTCCTGGTGATTGAACCTTTTTTTGTTTGAAACCAACAGCTAATCAGTAATAAACTACTACTTGTTTGTGTTTGATGGCATGATGTGAATATGAATCTGCTTTTTAATAACTGATGAAAAAGTATAATGTTTAATCTGAGATGTCAGGTTTAGCTGGGTAATAAATAACGACTAACTTGCCATGTGGAAACATTAAATTGTGGGTCTCGTACTTCTAGCATCTTCATATATACTCTTAGGTCTCCTTCACACGGGTGCATACCTCCATACCCCCATGCGAAAGGCCATCTTCAGCCACGCAGGATGCACAAGTGTTCTGTGCATCCGCATGTAATCAACCTTCTCAAATCAATGACATACGTGTCGCATAATCGACCTACACAGATCTCGGAAAGTATCCCCGGTACATCCATGTGGTACCAATGCAACGAACGGAAACAGTCTGTTTGTTCTGATCAATGCATCAGTCCTACATGGATGTACAGTCAGGGATGTTCTGATAGATCCATGCAACCGTCTGTCATTGATTTGAACAGGCTGCCTGTATGCAGTTGCATGGACAAGCAGGGGCGTATTTACCACAAGGCAAACAAGGCGCATGCCTAGGGTGGCAGTTTTCAGGGGGGCAGGACCTCCCCCCAGAAGAAGGGATGAAAGAAGGAGCACACATGCCATGGGAACCCGGTGGTATCTGAGTAAGGCTGCAGCTGCTTGATGGTGTATGTAGAGCCTGACTCGTTCCCGGGAATGTCCGGAGCTGTGAAGATGAGCGTCTTTTTCTCTATCGCTGGGGGGGGGGGGTAGTGGAAGGCTCTCCCGGGTGGGGAGCAGGGGTGTTGTTGGTCAGTGCCATCAATGTCAGGCACTTCTCTTTCTGGGGAAGTGGGAGTGGTATTGGTCGGTGTCCGTGGGGGCAGACAATTTTTGTGTTGCCTAGGGCAGCACAAAACCTAAATACACCACTATGGACACCTGTGTATCCTATATGGGTAAAGTTGGCCTTTCACACATGTCTATGGATCAGTATGCCTGTATGAATGAGGCCTTAAAAGAAAAAGATGTACTCTATTGAAGAACCTTTCCCCTCACTTTTTGCCTATGTGTTAAAGGAAGAGTGAGTGAGGATAAATCTCCTCAGTGGTTCCAAACAATAAGAACCTCACAGATTTTCCAACCCTATCCTATCCAAAATAAAAACCAGTAGAGTATGGTCCTTGAGGTTCTTGAGAAAGGGTTTTTTTGGATCCCTGAAACATTGTTTTTTTCTTCCTCCTCTCTCTTTTCACCATGGTCTGGCTCAGCTTTTTTTTTTACATCTATTCTGGGTACTGTATTTCGGGATGTATTTTGGAACATCAGCTCTTATGTTTTAAGTGTAGCTCATTGCACCTACATGAATGCATATTCTTTGTGGTTTTTCAATAATGGAATGTACATCTTTGTTATATTATGCTTTATTTTAGATGACATACTTGGTTATCTGTACCTGCTGGGTGATTGTATGTCCTGTATAATGCCTAAAACAAACTTATTGCTAAAGCAGTTTGGTTATGTGGTGTGCTTGCTCTATATCAGGGGTATTGAATTAAAATTCACAAAGTTCCAGTCAGTAAAATTTCCTTCCAGCAGAGGTCCGAATCACATGTTTGATTCTTAAAGGCACCTCTGCTCCGGCAAACAAGGCGAATTTTTGCAAGTGCCAAACCGCATGGTGCCTCAGTACTATGCAGCTCGGTATGGCACCATTTAAAAAAAGGGTCAGTGACTGCTTTTCCTGCGTTTCTGCGTATAAGGAAACTCACTGACATAAACAACATAAATGGGCAGCCTACACGCAGAACACAATGATGTGAACCTAAATGTAGATGAGTCTGACAGCAGCATTTATGATAGGCTGAAGAAGAGATAACCTATGGATAGGTAGGCCTATGAGAAGGGGTTTGCAATAATTAAGGTGAGAGATAACAAGGGAGTGAATGAGTAGCCGCAGAGAGGCCTAGTAGTACGAGTATGGATTAGTGGCCTTTGGTTTTAGCAGTTAGTAAATCTTTAGTGAGTTTTAGTAGGGCAGTTTCTGTGGAGTGTTGCAAACAAAAGCCAGACTGTAAGGGGTTAAGAAGGCTGTGTTAAGTGAGGTAGGAGCTAAGACGTTTGAAGACTAAGCTTTCTAAAAGTTTAGCGGTGAATGGGAGCAGGGAGATGGGTTTTAAGTTGTTCAGGTTGTGGTGGGGTCCAGTGAGGGCTTTTTAAGTATGGGACTGATCTGATCATGCTTTAGAGGGGAGGGAAAGGTGCCAGTACAGAGGGAGAGATTGAAGATGTGAGTGAGAGAGCATAGGATAAAATAAGAGGGTGTCTGTAGCAGTTGCGAGGGATCAGGATCCAGGAAACAACTGATTAGACGGGTAACCTCTATATGATACAAAGCCTCAAAAATTACTGCTGAATGATGTTTCCAGGCAGCTGCAATTACTCCCAGGCTTAGAGAGATCATTTTGGCTATTTTTGATGCAAAGCAGCTTCTACTAGTGCTGTTGATAGTCTGGGATCCCTTAGAGAAGGTAAAGCTTCAAAAACTTTTCTTATGGATGTGGTACTTCCAGACATCCTTTATGGAGATAGGAAAACCCCTGATAAGTTGATCACACCTCTCAAATATTTTGCAGCTCAGTATCTGTTTGAAGTGACTTTTAAGTAGCAGGCTATTTTGACAATTGATCTGGCAGTAATGTCCTGTCTTAATAAAGCACCGACCATTCCTGTGGAGGATGCACCAGTGTTTAAAGATCCCATATACAGTCATGGCCGAAATTGTTGGCACCCTTGATATTTCTCCAGGAAATCATGTATTTCTCACGAAACGTATTGCATTAACACATGTTTTGCTATACACATGTTTATTCCCTTTGTGTGTATTGGGACAAAACAAAAAAAGGGAGGAAAGAAAGCAAATTCGACATAATGTCACACAAACCTCCAAAAATGGGCTGGACAAAAGTATTGGCACCCTTTCACAACTGCGGATAAATAAGAATGTTACAAGCATGTGATGCTCCTGTAAACTCACCTGGGGCAAGTAACAGGTGTGGGCAATATAGAAATCACACCTGAAAGCAGATAAAAAGGAGAGACGTTCACTTAACCTTTGCATTGTGTGTCTGTCTGTGCCACACTAAGCATGGACAACAGAAAGAGGAGACGAGAACTGTCTGAGGACCTGAGAACCAAAATTGTGGCAAAATATCAACAATCTCAAGGTTACAAGTCCATCTCCAGAGAACTAGATTTGCCTTTGTCCACAGTGCGCAACATTATCAAGAAGTTTGCAACCCATGGCACTGTAGCTAATCTCCCTGGTCGTGGACGGATGAGGAAAATTGATGAAAGATTGCAACGCAGAATAGTCCGGATGGTGGATAAGCAGCCCCAAACATGTTCCAAAGACATTCAAGCTGTCCTGCAGGCTCAGGGAGCATCAGTGTCAGCGCGAACTATCCGTCGACATTTAAATGAAATGAAACGCTATGGCAGGAGACCCAGGAGGACCCCACTGCTGACACAGAGACATAAAAAAGCAAGACTACAGTTTGCCAAAATGTACTTGAGTAAGCCAAAAGCCTTCTGGGAAAACGTCTTGTGGACAGATGAGACCAAGATAGAGCTTTTCGGTAAAGCACATCATTCTACTGTTTACCGAAAACGGAATGAGGCCTACAAAGAACAAAACACAGTACCTACGGTAAAATATGGTGGAGGTTCAATGATGTTTTGGGGTTGTTTTGCTGCCTCTGGCACTGGGTGCCTTGACTGTGTGCAAGGCATCATGAAATCTGAGGATTACCAAAGGATTTTGGGTCGCACTGTAGGGCCCAGTGTCAGAAAGCTGGGTTTGCGTCCAAGATCCTGGGTCTTCCAGCAGGACAATGACCCCAAACATACGTCAAAAAGCACTCAGAAATGGATGGCAAAGAAGCGCTGGAGAGTTCTGAAGTGGCCAGCAATGAGCCCAGATCTAAATCCCATTGAACACCTGTGGAGAGATCTTAAAATTGCTGTTGGGAAAAGGTGTCCTTCCAATAAGAGAGACCTGGAGCTGTTTGCAAAGGAAGAGTGGTCCAAAATTCCGGGTGAGAGGTGTCAGAAGCTTATTGATGGTTATAGGAAGCGACTGATTTCAGTTATGTTTTCCAAAGGGTGTGCAACCAAATATTAAGTTAAGGGTGCCAATACTTTTGTCCAGCCCATTTTTGGGGTTTTGTGTGACATTATGTCATATTTGCTTTTCTGCCTCTGTTTTATATTTGTTCCAATACATACAAAGGGAATAAACATGTGTATAGCAAAACATGTGTTAATGCAATACCTTTTTTGTGTGAAATACTTGATTTTCAGGAAAAATATCAAGGGTGCCAACAATTTCGGCCATGACTGTATGTCTATGCTTTCCTTGCTTACTCTGACAGGCCTGGCATTACCGCCTGCCATGGCAGTAGTGTTAATCTGTTAAATGTTAGGGAAATGGAATAAACTCATCCCATCTACATGGACTCCCTGCATAGATGGGTTAGTGGTTATCTCTCTTCTTACCATATGAATCCTATCAGTGAACATGTGCAGATCTCTTTGATTGAACTGTTCGTGTACAGAGCAAGCATATGAAAACTGTCTGCTGAGCAAGCCCTTTGAGGGCAAATTTTTTTTGTAGCTGCATTGGACACCCTAATTAAGGATACCACTGGGGATAAGATCACTCATGTAACCCAACAGAAGAAGCCTAGGCCTAAAGCTGGGAAGATTCGATCCTCTCTAAAGCCAAGAAGCAATCCTTTTATTCCTCACAAGCTTCTACATTTAAGGCCAGACCCAAGCATGGCGCTCAGTTCAACCACAAATCTTGGGCCTCTAAATCCCTCAGACCTGGGGGACACTCCCCCTTCCCTTAGTGGGGAGACAACTGTTAGTGTATGTGGATGTCTGGATAGACAACATCTCAGATGCCTGGGTATGGGAAGTGGTCTCTAGGGGCCTAAACTAGAGTTTTGCTCTCGTTGTCCTACCTGTTTCATGTCTTCCATCCTTCCTTTGTCTGCATAGAGAATAGCAGACCTCCATGCAGCCCTTGCAGGTATTCTGGATCATGGGGTTATTGCTCCATTTCCTGCTTTGGAAAGGTTTCAGAGATTTTATTTCAACATTTTCACAGTACCCCCAATTTGGATCTGAAGGATCTAAATCTGGACCCAAAAGTTCCATTTGGAATCCACCAGGTCTGCCATAGCCTCCTTCCATCAGGGATACTTTCTGGTCTCTGTAGACATTGTGTTGCTATGTATCTTGTTGGGTGATTTTATGCATAGATATTTGTTAATTTTTAGATTTTAAGACCATGTGTTGTATTTTTAAGATACGGCTTCCATACTGATATGCTAATGAACTGTTGGCTTAGTTTGTGAAGCTCCTTACAGGAAATTATGTACCAGAAGTGGGAGGAGGAAAAAGGACTTTGAAGCCATGTGGTCTGAGACAAAAAGAGAGTTGTTTTGGAAACAGAGAAGAACACACTTGTTCTGAAGATGGATGAAGAAGCAGTTGGACACAGAGTAAAGAACCTTGAAGAATATTCCATCAATGGAAAGCCCAAGTTGAGTAGCTGTTTAATATACATATTGCATACATATTGTACATGCTTATTTGTTAGGAAGATAGTCAGCTTATACATGTTGTAGGCATATTTTGCTATACTTTGTATGCTATGATTTGTGTATCCTGCAGTTGTATGTGCAGCTTTTCTGTTAAGTAAAGCACATTATTATACTACAGAGTTTTAATTGCTTCCTTGGCTTGTACTGCAAAAGAATCTTGGTAGGCCAAGCAAAACAGACATCAAATATATAAATTTGCATGTCCCTCTTCTTCTAACACACTTTCAGTTTGTGGATCTACTGTTGAGTGTGTCTTCGCACCCTGTGTGTTCACCAAGATTCTAGACCCTGTCATTACCTTGTTACTTTTCCAAGGGATCCCCATTGTGGATATCTGGATGACCTACTGTTGAGGGAGCAGTCGGCACATGTCTTGGTTGACAATGTGGCGTGGATAGTTCAAACCCTAAAAAGGTTTAGTTCGATTCTGGACCTTAAGAATTTATTGCTGGATCTGACTCATCAATTTCGTACCTGATCCTAGACACTGCTGAAACCCAAGGGAACATTTTAAAGTCTCTGCTACTAGACTCAGACTCCTATGTGCAAGAATTGACCTTCCTCTACATTTTTGCATGGGTGTTATGGGGCTGATAGTAGGCCCATTTTGTTAGCTCAGTTCCCCTTAGGATCCCTATAACTCAACAATTTGTTGTTGTGAGACAAAAAGGATCTGTCTCTGGAGAAACTATTTGCCAGTCATCGAGCAACCAGGTTTTTTCTCACTTGCCAGCTCATGAATCCAGCTCTGGAGTTGGGAAAATCCTTCCTTCCAATTATTTGAAAGATCCTCCCAATGGATGCCCTCCTTACAGGCTGACGAGGTGTCCTAGTCAGTGCAAGGGACTTGGATTCTGAGAAATCTCATCAACCTTTTGGAGCATTGGGAGAATTGATTGTCCCTGAAATGCTGGACTAGTTTGTCATCTGATTATAACCCAGTGGGACAATGCCACAGTAGTGGCATACAGCAACTATCCATCAGAAAGAAACCAGAAGCCTTGCCGTGGCATCAAAGGTTGAAATAATTCTCTTGTGAGCATAACTTCACATTAAATCCTTGTCTGCCTTTTCTTTTTCAGGCTTGAACAATTAGCAGGCATAATTCCTCAGCAGACAGCACCTGGATCTTAAAGAATGGGCCCTACCTGGGTCACCAGGCTCAGAAACAAACTGTACAGGTTTGTCTCTATGTCCAGAGATCCTCTGGCAGAAGCAGTGGATTTGAATGTTTTTTAAGGCAATCATATAGTATGTCGGGCAACTTATAGATTCATTTTGTTTCATGTTTTGTTTTTCAATAAACTTTTGACAATAAAGTGACTAGATTGATGCAGGACATTTTGATGTTTATGTTACACCAAATAATTGTTTCAGATATCTGATCAATTAAATGATCCAATTGATAGGTCAGCTACACAAAAGATGACGATGCACATCTGGGCGGCATTAGCTTTACCAGCATTTATATACTGAGAAGACCTACGGTACCTAAAATATTTTCAGTTTTCATTATATCGCTAACAGTGCATAACTGTTTGTGGAACTAAAGGCAATTGTGCTATCAGAGTGTAGTGCATGACCATCTTTAAATGTAGTATTTTTCTAAAATGGCAGACGGCTGTGAAGTATGTTTTGCAGCCAAGAGTTGGCCCTGAGCAGACATTACAGCTATAGAAAAAAGATAATTCTAACCATCTTGTGGAAATCTCCTTCAAGTGATATCTTGATTAGGGGACTATTGTTCCTATAGCTGTCAGCAATATTGTTAACTCACCTATATTCTACTTTACTTGTTGTTGTTATCTTCAGAGAAATCACATCATGTACTATGATCTGCTTCGCCCCCTTCACACCTCCATCACTCCCCTTGTTATTTGTGTCTGCAACAGCAGGAAAGCAGGAGGTTACTTTTTAACTCAACTAGATTTTAGGTTGTGTTTTCGGACCACTTCATGCCTGTATTAGAATCTAAAAGACTTGCACTTGCTAAAATTATTTGAAGATCTTTCAAAATTTGCAAACCAAACAGTATTCTACATTAAATACAGACTATTATTAGTAAGATAACTGAGATCTTTCCACATCAACTAGTGATCATAGCTAGATAGCATAAATTATGCAATAAAGATTACAGCCACTTTATGCCTAGGTGTGTTTACTAAATACCGATTTAAGATAATATACTGCTGGAATGCATCCATGCTATAACTATTCATGTCATTTGGTACATTTCTCATTAGCCAGTTTTGCTGATGATCTAACCCCACTGTTGCACTCCATTTGGTAAAAGGCACCGTGCAGGATTAGTAACTTCACATGAACTACCTGCTAAATGATCCCCCACGTATTGGCCTTAAGTACCTATGATTGATTATCTCTATTAATGGGTGCTTACAAAGGACAAAAGTGAAGGATGAAATGAACACTAAGGTAGTTTCATTTAATACCAATACATACACATAGTGTTGGACACCATTTAGCTGTTTTTAATGCTAACCTCTTGGCACTGGCCGAACGCAAATGTGTGGCCTCCCGGCGTCTGGGCCTAGATATTGAGCGGCCGCACATTTGCATTCTATTAAAAAAAACATATGTGCTGAGAGCGCGCACCCTGCACGCTCCCAGCACACACGTTCAGTACTCACGGAAAGGTCCTGATCTGCTCTTGCGATTGGGACCTTTCCCGATCATGTGACTGCCGTGACAGTGAATCACGGCGGTCACGTGATCCTAAAACCCCGCCCTCCTCCTGGCTTCTGGAACCCTTAAAGGGCTGGGAGGCACTGGTGCCAAGGGGTTAAGTAAGATGTTGTGTGTGTATAAATAATTTTGTATGTTTTAGACTTTTTGGTTTACAATAAAATAATTTTTTTTCACGACACAGTTATGGTTTATTAAGCCACTCTTGTCACATAGGTAACCACTTTTCTGCTTCAGCTCTCTTGCTGAAGAACCTCTCCGTTTTAGTGATCATAGCTGTCTTAGCTGGACAAATACTGTAAGATTTCATGCTTTCAGTCGGCACCTGCAGCTGTCAAAATATCCAAACTGTGCCTGCATCTGATTGAATGCAGGCACTGTTTGGCCAAGAATTTTCAGATCAATGCAGCCACCCACAGCTGGAATTTTGACCAGTTTATCAGGAACCAGAAGATCTTCACTCTCAGCGTAGGGCCAGCTTTAGGACATAAGTGGTCCCAGGGCAAGTGTTATTATAGTAATGACTCACTATCCTGATTAAACAGTTGATTTTTATATTACATGCATTTAATACTGTTTTGGACATTAATACTGAAATTTTATAGATAGGCAACGCCTATCCTCTTATTGATTAGTGGTTCCAAAGTAATAATAACTACTGCAGTAGGGAACAGACACAAAAAGATACACTCAACATCTTTTCAAATAACTGTTCTGTTTATTTAAACTTTTTCTATACATTCGATTACGTAGGTATCACATTAATATTACATTTGTACTTTTATGGTAACAAGGGCATCACATAGGCAGGCTCATTTCTAATCAGGACTTGAAGGAATGCAAACATATGTAGAAAACATTATTCGTGCCGTGTGCACAATGAGTGCTGTTTACAATACACAGGCAAAGCATACAAAATAGAATACACACACACACAATTCTTGAAATATACCAATAGCAAAAAGGTCAGGTCTGTACATATAAACCGGGGGGGGGGGGGGGCAAGCCACAGGTTGAGCACCTCTGATGTAAACCCTTTGCAAGTTAATTTAAAGTTGGTGACTTGGGACAAAGAGAAGGCAAACAAAATGAAATACCTTCTTCTGCTTTGTGTATAAAGTAAGTATTGGAATACTATTGGCATAGTCCCTAAAGAATCCCAGTGACTCAAAACTGAAATGGTCCAGAAACATTTACAGCTGATTCAATTATGTGTGGTGCTGATTGAAGCTCAGGTTTCACAGCTAATTAACACGGTAGTTGTTCAGCGGTTCAGGTCAGGTTTACATCAGGTTCAGGACAGGGTCAGGTCAGGATTTTATCCTGTTCACACATTTGTTTTTTAGAAACGGTTCCTATAGAAGTCAATGGCCTGTAATCCACACCTGAACTGGACTGCACTGCTCAGAAACCGGACAGCACTCTTTTTCAATATGCACTGAATCTGCACCGCCAGTGAACCAGAAATATGTGAACAGGCACAACAGGAAGCAATAGTATTTCACATGTCATGCGGATTGGAATTCGGTTCAAGCTGCATCCAATATGCATATATGTGAACCGGCACTTTCTTTCTGATAGTGAGCTGTCTGTCACAGTTGAGAACAAACCTCACTGCATCCACATTCTGTTCCATTTTTGACCAATAGGGACATCCTGATCGTTGTTCAGCTTTAACACCTTCTCATCCTTCCTTGAAGGCCTTGTGCCATTTGTACACTTGTGCAGATTCTCTATAAGCTTTCCTCGCCATTACCAAAGTTTCTGATGCACGTTTACCCAATTTCACACAAAATGTTATTACATACCGCTGTTACAAACTCACTTGCATTTTTTCTTGGCAATTGAAGAGGGTGTCACAAAAAGGTATGTCTCAATTCTGACATGATCGGAATGCAACTGATCAGTGTTCTAGAGGTTCTAAAGGTCTTGTGGATGCATGTGAGAACTAAGGTTCACTTTTTGAAGCTGTAAAAGACTCCAGAGAGGATGCCCCTATAGTAATAGGCATCCCAAGATCTTTGTTTCAAGTGTTGATTCCTTCTTGGAAGCCTGGAAAATCAATGTGGTTAACAATAAAAGGGTGTGAGATGAGGTTACCTGTTGCAGCAGGACTGTCCTCTGTATGTCTTTGTAAAGACATTGTGCACTGCATAGCAAATAACAACTAGGCCCAAAAGAGGCAAAGCCTCTCCTACACACAGACTCAAGCAGTCAGAGAAAAAGAGGGTCACAGGGACAGGAGGTGACTGAGTCACTATAAGCTGGCAGAAGAAACAGACCTAGACCAAATGAGCCATAGAGTACTGGAAAAGTACGAGCTGCAACAGAACTGTGGTTCTTCCAGTTTGAAAAAGCATGTGAAAAGCAATGAGGAGTGCGTATGTGGTTCCCTCATCCTTAACCATCACCATACTAAACTGGTGATGGCAGGAAAATTATACAAAATGCACAACTGAGTCAACTGGGAGATAACTTCCAGTGTTTCAAGTCTGCCCAGGTGTACATACTATAAGAGTTTTTAGAGACTAGGCACTCCAAAAGTTGTTCATTAGCTCTGAACCGGATAAAAGTGTTTGTAGCTGACACAGCACACCAAATGTTTTTGCACTGTTGTCAACAAAGCCAAGTGCTTAAAGTCCAGGCAAACCCTGATGTCTGATAGCACCGAGGGCTATGAATATGGCTGTGAAATGCCAGCACAATTCAGACCTGAAGGTCCTATTCAGTAAATGGGTTTGGAGTAAATGGGACACAGTAGGAGCTGTGTCACAGCTCTAGAGTAGGAGAACTCCCTGCAACTGTCTACCACAGTACACAGAGGTCAGGAAAGTGCTGGAATTCAGAACACAGATCATGTACCAGACTAACCCACAAAAAGCCAGTTCAGTGGGGAGTAGGTAGGGCTTCCGAAACGATGCGGAGGAAATACCCGTATGCTATAGCCTGAAGGCTTTTCTCATAAAGTGTGTTTTCAGTGTCCGGCTCACACTAGTAGTTGTGCCACAGTACGCAAGGTCCGGTAAGTGCTACAGTGCAGAGCCCAGTACCCAAAGTTGACATACCTAGTTATCTTCGTCACATCCAAAGACTTACTCACAAAGTGAGTCTTCAGAGACTGGGTCACACCAGAGACCCAGAGGCTGTGCCGCAGCTCTGGACCTGGGAAGCACTCTGTGGCTAACACACTAAACAAAGGTTTACAAATAAGCAGAACCAGTGCCTAAGGGTCACATTCAAGGCTTGCCTCACAATCCTCAATCCAGCAGGGTCCAGGTATGGGTCGAAAGCTATTTCTGAGGATACACCCATACAGATAGCTGCAGTGAAAAGACTAGCTAAAGCAGTACATTAGTGGGCTTGGTGGAAGTTACTGAATAAAAAGAACCACAAGGTAACAAATATCTTGACTGAAGAGAAAGATGTGTAGAAAAAATTACAATTAAGGTTTTCCACATCAGAACTGAGGAAAAGGCATCCAACCTTTGAAGACACTAACGAAACACTGAGGCATGATGGTTGGAGGTAGGTTTATACGGGGGCTGGCATAACCTTTTTTTGTTTTGCCAGTGTTCAGACCTGCAGGTGGGAGTACAATCCATGTCAAAGACAATCTACGTTTCTGTGTCCCTCAGTGGATGATAAATAAATATTTTATATAAACAAATGTAGCACCCTCCATGTGAGCTAGGGGGAGCAAAACTCTCAATTGTTAGACAGAGGCTGAGTAGCAGCCTATGCAATAGGCAGAGGGAGGTCAAATTTTGGTCAGGACTGAAAGGCTCTGCAGACCAGCTCTCTGAGACTTCCTCCTGCTCTGGAACTTTGGAGAAAGTTCTAGAAACAGTGAGCGGAGGTAAGGAGTGGCTGATTGGCACTTTTGAGGGATCCTGGCTAATCCTCAACAGGAGGCTTGGCATGGGGCCAGGACAGCCCTTAAAATTGGCAAAGCCTGCTCAGCAGCAGGAGAGTTTGGGTGGAAGATGGAGAAGTGAGGCTGGAGAGAAGGGGCCTGGGAGAGGTCCCAGATGGAGAGGTGCTCACTTACAGGCAGAGGGCCTTGGTGGGAGGAAAGTTCAGGACTTCACCGGCCCCCAGAGTAAGGACTACCTGTGCAGCAGGGAAAGAGTGGCCCAGCTAGAAGGCCTGGTAGCAGCCACTAACCCACCAGCAACACAGGAGAAGAACCGAGGGAGTAAACCTGCACCCCCTGGGCCAGCAAGGGAAAAGAGGCACTCTAATGGCAAACTGGATTCCCTTTATTACCCGGGACTGTTTCACACTGTAGTGGCAGTCACTGTGTCCTCTGCCCAGGGATTCACCTAGTATAGCTGGATGAGGAGAGGATTCATCTAGGGTCTAGGGTGGTACTACAGAAGATGCTGGCTAGCTCTCAAAAAGAAGAATCTTTGCTGTAAAGACTTGTACATTGTTCAGGAAGACTGTCCTCTGTTGCCATTCCCTTGGGCATCCCAAATACCCCTTACCCGATCCAAGTTAAATCCCCTAATAAAATCCAAAAAACAAACTCTAGAACTGGTTACTGTCTCCCGGATGCAAATCTGTGTGGAAAATACATGTTGCCTGGCTGTGCAGGACTATAGGGGGACCCAAAACCTCAGCGACTCCTTAAGGGGGGTAGAGGTACGCATATATGATATTTGTTTCAAAATGTGCACACAGCTAAAAAAAAAAAAAAAAAAGATAAAAGAATTCAAATTCATTCTAGTATTATTTTATGGTGTATGTAAACCCTTTTAGTCTGTTGTGTTTTGGTATATGTTTGAAAAGAGTGAAAAAACACTGTTGATCATACCAGAAATATTGTCAGCTGATAATTTCCTGTGCTCTCTGCATTTATTGCATGAAGGTAAAAAACCTTCAGTGTGCAGCTGCCCCCCGCAGCCCCCAATCCAGCAATCCAGCAAAGTGCACGAGAGCAGCAGCTCTCGTGGGACTCACTCTCCTCATTGGCTGGGATACAACAGTGGGAACCATTGTCTCCTGCTGTTGTCTATCACAGCCAGTGAAGATGGAGTGGGGGTGGGACACATAGAGGCGGCTCAGGAGCGAGCACGCACGAGTACCTTCAGAGCAAGAAGCTGGCTGCTATGGGGGCACTTGGCAAGGAGGAGGGGCTAGGAGTGCCAGTGGAGGACCCAAGAGGGGGAGGATTGGGGCTGCAATGTGCAAACGCAGGTAAGTATGGTGTGTTTTTATTATTTTAAAGAAAAAAATCAAGCTTTTGGAACCATATGGAATATGCAGTTCAGTTTTGGGCACCAATTCACAAAAAGAACATTGCGGAACTGGAGAAAGTACAGAGAAGGGCAACCAAATTGATAAGAGACATGGAGGAGCTCAGCTATGAGGAAAGATTAGAGGAACTGAATTTATTCTCTCTTGAGAAGAGGAGATTAAGGGCGGATATGATCAACATGTATAAATACATCAGTGGTTCATATAGTGAACTTGGTGTAGAGCTATTCACCCTGAGGTCATCACAGAGGACAAAGGGTCACTCTTTACGTCTGGAGGAAAAGAGATTTAATCTCCAAACACGGAAAGGTTTCTTCACAGTGAGAGCTGTGAAAATGTGGAATAGACTCCCTCAAGAGTTGGTTCTGGCCAGCTCAGTGGTTTTCTTTAAAAAAGGCCTTTCCTAGATACACAGACTATAACTGGAAACTAACATTTATAGGTAAAGTTGATCCAGGGAAAATCCGATTGCCTCTCTGGGGATCAGGAAGGAATGTTTTCCCTGCAGGAGCAAATTGGTTCATGCTTTGCTGGGTTTTTTTTGCCTTCCTCTCGATCAGCTGTGGGCGTAGGATTATAACTTTTTTTTTAAATGGTTGAACTGGATGGACTTTTGTCTTTTTTCATCCAGTCTAACTATATAACTATGTATTTAACCACTTTAAGAACTATCTTCAGCGTAAAGAAGAACAAGGAGTCCTGGAAGTGATGGTTTCACCCACACAAAGCCCTGATCTCAACATCATTGAGCCTGTCTGGTGTTTACACAAAGAGACAGAAGTATTTGAGGCAGCCTACGTCCACAACCACATCTATAAACCTCTTCCAGTCTTCTTGCTATACAGTATATCTTGCTCACATGTGTACTGATTTTTTAATTGAGAAAGGACGGGGATGCAAGAAAACTGTCTGTATGTAAAATTACTATGTGTGAAAAAATATTTTCATTTTTGTAAACATGAAATAGAAATGCACATGCTTGATTACATTCATTTATTTGCAGTAGTATTCTCTCTCTAATGCTTCTCTTGCTCAGTGTCATGCTTTTGTTTGGCGTTGTCTTTGTATGTACACTGACAATATTATCTTTTCCGTTTTTCCGAGTCTCCAGGCTCTGTGTTCCACGTTGATAGATTTCCCGTGTCCTGTCATGGCTGCTCCAGGTGTACATGAGAGCGATGGTACAGGGATCCAACATGAGGTACCACTTTCACTTTCCTCTCAACAATCTACAAAGAACAATGTTTGTCGACCTGTTTGTGTCTCTTACCTTTTGTATGTGTGCCTTTGTTACCAGAATGCTCTATATGTGACTATAGCACCTGGGCCATAGCCCAAGGAGGATTTTCAGTTATATATACAAAAAAGAATGTATTTCATAAAGCCAGTGTCTGTTGAGCCAATTTTTTTCTAGTTTTGGATAATGCAATATATAATTAGAGCTTTTTCTGTTCTGCTTTTTCTGTTTTCTGGACCTTGATTACAAAGATTTACCCTCACTCACTGTCATTCTGACAACAGTTTCACCAGACAGGAAGTAAGGGAAATTTGCAACAGGGACACAGGCAGGAATAAAAAGTTGACAGGAGTCCTAGTCTTCTCCTACTCTACTAAAGAAAAGCATATTTCTGCCTGTGTTGCTGTTGGAATAGTCCTCTCACTTCCTGTATAGTAAAAGGTTAGCAGGACAGGAAGTATGGGCAAATCTCTCTAACGTCTCATTCACACGTGAGGTTTGGGGGCAGCAGGGGCGGACCGACAACTCATGGGGTCCCCGGGCAATAGGGAATCATGCGGCCCCTGTGTCCTTGCCCAAACTGAAAAAAGCCTATGAAAAAGGTACCAAGGGCATTTCATGGGGCCCCCTACTGACCCCTGGCCCTCGGGCAGTGCCCGAGTTTCCAAATGGTCAGTCCGCCCCTGGGGGGCAGTAGTCGCTACCCCTTTTACCTGCGGAGGTAGTAGCCAGGGGTGTACGCATGTCGCAATGCTTTGCTTCACAGCCGCAACAAGAATTATACCATTCTGTTTCACCAGGCGTCCACTGAATCAGTAGTATGAACAAGCCCTAATGTTGCCTCAGATAGCCTTTCCTCAACCCATCCAAAACTAAAAAAGCAGTTTCTGCTTCACATATTCTTTAACCGCTTCCTTGCTGCCCTGTAGCAGAAATACTGCTGCAGGGCGGTGCCGGTGCGTAAAATCATGTATGTATATATATGTGTGATTTTGCAGTTCCATGTATGGGGAACGTGCCCTACTCACGCTGCCATTCGTGGCCTCGGCTGTCAATCACTGGGTCCTGGCCGGTGATTTCTCGCCGGCACCTGGTGATTGCCAGAGTATCTCTGACAGGGGAGAGACCTTACAGTGTAAAGCACTCACACAGCAAACAGTGAAACAGCACACAGTTAACCCTTTGATCACCCCACATGTTAACCCCTTCCTTCCCAGTGTCTTTAGTACAGTGTCAGTGCTTTTTATTAGTACTGATCACTGTATTGGTGTCACTGGGGATGTCAGTGACACCAAGTCAGTTTCCCCCAGTGTCAGAATGTCCACCGCAATCCCATGGTCCCGCTGTAAGTCGCTGATCACGTCATTATTAGTAAAATAAAATAATACATTTTAGTATACGTACCTCCATTTGTAAAATCTATAACTTTTGCATAAACCAATTAATTTACACGTATTGAGATTTGTTTAGCAAAGACATGTCGCAGAATACATTTTGACCTAAATTTATAATGAAATTTGATTATTAAATTTTTTTACTGAACATATTTAATAACAAAAAGTGAAAAATATTGTTTTTTTTCTCAAATTGTCGGTCTTTTTTTGTTTATAGCGCACAAAATAAAAAACCCACAGGTGATCAAATACCACTGAGAGAAAACTCTGTTTGTGGGGAAAAAAGGAAGTAAATTTCATTTGGGTGCAGCATTGCATGACCACACAATTGTCAGTTAAAGTAACGCAGCACAGTATTGCAAAAAATGGCCTGGTCAGGAAGGGGGGTAAATCCTTAGGAGGACAAATGGTAAATAGAAATGATAAGCTGATTTTTTTTAACATTTCAATTTATTAGAACAGAAAATAAAAATTATATTTCCTTACACATAGTTACTACCATTAAATTAATCTAACCACTATTAGGACGCTTTCACATCAATCTTGTGTGCTCTTCCAGCAGTGCTATGTACCCATGATTTTCATGCGGGTTAGCTGCACTTTGTCATAAACTTCCATTATGTGCTGCATTTTTTGTGCACTTTGTGAAAGCGCACCGAAAGTCCTGCATGCAGGAGTTTACTTGCACGCCCTGGTTCAGTGTGAAAGGGGCCTTGGTAAGCACAGGCATACATAACCTAAATTTTGCAAAGAGTGAAACTACTCAGAGCATCCAATAGTTGGAAGAAGCAGGGGTTAACCAATACTAGTATTCTCAGTAATTACATTTTATTAGGTAATCAGTTTACAAATGAAATTATATCTACAGTATCTATTGCAAAAATCTTTGTTTTATGAACAGAATAGGAAATAATTAAACACTCTGTCCGGTTTTGCTGTCTGTTGTCCCATTGGAGAAACTTCCCTTCATTTCCCGTATGGGAGACTGGGTACATACACAGCGGGCTGAAAGAAAAAAAAACAGATTCCTGCATCCACCTAGTTTGCATCTCCACTGCCAGGACAGTGTATTCTGACAGTAGGGACTCTCCACTGTCAGAATACACTGAACAGAGCTGCAGCTAATTGGAAGATGCTGATTGAAAAAGGTTTTCCAGTGGGTCATTTGATAGAAGCCAATCTAATGATCTGCTTCTGTCAAACAGGGAGGGCTACACACAGGTTGAAATTAGGCTGGTTGCTGATGAACTGGATGAAATTTGTTCCATGTATACCCACCTTTATTTAGTTTTCACCAAAACATGAGCCCCCTTCTATTCTTGGTACAAATTAGGGATTTTTTATTTCTTTTGTCCTGTTCCATAGTGGTCATCAGGACAAAAAGAGGGGGTGACCCTCCACAGCAGGGAAAAAGACAGCAATAAAAACCTGACAGGTTCTAACTCTTCTCCTCTCCATTAGATATACTGCATGTTAGATAATTTGAAGCACTTTCTTTGTTTGAACTTTTTTTTCTAATAATATAAAGGAAGCGCTTAAATATTTGGTAGGTACTTCTCAATAACATCAAAGAATGGTTCAGATATTTGATACGTTCTTCCTAATAATAGGGTGCCTTGGGTTTCTCAGTCTCCACAGTATGCATAAGAACAAGTTCTCCAGTTCGCTGGGTAGCATGCTTCCCATTGTAATAAACCAGAATCCCCCGAACAAGAGTAGCCATGACTTTTCCGTGAAGAAGGAATCCCAGATATGGTGTGAGCTGCAGAGTACAGAAGCATTATTAGAAGTCAAGGAGGTAGATTACAAGTCTGAAAATATTACAATACTGGACATTAGGCTCCTATGCTTGGCCATTGTTTTAAATGGTGCTAATCGGTGTTATGCATTGATACATGTCAATTTTTTTTTAATGCATCGACACATGTTATTAGACTTATGGATGACAATAGCAGCACGTGAAAATGTATGATTATTCATAATGCATGTAAAATTTAGGAAAATGTCCACAGAAAGCTGTGAATCCAGCCTAAAGATCCAATGAAGAAGGTTTTTTTTATTTCTATATAAATAAGGTCTTTGTGCTTGAGCTGCATCAACAGAGTATAACTGGGTTTATTGCAATGGAGGGATATGTCATGAATGGTCTTTTATACAAGCATTTTGATAAACATGCTTGGTTTTGCAGGTTTATAACTCCCATAAAGCTGGCTCTGTCCAAATGTATTACCTATACTAATTTCCACTCTAGGTCCACTCGATCTTGCCAGACATCTATGTGGTTCTTTTTTTGATCTTATGTAGAAAGTCTTGAGGAAGGTTTCTACTGAAAGGAGAAGAATCAACACAAGAGACACATACTAAGGGCTCATTTACACGTGCTTAAAAATGTGGCACTGGACACGCTTTTTTAAAGCAATCTGAATGCCAATCAAAGCCACTGTGACTAAATAAAATGGTTAGCTTACAGTCCTGTTCACATGTTGTGTTTGCTTTGCTTCAAAAATTATACCCCATGCTGCTTTCATGGTGCTTCAAAGCCTCCATAGAAATCTATGACAAAACTTGCTTACAGCACCGGCAGCTTTTGAGAGGCTTTTATTCAGCTTTAGCTTTGCTTTGTTTTGAAGGTATTGCAGGTATGAGATATTCCAGCATGCACTGGGAGACCAACAAGTGAACCAGAAGATGTCATCAGCAGTCACTTCTGGTTCTAGTATATTTCCTGGAAGTGTCTGGTGCAGACATCACAGCTGGTGTGCAGCATGGAGCAGCAGAAAGGTAAATGGGGTCTGGAACAGAGCGGAGCAACTAGCAGACAGCACAGATGTGCAACATGGGAATGATATAACGGAAGAAGAGCGGGGATCATAGAGAGAGGACTGAGCAAAGGAAGAGTAGCAGAGCTGGAAGACCAGAGCAGGAGGAACTAACCATGTCACATGTAGTGCACAGCATGGAGCAATAGAGCGGGAGGTAAGTGGGGACCAGAGTGAGAAGAGGATCAGAAAAACCAAAGGATCAGCAGGGGCAGACTCACAACTCATGGGGCCCCCGGGCTATAGGGGATCATGGGGCCTCTGTGTCCTTGCCCACACTCAAAAAAGCCTATAAAAAAATTGCCAGGGGCATTTCATGGGGCCCTCTACTGACCACGGGCCCTCGGGCAGTGCCCGAGTGCTCAAATGGTCAGTCCGCCCCTGGTTGGGGGTTACTGCTGAGCAGGGAATCAGCAGAGCTGGGGATTACTACTGAGCAGGGGATCAACAGAATTGGGGGTTACTACTGAGTGGGGGATCAGCACAGCAGGCGGTTACTACTGAGCTGGGGATCTATTGAACGAGGGTACTAATAAGCTGGGGATCTGCTGAACTAGGGTTCCAATGCTGAACAGGAATACTAAGGAGCAGGGGATCTGCTGATTGGGGGTACTACTGAGCTGGGTTTCTACTTTAAAACAAATAGAAAATCAAGACATGCACAGGGCATCTGCCAAGCTTCATTGAAGTTTCAAAAAAGCATCACTGGAGCACCACTGAAGCATCATAGAAGCATCACTGAAGCATCACAGAGGTTTCACAGAAGCACCAAAAGCATGTCAAAAAAGCATGTTGAAGCAGCAGGTGCTTTAATGTGTGTTGAAGGTGAAGCAAGTGTAAAGGAGCCCTAAATGTAAGTAATGTCCCTTGTGCTGATTTTTATATTTTATTTATAAAAACCTAGGCCTTAATTTGTATCAGAACCAAGCTGTTACATTTGCATTCCCTTTGTAATATTTCTCATTTGGTTCGTTTTTTTTTACCTTATTCTTGTGATGAATATCCTTTTCTTGCACCTAGAATAACAGCAGAAAAATAAAATGCTAAGACATACCAATAAAAGGGAATTGTACTAAATGGCATCAACACAAAGTAAATATCAACAGGGTTAAGGATTAAGGAGGGGGCGCTAAAAACAGGTGGATGAGACGCAGTTTCACCGCCTCTTGACTGCCCTCACAAATTCTACCATTATAGCCTGACAGGGCTGTACACAAGTTGTAGCCGTGATGCTTTGCTTGGTGGCTGCAGCAACTTTAACTCAGGAGGCACCACTTGTCAAACTCGCTCTTTGAGATCAATGGGGGCCACAGTTGCAGCACTGGCCCACGATGTAAAGTTACCTTTTGGCAATTTCAATTTTTTTTTAAAAAACAGGCATCAAAAGGCAGCAGTAGCACTTCTGAACGCTTTTTGGTGCTACTATACAGCTCCACCACTGTTCACTTTTCAAAGGGCGGTAGGCTTACCATAGTGGTTCTT
The DNA here is from genome assembly GCF_062004578.1 of Staurois parvus. Taxonomy (NCBI): domain Eukaryota; kingdom Metazoa; phylum Chordata; class Amphibia; order Anura; family Ranidae; genus Staurois; species Staurois parvus. The sequence continues at coordinate 2,491,696 of NW_028317845.1, forward strand.
CAGATTGGCGGCCGGGGGGCAGTAAAAACAGGCAGCTGATCCATGGTTTTACTGCCCCCTGTTGCCCACCCAAACTGCCTCAATACAGCCAGGCAGGGCTGTAAAGATGCTGCAGTCATGATGCTTTGTTTGGTGTCCACAGCATTTTTAACTCAAAGTGCAGAGTTTGACAGGCGGTGCAGGTTAAATCAGGTAGTGAGGAGGCATTATAATGCTTTCTAAAAAGTGATCTGAACCTGGATCCCTCTTTAGAAGGCACTGCAGTCCACTATCAGTGTAAAAGAACCCTTACTGTCCTAGGGGAAACACATTTAAAATCTGGCCTTTAAGCCAGACCTAATGGACAAACTAGCAGGACCACAGCGGTGCATATGCTTATTAGCCTATGATCCTGGAGAGAGCTGTGACTGTCACCTTTTTGAAGTAAAATACATTTTACCATGTATGTGAATATATTTCCATTGCAAAAGTTACTTTTTCTTAATGTAAAAAGCTTGCTATGATACATTGTACATTAGTTCTCATATATAAGTCTAGAGAAAATGAAACAACAACCCATCAAACTCCAACTGTTGTGTTTAGAAGCAGATTGGTTGTTACAGGGACCAGTTTCAACGAACTGTATATATTCTTACAGCTGTTATTTTACATACCTGAAACTCTCTGTCAGGATCCCAGATGATCAAATCAGCATCATAACCTACTTTAATGGATCCTTTACGATTGTCAAGACCGCACAGTTTGGCTGTGTTACTGCTCAACAAACGGGAAACATCAGTCAAAGAGAAGCCACGGGTTCTTGCAGAGGTCCAGAAAAGAGACAGTCCTAAAAGGGAAAAGGGAAATCAGTTTGCCAGAAAATAAATATCATTATTTGAGCCAATTAAAAGGCAAAAACTAAAGTAAAAAAAAATCTATCAGTCCATCAATATGTATTTTTTATTTAACAACTTGAGCCCCAGGCCAATTCTGACATTTCTCTCCTCCTGTAAAAATCAGCATTTTTTGCTACAAAATTACTAAGAACTCCCAAACATTATATATTGTTTAAGTGGAGGCCCTAGTAAATAAAATGTTGGGTGTTGCAATTTTTTATGTCACATGGTTTTTGTGCAGCGGTTTTTCAAATTCAAATTGTGTTGAAAAATACAGTTTAATGAATTTTAGTGCAGACAAACACAATATAACACACAATTGTTTGTAATATATAAAAGATGATGTTACACTGTGTAAAGAGATGCCAAACATATCACACTCTAACCGCTTCCCAACTGCGCTATAGCCGAAAGACGGCTACAGCATGGTTGTCCAGTTCTGGGAGGGCATCCATGGATATCCTCCCAGAATTCGCCCCCAGTGGCTCCCACCCAGCACTGTCAGTGATCACTGTGTCCTATGGACACAGCTGATCACGTGATGAGGTCAAAGGCCAATCACAGCAGCCTTTCACCACGTGGTCAGATGTGTCCAATGACAGTAAATGCAGTTGCCAGTTATCGGCAGTACTTTCCTCATGCTGTCACAGCGTAAGGAAAGTACTGCCAATAACTAGCAAATGTGACAGGGGAGATCTGCACTGATAATCAGGGCTATCCCAGCAGTGCTTAGCAATGTCACTCATCAGTGCAGAGCAGGGACCCCCATCAGTGCTTAGCATTGTCACCCATCAGTGCCTCCTCATCAATGCCCACCAGTGCCACCTCATCAGCGCTGTCTCATCAGTGCCCATCAGTGTTACCTATCAGTCACGCCTTATCAATGCACATCAATGAAGGACAAAAATTACCTGTTTGCTAAATTTTATAAGAGAAACAAAGAAAACCTTTTCTTCCAAATTTTTTTTGCTCATTTTTTGTTTACAGTGCAAAAAAAAAAAACCCAGTGGTGATTAAATACCACCAAAAGAAAGCTCTATTCATGTGAAACAAAATTATACAAATTTCATATGGGTACAGTGTTGCATGACCGTGCAATTATCAAAGTGTGGCAGCACTGAAAGCAGAAAATTGGCCTAAGCAGGAAGGGGGTGAAAGTGCCCGGTAGGCAAGTGGTTAAAATTGGGCATGCAATGGCAAGAAAGTGCTGCACATTAAATTATCCATAGGTGATTTTTTTAAAGCTTTTCCACATAATCACTTTAGATTTACATGGGAGGTCTGGTGCTAGAATAACTGTTCTGGTTCTTACATTCACGGTGAAACCTCACCTATGTGGTGCGATCACTTTTTATGTATGAGTGTAGGACTGATTCGTGTGTATGCCTTTGTGCATGAGCACGGGGGGTAAGGGGTACACTTTACATTTTGTTTTATTCTATTGTTTATTTTTTTTAACTCAGAATAGGAGCTGTACACTCACCTAATATTGTATACTACCACATATATCTTTTACATCAAGCACAAAATTAAATTGCAGTCTTGATCCCATGCAAGGACTTCACAATTTTTAAATACTTATTAAATTCAGGATGACCCCAACAACATTAGCTGAACAAACAGCACCTAAGTCCCCAGTCACATCAAAGCCGATTTTGAAATCGTACGACTTACAGTGAAGTGGCATGATTTCAAAATCGGTGACCTGACGATTTCAGTTGCGATTTGCAAGACATCTGACACTGATGTCTATGCAAATTGCAACAAAAGTAGTGCATGCACTACTTTAGAAATTGGTGCGGCTCTGACCAAGCGCTCTAATAGCAGACAATAGGGTGCGATTTGCAAGTCGCCTAGCATGCATATCGCATGCCAAGTCACACCTAATGTGAGCGGGAGCTAAGACTCCTTTCAGATGGGGCTGATCTGTCAGTGTGATCCACCTACTCAGTGGGGGATCTCTCTGTTGATCCCTGCTGAGCAGGCGGATGACAGGTCTCTGTGTGCTCTGCTGCTGCAGAGTGGACACAGACACTGCCCACTGATTTCAATGGGGTGGTTGAATGGAAACAGACCGCCTGTCCGTTTGCACCTGATTGTCAATTGATCCGCTGGATTGTTTTTGGAGCACAAGTTCGGATCGAATGCCAGCGGGTGTCAGCGGACTATTGTCTGCTGACACCCATTGGACCATGGAGGTTTATGGATGGACCGATGGGGTCTGGCGGACCCCATTGGTCTGCTCATGTGAAAGGGGCCTAACGGTGTATGGACAGTTTAGAGACGGCTATGGCAGCATGCATTTTTACCCTTATGTACAGCTCCTATTATGAGAACAGAATACATTTTGGAATATCAATTGTATATATATGTGTGGATTAGGATTTTCCTCAAACATCAATAATATATGCAATTGTTTGCTATATTTCATATAGAGTGACTGCAATCACAGGACATGGGAGCTGGGGAGGGCTTCTTCAGTTTTTAGTAAACTCCCCTCTCTGTCTTTTAAAGCATATATTTGGTCATCATATCCCACACTGAATTTCAACTTATTTCTAGCCTAGGTGATCGGAAGTGGAAGTTGTCCTCCTACTCTCCCTACCCGTAGTCTTCTGGGACAAGTGACAGGTCCCAGAAGACTACGGGACCATTCACAAAGCGCAGTGCTTCTCGCGCATGTGCAATGGGCACCCGGCTGTGAAGCCGCAACTGTTACAGCCGGGTGCTCACACTGAAGATGCCGTCGCCAGGTAGAGAGGATGGCCGGTGAAACCAGTGGTTGTGAGGCCACTGCTGGACTGAGGGACAGGTAAGTGTCTGTATTTTAAAAGTCAGCAGCTACAGTTTTTGTAGCTGCTGACTTTTATTTTTTTTTTCCAGGTGGAACTCCGCTATAACAAAAGAAGTCTAAAGCTATATTTAACCTATACCATATGTCTTAAGCTTGGTAAACACTTTTAGATTTTCAAATTAAACTTTGTACAAAGATTCTCAGAAGAGTCTGAAGAATATTGTTCGAAAGCAATTTAACATTTTGTCTGCTTTTACCATTCGATTTTTGAATGAATGGACTTTGCTGAATGAAAACCACATACACTGTTACAAATTAATTTGTTCAAGAAAATATTTTCATCCTGCAAAGAGATACAATAAAATATTTTGCACAGTAGAGAGATACAAAACAGCATGTCTGCCTTTTAAAACACACACAGCACACAGTTAACCCTTTGATTGCCCCGGATGTTAACCCCTTCCTGCCAAGTGTCTTTAGTACAGTGTCAGTGCTTTTTATTAGCACTGATCACTGTATTAGTGTCACTGGGGATGTCAGTGGCAATTGGTCAATTCTTACCCAGTGTCAGGTCAGAATGCCTGCCGCAGTCCCGCTATAAGTCACTGATCGCCGCCATTACTAGTATAAAAAAAAAATTCCAGTATATATACCGCCATTTGTAGACGCTATAACTTTCATGTAAACCAATTAATTTACATGTATTGGGATTTTTTTTTAGCAAAGACATGTAGCAGAATACATTTTGGCCTAAATTTATGCAGAAATTTGATATTTTTAAATTTTTTTATTGGATCTGTTTTATAGCAAAAAGTAAAAAATATTGTTTTTTTTTCTTAATTTTCGGTCTTTTGTTGTTTATAGCGCAAAAAATAAAAAACACAGAGGTGATCAAATACCACCTACACAAAGCTTTATTTGTGGGAAAAAAGGACATAAATTTAATTTATGTACAGCGTTGCATGACCGTGCAATTGTCAGTTACAGTAAGCACCGTATCGCAAAAATTGGCATGGTCAGGAATGGGGGTAAATCCTCTGGAGAGTAAGTGGTTAAAGGTATCTGTATTTTTATGTAAGTAAACCCAATCACTTTCATCTCATATAAGCTTTATTATTAATGTAATTTCAAACATTATTTTTTTTATTTTAAATCTGTGGTGATCCTGCCATGAAGGTCCTTGTTCAGGCACTTCTTGTTATATAGGGAGACACTCCCAACTGTGAACAACAGGAACCTGATGAAGTCACGTGATTAGTGACGCAACTAGTCGGACAAGAGACGGAGAGGTGGTGACATCACTTCTGGCAGAAGGGTCATCTTGATACACCCATAGGAGTACACCCAGGAGTTCCAATGAGGATCTGTGAGCATTTTTTTCTCATAACACATCTGAGGTACAAATAGATACCAGGAGAGGTGATACCTGTAAGTTCTGAAGGGGGATACCACCACTGTTTGTGATACCGAATCTGATGTTGAGGATTGAGCGGTTGGCTGTGCTTAATAGCAAAAAAGCGGTTTGACCCTGTGTGGTCGCTTCATGAAGGTTAGGGGGCAATCTTACTGGTGAAGGATTACACTTTTTGTTCACCTGCCAGATTTATATTGATCACTGGAGGATTCTATATATCCGGCCATATTGAAGATTACACACTTGGACGATTTGTTTATTGTTTATTAATAATTGGTAGCACGTGTTTTTGTGGACTTTGTTATAAATTTAAGTTATGTGTTTATCATAGAGTGTCACAGGATTTTCATTTGTGGATTCACTCAATATTGTATTTAATTATTTTTATTTATTTATTTAATCTTGTTTTCTTCCTGCTATTTGTATAGCAGTATAGTCCCAAGTTTAGGGATGAGAGCACGGCAATTTATACTTTGGTACATGTTGGCACTTGTTGAGTGGTGGTCACACATTTATGTTGAAGGATTTGTTATAATCCTTGTAGATTGTCATATAGTCAGGGTCCATATATTCTGACCGTCCTATTGTTTTTTTTATAGACACAATAGTGTCATTTTTCAGTCTGTATCTACTGCACCTTTGGGCATTTATTTATGCCAAGTGTTTTATCACGTGTGGTTTAATACATGTTTGTGATTTCACCCTGTTTAGGGATACCAGTGGATTTATGTATTGTGTTTTTATGCGTTTTGCACATTTTTATTTTATTTCATATGGTTTATCAAACATCACTGCATAAGATTGTATAATAATATGAAGAATTGAGTTTGGGATAATTACACACAGAAGGATTCACTAGGGGTGTAACTGAAACCTCATTTATGATTTAATTATTTATATAAATATAAGTGTGGGAGCGCATTAACCTGTGCTAGCTGCTTTTTTATTTTTATTTTCTATCTAATCATAGTTACATAGTCTGGCTGAAAAAAGACAAAAGTCCATCCAGTTAGAAAAAAAAAATTATAATCTATACCCACAATTGATCTAGAGGAAGGCAAAAAAACCCAGCAAAGCATGATCCAATTTGCTCCTGCAGGGAAAAAATTCCTTCCTGATCCCCCGAGAGATCAGATATTCCCTGGATCAACTTTACCTATAAATGTTAGTATCCAGTTATATTCTGTGTATTTAGGAAATAATCCAGGCCTTTTTTAAATCAATCCACTGAGCTGGCCAGAACCAACTCTTGAGGGAGTCTATTCCACATTTTCACAGCTTTTACTGTGAAGAAACCTTTCTGTATGTGGAGATTAAATCTCTTTTCCTCCAGATGTAAAAAGTTCCCCCTTGTCCTCTGTGATGGCCTCAGGGTGAATAAAACTACACCGAATTCACTATATGAACCACTATATGAACTACATATACATGGTGATCATATCCCCCTTAATCTCCTCTTCTCAAGAGAGAATAAATTCAGTTCCTCTAATCTTCCCTCATAGCTGATCTCCTCCATGCCTCTTATCAGTTTGGTTGCCCTTCTCTGTACTTTCTCCAATTCCCCAATGTTCTTTTTGTGATTTGGTGCCCAAAACTGAACTGCATATTCCAGATGAGGTGTTACTAATGATTTGTACAGGGGTAATATGATATCTCTCTCTCTGGAGTCTATACCTCTTTTAATACAAGAGAGGATTTTGCTCGCTTTAGAAACCACAGCTTGGCATTGCATGCCATTATTAAGCTTGTGATCTACCAGAACTCCCAGGTCCTTCTCCACCATTGATTCCCCCAGTTGTACCCCCCTAGTATGTATGATGCATGCATATTCTTAGCCCCCAAGTGCATAACCTTACATTTATCAACATTAAACCTCATTTGCCACATAGTTGCCCAATTAAACAGTGCATTGAGGTCGGTTTGTAAATTGGAGACATCCTGTAAGGACGTTATTCCACTGCACAGCTTGGTGTCATCTGCAAAGACTGAAATTGTATTTTTAATCCCAGACCCTATATCGTTTATAAATACATTAAAAAGTAAGGGTCCCAACACTGAACCTTGGGGTACACCACTGATGACCCTAGACCATTCAGAGTATGAATCATTAACCACTACTCTCTGAATACGATCTTTTAGCCAGTTTTCTATCCATTTACATACCAATTTTTCCAAGCCTGTAGACTTTACCTTACACGTTAGCCATGTGTGGGGAACTGTGTCCAACGTTTTTGCAAAATCCAAGTATACCACATCCACCACCACCCCTCTGTCCAAGGTTTTGCTCACCTCCTCATAAAAAGAAATCGGATTTGTTTGACAACTTCTGTCTTTCGTGAATCCATGCTGTCTGTTGCTTGAAATATTTTTTTCCAGCAAGAACTCATCTATGTGGCCTTTTATTAAATTCTCCAGTATCTTCCCAACTATAGAAGTTAAACTAACAGGTCTATGATTACTTGGTAAAGATTTTGATCCCTTTTAAAAAATTGGTACCACATTGGCCTTACGCCAATCCAGTGGTACTATGCCAGTCATTAAAGAGTCCCTAAAAATTAGAAACAATGGCTTTGAAATGACAGAGCTCAATTCTTTAAGGACCCGTGGGTGTATGCTATCCGGTCCAGGTGCTTTATTTACCTTTATTCTGTCTAAATATTTCTGGAGCATATCAGCTGTGAGCCAATGTGGATCATCTGGGGCTGTATCAAAACCATGCGCATTATGGACAAGAGCTTCCTCATGCTCCTTTGCATACACAGAGGTGAAGAAGATATTTCTTAATTTGCCTTCTCTTTGTCTCCAGTCACCCACTCTAGTTTATTTTGCAAAGGACCTACATGCTCAGACTGGACCTTTTTACTATTAATATATTTGAAGAATTTTTTGGGGTTTATCCTGCTATCTTTTGCAAACTGACGTTCGTTTTCAATTTTTGTGGCCTTGTGTAAATGATTATAGTGTTTCTTCATTTTTATATTTAATAAAAGCTCTTTTTTATTATTTATAGCTATATTAACTTTGGCCATAAGCCACATAGGTTTTATTTTTTAGCCTTTTAAATTTGTTGTCCATGGAAATATATTTTGCAGAGTGTTCACATACAGTCTTTTTGAAGAACTCCCATTTCTGTGTTGTGTTCATCGATGCCAATATTCCCTCCCAGTTGCTGTCTTGGAGAGCAGCAATCAGCCTTGAAAAATTAGCTCTCTTAAAGTTGAGCGTTTTTATTTTTCCTGTGTGTGCTTGTTGTTTACAGCTAACAATAAATGAAATCACGTTATGGTCACTGCTACCCAGATGTTCTTTTATATGGACATTAGTAATAAGCTCTGCATGGTTTGAGATTATCAGCAGAGCATCATTCCTAGTTGGGGTCTCAAGTGCAGAAAATCACTTGGTTTCATTACTTTTACTTTAAGCACATTAGACATATCATCGAAGTTCCAAACTAGTGTAAACGTTAAGGACTGGTTAATAGCAAGAATCACACATGAATGCACTGCGCATTCCTGTACAATTCACATGCGGTGCAGTTTGGTACGATTTGAGTCCATTCATTTTGAATGGGCTGAATCGCACTGGACTGTGTTAAAATAGTGCACACTTTAAATACACACTGCAACTAGATCACATGGTACTTCTGTACCATACGATCCAGTGCAGGCAAGTTTGCAACCAGCTTTTGGGGTGTCTTTAACTTAATATTTACACCTGCTGTTTTGAACATGGTGCGGGAAACACATGCGGAATAGTTTTCCCACACCGCATTCTGGTGTAAACAGGCACTGAATTATTTACATTCTGCCTATCTGTGTGTCCACTGTTAATGCAGACATGAACCAATGACAAGGAAGACATCTGCTCCACAACCCTGTGTTATTTGGTACCTTCAATGCCATGGGCCAAAAATTATTATTTTCATACTACTCTACAGCAATAGAAGATCAGCAATGGCAGTCTACACATTTCTGTTAACACAGGTTTCCATTAGTATTCCGTAAACGTTTTTCCAATTTAACTGTAGATTTATTTATCCCTCCACCTTGGTTATTAACAGATAAAGTTGCCACATTCTGTGAGATACATCTTTTCATGCTATCATTGATTCTAAATGAGCCCCCCCCAACAGTTTTCATATATTCCAGTTTGTATAAGGGTTTTTCATGTCTGACCCCATTATTCATTCTCTTGAGTTTTAGCAACAGAAACATAACACTAACCATGATGGTATTTTACACATACAAGCAGTAAGTCAGCACTATTGGATATGTCTTACTATTGTAACTTATCAACATCTGATGCCTTATAACTAAGGTCGATGGATTCAAAGTTGCATTTTACAATACTGCATTTATCATTAACAAATTGGACTTTTTTTTCATTTTGAACCCATCTTCTATTCCCATACACTACAGGAGTTGCTTTGGAACATTTGTATTGTTTGACAATATAAAGATTATATTACTGGAAATTCACAACAATGCTAAATTTATTGTGTGATACGGTATTCATATAGTCAGTAAAACAATATTACTTTCGCTGGCAGATATTTTATTGTTTTTATCACTGCTGTAGTCTATTCTTTTATCACTTTACTGACACTGACCTCCTATAATTACTCTTAGATGTTTGATATATTAATAAAATGTCTCATTGAACCCAGCATGTCTACACACCAGAAATAGTTCATAGGCTCTTTTGTACTGCACACTTATTGATCTAGATGGCAGCAGTGTTTGGCAATTCATAAGGTTACAGTGAATGCATTTATATCAAGGGTCTGTCCCAAATCACTATGGAAACGAAAAGATGTAGCTGTGGTAATGAAAAAACTAAAACTAAAAAACTCTGCCTTTTATTTAAAAAATAAGCAGTTCTGAAAGCAAACTTTAGTCTTGCCTATACATTGGATACGATTTGCTTATGTCTTGCCCTCCTTAGCAACATACGCTCCTTTATAATCTTATATTACTCCAGTGCCATTAACTTCAGCTCCCCAAATCAAGCAAAATATCCAATACTGCTTGGAATTGACGGGCCCGGATCTAGGGAGATGCTGGGGAGGACTGCGCTCCCCCCCCCCCAGATTTTGTTTACGCCCACCAAGATCTCTGAGAGTGCATACACCGATCCATGAGACAGTCTGATGGGGACAATTGATCTAAGGGGAGCTCTGATAGAGGCATCTGATGTAAGGGGGCAGTCTGATGAGAGCAGCTGATGTAAGGGGCACTATGTGGGGGCATTTGATGTAAGGGGATACCTTGATGCAGACATCATATGTAATGGGCACTCTAATAGGGACAGTTGATTTAAAGGGGCACTCTGATGGGAACACCTAATGTAAGGGGGCATGCTAATGGGGACACCTGATGCAAGGGTGCATGCTGATGAGGACACCTGCTGTAAGGGGGCATGCTGAGGGAGATCATGATGTAATCTGATGTAATCTGACTCTGATGGGGACATCTGATGTAAGGGGGCACTCTGATGGAAACCCTGACATCAGAGGATCAATAAAGAGGACCCCTGATGTAGGGGAGGACTTTGATAGGGACACCTGATACAAGGGGGCACACGTTCTGTTTAATCATCCTAATCTAAGCCTAATACATACTAGCGTTACCTGTTCACTTCTGCACCGCCTCTGCACTACCTGTCAGACATTAGTTTCAGTTTTTGACCCGTGGTATAGAAGCATGCAGAGTGAACAGGGTATACTGGTTTCCTGCATCTCTGCCACACCATTGACATTATGCCATCTGACTTTTCTTTTTTTGTACTGCATGCCCAGATCCGATAGATCTGGCCATGAGTATGGAGAAGAATGTGATCCACTCAGTGTGACAGCACTGGTGACTCTGTCATATGGGGTCAGGGAGATTGCTGTTGGCTGACCACAACATCAGGGGAGCAAAGGTAAAGTGAGTATGGGGGGGGGGGGGGTATTAAAATGAACATTGTAATTTCTGTGTGAGACAATATTTCTACCCACAGGACAAAACTAAAAAGGCTAATGCACAGGCATCTAGATTTACATGACTGTGTCATATACAGTATATTCCAACATCTTATTCCAGGAAGTAGGATACTAAGCCTGAGTGATGCCTGAACAAAGATGGCATTGGTCTTCCGAGGAGAAAGGAAGAAAAAGACATTGTCAGGAGAAGATCCATGATACTTCTGAGAGATAATAATTGCCTGAAAGTTTCTAGTTACACATTATTCTACATCCGTGCATTTTACATGAGAATAATATAATAATAGGTATACTTTGAAGGAAACTTGTACTGGGAGATATATGAAGGCTGCCAATGTTGAATTGCTTCTGAAAAACTCAAACTGCCTGCCTGTCTGCCATGTACGTTGCAGAACAATCTGCAGCAAATCAAGTCAGAAATCCTTTCAGGCATATTTATTTTTAGAAGAGTCAGGAATGGAAGCCTCAATCCTAGTACAGGTCACATATTTCCCAGAATCCTTTACTGGGTCGATACCTAGTGGTGAGGCATAGGTGGTGGCAGGTATCAAAAGTGTTCAAGGTCCAGGTTTTTGTGAGATTTGAGGTATACAGACAACATTCTGCCTGCTCTCCTATTTCTACCATTATACTGGTGAGAGGGGTTGCAGATTTAATGCAGAAACCCAGTGACGAAGCTTGCTACAGTGCCAGTTACGTTTAATAATAGTACACCTTCCCAAAAATGTGTACTGAAAACTGGCCAATACCTACCAAACTGTAGGGAAGAAATTCCTCCCCAGGCCTTTATGTAATCTCCGTCTTTCAGAAGCTTGAGATCTGGTGTGCACGGTGAATGGTCAGAAACCACCATATCTATATGGCCCTGTAGGAGCGCGTTCCACAGAGCCTCCTACAAATGAAAAAATGTAAAGTAGCGTCAGGTTTTCACCATGTTTAAATCAGTCCATAATCAATAAAATTATCTAGACCTTTACCTGTAAACTGTTATGTAGTGATGGGTGGCACAGTACAGCTGGCTAGAGTAACAAATGTCCCTCAAGAGAGGGCTACATGTCCCTTATTAGACTTTGGCTACTAAGTGTAGGATATACTCAGATTGCAAATTCGTAGATATCAGCTTTCCGCAGTTAAGTGGAATCAAACTAATGGAATTTGAACAATGATTGATTACTATAACGTAGTGTAGCTGTGTGCAATAACCTATATACTGCTGACCACTGAATTACATTATTGTATGAAAGTATGTGGAAATGTTTTCTTATTAGTAACATGTAAATTGCATTTTCTATCTTTGCCAGCCAGTCTGAGGGATGGATGTGTATGTGTGAGTAAAGTAGGAGAAAGTACAGAACAGTGGAGGTACCTTGTTGTGATGGCCTCTCACAGGTGGGCAGCACTTGTAATATGTGGCACCAGGGGGAATGTGCTCAGAGCTCAGGGATAGGTAATGGTGAGTGGTCTCTACAGTCAGGGGGGCTCCAGCCTCTTTTGCTTTTCTGATTATGGTCAGAGATTTTGCTGATGACAGGTGTACAATGTGACAACGTACTCTAAAGAAAGATAGTCTTATATTAATATGTTTGAGAAATCTTATCCTGAGACATTCAATATCCTGAGACATTCATCACCATAAAAGAACTGTACTTGGAATTTTGGATTACATTATAAAAGCCTGTAAGGGACAGTCTGAGCTGATATATCAGAGGTTATAATACATGGTACTGTCTTGGTAAATGATGTTATACTACCGCACTTGCCATGATAACACTATTAAAATTAGTAAACAGAAATACTGAACTAATGTAAATTACAATTTCAGTAGTTTGCAGTAGTAGAGCATTGTACTGTGTTAGCCATCAAATAATGCAGAAAATTTGAAGTTTAAGTGATACCCTTTTGTTAGCTAAAACAAGTCATTAATTGGGATCTATGGAGATGACTTAGATTCCTTCTTCAAGCTTAATACAGTTCTGAAAATGGATCTGAAACCAAACATATTTATACACAAGGAGGAACTATACAAAAAAAATTACATTTTCTCAACACGCCTTAATAGTAATGGTTATTGTAAATAAAAGCTTAGGATTTTAAAGCTAACCATAGATGGTTGAATTTGGAGCCATGGGTGACACTACAAGCACCACTCGGCTCGAGAAAGGTCAAGTTAAAAAAATTTCCTGAGCCAGTAGAAAATTGTTGGCGGAGCAGTAATTCCATCCTATCAGATGCAATCACTGTTCAGGTGTTCAGGCAGCCGCTGGTGCCACAGCTGTAGGAATAAAAAAAGCGGTCAACGGACACTCCTCCATCCATGCTGTTAGTGTGGATTGGGGAAATTGATTTATTTTTCTCATTCAGATCTCTTCTCTGTCCATATACCTTTGATCAAAGGTTTGCGAAGAAGCAGATTGTATTGTCAGAGCTGAGAAATGCAATTAAAATCATAGTGATATGTGAATTCCTGTTTCTATTTGGATCAGCCTACAGTTTGGAATTTTTTGTATAAATTTACATTCCCATTCCAGCCTCTCTGTCTGTTTGGGGTCACTCATCCTCACCTATCACATTAGGATTATTATTATTATACAGGATTTATATAGCACCAACAGAGACAGTATAATTACAATACATATCCTTACAGAAGGAATAGGAGGGCCCTGCTCATGGAGCTTACAATCTAAAGATGAACGGTTGTGCCTGTACAGCTTCTGTGTCCCATTAGACTTCAATGGTCTACTTGCACACAGCTCCTGGAAGTTAGAGACGCTGTGAAAAAAACTCCCATTCACACCACACAGGCATCATTGCTCATGTGAGTGAGGTCTAAAGTGCTCTATATTCTGTACTGCTACTGTGATCTAGGTACAGATACCCTATTATGATTATTCACAAGAGTCTAATGGTCACAGGGGCAGCATTGGAAAAGTGATCTAAAGGAGAGTAAGTAAATAAAATCTGGCATTGAAAACAAGAAGTAATTTTATTTACAGAGAATGCAGAATAAAAATGTTTTTAATAAAATAATCCATTTAATAATTAAGGGTTTTCAGTTAATGAGCAATTCCATTCAAAGCTAATTGCTCCAGTTAGAGTAGAATAGGACAGGATGTGTTCCAAAGCAGGTCTTTCCTGCTGTTTTGGACCCCAGCAAGTAGGTTTCCTCCACCTCTAGAATGGTTTTGTTAGGTCAAACATTTCCAACCAAGTTAGCATCATCACCAGCCTAAATTAGTTCTGTATTCTAACAATCTTTACATATCAAATACAAATACATGGGCAATTCACATTAGCTGGTGAAGATAATAATGTTACCAGCGTTATTAAAATGCCCAGTGTGCATGGAGCCTTATAGATCAACCTATTATGACATTCAGTGAGCAATGGATCTCCCAGCGAAGAATGCAGGTAGAGTTTTAATCCTGCTCTGCTATATTCAAATGCCAAGCTTTGTAAAATGCAGGGGATACAAACAAAGTGAAAGGGTGGCTTTTCAGAAAATGCCATAACATCTATTCAACACTAACTTGTATTGTTGACAAAGATCAGCCACCAGTTCCACCGCAGCAACTTCCATGTCATCAGGGCGGGAGTCCAGGAATGTTTCATAAGATGTGGGATCTGGGAAGAATAGTTATATATTAGGTTTAAAGTTGTTAAACTGGTGTTTTATATTATCCTATCATATATAAGTATATATATATATATATATATATACTGTATATATATATATATATATAGGGGCTGGACAAAAATATGGAAACACTACAAGATTTGCAGGTGTGAAAGTGACGACATGTTTCACATTGAAAGTGGAAGTGATATAACATTCTTTTACCTCCGCTGTGTGATGAGACACCTAGCTAATAGGTGGGAAGCCTCACTTTCATCATTCACTGCGTGTGCTGCTAATAATACAGAGTCATGTCAGATCTTACTGAGCTTCAAAGAGGGCAAATTGTTGGTGCCCACTTAGCTGGTGCCTCTGTGAATGTATTTGCCGTGTCGTGAGGTACCATATCAAAGGCAATGATGGCATATACAGTTTCCAGAAAACGTCATCTGATAAGCATAAACACGGTTGACACGATCAACTGACTGAAAGAGACAAAAGTACATTAAGCAGAATTGTGACCTGGAATAAGAAAAGAACTACTGCAAAAGGAACTGCAAAGTTCAATCTCAGTCTTCCAAAGCCCATGTCCACAAAAACTGTGCAGAGGGAACTCCATAAACAAAGCAATGCTCAGAAGAGGAGAGAGAGGTGCCTCACCCATAAATTGTGTACTACCGATCAATGGAAAACTGTAATATGGTTCAATGAATCAAGCTTCACACTATTCCCATCTACTAGACATGATGTTTGTAGAGGACCATGACGTCTAACAGGTAGTGGGATGTCCACGGTGTTTCTGTAGGTGGCTGGTAAGGCATATACGGGCATGAAATGTTCTGTCATATGTCGGACAGACTTATGTGGGCACCACTGTTGCAGCATTTGCAGCTCTGGTTTTGTGGAGTGTCACTTCTCTTGTGTTATGGTTGTTCTTTCCTCAAATGTCTGGCAGCCTTGGTGGATCATCGTGCGCCATGCTGATCGATCTTGTGCCAGGGTTTCCCAAAAGCTGGTGTCAATATCCAGGGACTTGAAGGAGGCTTTCAATTTGTCTTTGTATTGCTTCCTTTGTCCCCCGTGCGATCACTTTCCTTGAGAAAGCTCACCATAGAGGAGCTGTTTAGGGATGTGGTGGTCTGGCATCCTTGCAACATGGCCTGCCCAACGTGTCTGGGCTTTCATCAGCAGGCTTTAAACTAATGGCATGCCTGCTCTGGAGAGGACTTCTGTGTCTGGCACCTTGTCCTGCCAAGAGATCCTCAGAAGTCTGCGCAAGCAGATCATGTGGAAATGGTTGAATTGTCTAGCATGCCTCCTGTATAAAGTCCAAGTCTCACTGGCATATATCACGGTAGTTAGCACTACTGCTTGGTAGACTTTGAGCTTTGTGGCAAGGCTTATTCCATGGCAGTCCCACACATTGGTCAGTAGTCTACCAAATGCAGAGCTTGCCTTGGCGATTCTGCAGTTGATCTCAATGTCAATTGTCACTACGTGGGAGAGTGTGCTGCCAAGGTATGTAAATTGGTCCATTGCTTGCAGCTTTTGTCCCTTCACTGTGATGGTGGGCTCTTGGTGTTGGCCTTTCGGAGCTGGCTGATGCATCACTTCGGTCTTCTTTGTGTTGATGAGGAGGCCGAAGTTGTTGCATGCTGCTGCAAATTTGTCCACACTGGCTTGCATTTCCTGCTCTGATCCAGCATTCAGGGTACAGTCATCAGCAAAAAGGAGGTCTCGTAGCACGGTCTCCTTTACCTTGGTGACAGCCTGGAGTCTTCTCAGGTTGAACAGTTTCTCATCGATCCTGTATCTCAGGCTAACTCCCAAGGAACTGTTCTGGAAGGTGTCTGACAGCATGGCTGAAAACATTATGCTCAACTGGGCTGGTGCCAACACGCAACCTTGCTTGACGCTGTTTGTAATGGGAAAGGCCTCTGAAGCTTCTCTGTTGTCCATCATTCCGTCGTGAAACTGATGTACCATTAGGATGAATCTGTCAGAGCATCCAAACTTTGAGATGATGCGCCACAGACCTTAGCGACTGACAGCGGCAGAAGCCTTGGTGAGATCCACGAAGGTGGTGTACAATTCACGGTTCTGCTTTTGACACTTCTCTTGGAGCGGTCGGACTGTGAAGATCATGTCCACAGTGCCACGCTCTTTGTGGAAACTGCACTGTGTCTCGGGTAATAAACCCTGTTCCAGGTGGTCAGTCAGGCATATTTACATGTGGCAAACCCCCTCCCAAGTTTATGGCCAGGATTGTCTTGTCCAACAGTAAAGCATCTTACAGGATATTTATAATTTATACACACGCACAAAAAACCCCCCACATGTATATATACTGTTTGAATATATAATACATACAGTATATTGTTAGGCACTGTCTGGTAGGATTGGTATTTTTTCCCATAATGGTATTCCTAAATGATGGGCTGGTAGAACAGTAGAATAAAACCATGAAAGATATACTAAAAAAGTGGTTGTTATAGATGGAAAAGACTGGGACTTCCTGTTACTATGCCTAATGCTTTCAAAAAGGAATTTGTCACAATCCTCCACAGTGTTTTCCCAGTTTGAACTTTTGTACAGTATATTTGTCTTTGGGAATTCCTGGATTTATTCCAGGAAACATGAGCAGGAGGCCACACCTCCCAAAAGTGTAATTGAACATATTGCTCAGATGCAGGATAGGATAGTGGCAGTAATGCCTATAGTTTGGGAACATATGCAGCAAGCCAATGAGAACCTTTAACATGGGACACAGAGTCTTAATTTTGGTGACTACTTTACAGAGTAATTTTCTGGCAAATGGTGGGGCCTCTATGAGATCAGAGGACAAAAAAAAAATCAGCGATGTATAATACCAGATCTACCAGCCCCTGTTAACCCTATAACCCCTGGAAGCATAGGTGGGCTCTTTCAGCAGGAAGTGACTGTAAAGTATAACCAACAAAAGGGATACTAGAGGTTAGGTTGTCAGAGACCCTGTCTGCTATCCAGATTCAGTAGGTGATGGAGTTCTTGCAGGAAAAGCAAGAGGTATTTTCAGAATTACCTAGTTGAACTAACATATGTTGCCATGACATTGTGACTGAGCCTCATGTCAAAGTAAAGTTAAGCCCTTATCAGATACAGTATCTGAAAACTCAGATAAAAGCCATTTCAGAAGAGGCATACAAAATTCTTGGGCTCATAGAGGAATATAACAGCAAATGGTCGAGTCCCACAGTGCTTATCCCTAAGTCATATGGAAATCTGAGGTTCTGAAAGGAGATCAAGAAACAAGATGAAATATCCAAAATGAATGCTAACCCATACTCCAGGTGGATGGGTTGATAGAAGCTTGGGTGGCGGCAGGTACATCAATCTTACTAAAGAGCATTGACAGGTTTCCTTAACATATAAGGCAAGTGAAAAGACAAATTTTATTACACCAGATGGGCTGTTTCAGTAAGTGGGCCTCATTTGTGGCTCACATGGAACATTGGCCTCATTCCAAAGATTGATGGATTGCATTCTTACCGTAAGCCCCCAAAAACATATGCTTCAACATGATGTAATTTTTAGTCTTGACTGGGATTCCTACATAAAGAAGTTTCAGGCAGTTCTAGATCCTCTTTGCAAGACAGGATTATTAGCCAATCCAAAAAATGCACAATAGGCCTAGAAGAAGTCTGGTTTATGTACTACAGCATTGCGTGGGGTTGGGTGGATGGGAATTTGAGGGTCATAAAAACCTCCAATGGATAAAATTTAGGCAATTAAAAGTTGGCCTCAGCCTTTCTAGTGGCATACTACTGGAGGTTTGTGAATGTGACAGACCCAACTATGGTTGGGTCTGTCACAGTGACTAACTTTGCTATCATAGCATGTTCACTTAATTGGATTAGATCTATTAAACGTAACATGCCATGTTAACATAAAACATAACACCTATTGCTTTTCAAGGTAAAGCGAAACTTATCTCTCCCAATCAACATTAACTATGTTTAATCCTTATGCTACTAGTCTTAGTACAGTAAATAGATAGAAAAGTATATTATATTTACTTGTTATAAATTCTTATATACATTTCAGTTGCTTCCTGGTTTCTGGTCTAGGCCAAAATGATGTCATGCATCCCAGGAGTCTTAATGGGTATTTTTTTTTTCATCTGGAGTAGAGGAGTAGAGGCTTCCTCAGCTACACTTTATTTAGCACTGCCCAAAGTTTGGCTTTAAGTTTTGCAACACATATCAGTAAAAACGAATTGTTTATTTGTGTTTTATAATTGCATGCACATTAACTTACCTCCAACCTCTGGGGCATGTTTTGTCATTTCAAGTTCTGCATGAAACTAATAAAGGAAAAAAAACATGAATGCATATATATTTTACACTTTTATGCATTTAACCACTTCCAGTCAGGACACTTTTACCCCCTTCCTGTCCAGGACAATTTTCAGCTTTCAGTGCTATCACACTTTGAATGACAATTGGGCGGTCATGCAACACTGTACCCATGTGAATTTTTTAGCATTTTTTTGAAACAGATAAAGCTTTATTTTGGTGGTATTTATTCACCACTGGGATTTTTTTTTTTTTTTTGCTATGTAAATGAAAATGTCCAAAAATTTTGAAAAAAAGTGTTTTTCTTATAAAATTTTGCAAATAAATAATATTTCATCATAAATCTTGGCCAAAATTTATTCCGTTATCTTTTTAGTAAAAACAAATAACCCAAATTAGTTTATAACCAAAAATTATAATTTTTTTAAATTTTTTTTTTTATTTTTTAGATTATTTATTTATTTATTTTTTACATACTGTCACCCTAGCAGTACAGTGTCATCATGGTGGGGGGTGATGAAGATTTTTTTTTTACACTGATTGCTTTTATACCCATAAAGGCTGGAAAATCAATCATTTCTCCTCTATAGCTGCATTCTTGCAGCCATTGAGAACTACTTAGTGAGCTGTGATTGGTCACAGCTTGTCACATGGTACAAGGCTGTTGTGAATAGCCTTGTACCATGTGACCTCTGTGATCATTCACAGATTTCACACGTAGTAAGCAATGATGTCAGAAGTGACAGCTTGCTTACTACTCTACATGTGATCACTGATTGGCCAATCAGTGATCACATGATCGGGACCTCGCACAGAGGTCCCGTCCGATCATCGGTGTTCCACTGGATCCCAGGGAGCGCACACAAGCAGGGTGCAGGGAGGCCGTTTATAAACGGCCACCCGACCCTGCACTGCCAACGTCCGGCTGTTTATATACAACGGCCGGACGGGAGGTGGTTAAAGTGTTACTAAACCCAGGACCCTGCATTCACTATATCTAGTCCCCCACAGCACACAGAACATGGAAATGCATATATTTTAGTAAATATAAACAGCTAAATACCTTTTCTCATTAGCAGTTAGAGCAGTCTTGTGACTTCTCTCAGTGTCCAGCTGAGCAATGGTTAAAGCTTGTAGGAGGAGTTTTCATTCTCCTCTCACTGCCCTATGAGATTGCATAACCTCTCACCCTCTGTTTGGACAGTACTGATTGGCCCTGTGCTGATCACACGCACCCTCCCAAGAAAAAGAAAAAAAACTCTCTAGAAGTACACACCAAACTGAGCATGTGCAGAGTGTCCCCAAGGCTGTGTTCTATCAGGAGATATTAAGGGGACAATGGAAGAAGAGGAGAATCAGAGAAGACAGGATCAAAGATCCTTTTTACACAATGCAGAGGAGTAACCCCTTATATACAGACTGATTTTACTGTTGTGGGTTTAGTAACACGTTAATGGATGTACTGGTTATCTGCCATTGACAATAGCAATTTATTTCTTGTCAATCTTTTCTGGCATACTCTTTAACACATTACCCACAACTAGCAAGCTGTCTTGCTTTCCTGCATATAAAAGTAATTGAATAAAGTAAGATACTGTTCGTGGAACTAACCAGTAGAACGCTGTTGGTCCCTTGTAATTCAGACATGGCTGTGTGTAGATCCATCACACTGACATGAGGAAACTCTGGCACTCCACTGTTAATAAGAAAACACTTGAATCCAGCAACACCAGCTTGAAGCATAGGTAGCAGCTCCACCTGTCATAGAAAGTAATATTAGTAGTGTGTACATGCTAACATTTTCATGTACAGTCAATTGAAAAATCTCCTCTAACCATTTCCAATCACTTCCCAGCCAAGCTGTTTATGCCCTCCTGCACTATCATGCATTCAAAGCCAACTGACTTCAGCTGGCTCAACGCAGGGTGACTACAGGAATGTTAGGAGTGTGTAAAGCCAGAAATGATGAACTATGGAATGAATCTTGCCATGCTTTAGTTGCAAAACTGTGCAGCATAATAAATACCTTTTCACTTTTTCTTGTTCAATATTTTTACTGACAACAAAAGATAAAACATACAGAACCCATGATAAGGACGAAATTACAGAAAGGAATGGGTTACGCATACAGTTCCAATGGATAACAGTCATATGATGCCATGAACCACAAAATTGCAAATTATGACCCATGCATAGTCCCACACAACATCACTCAGAAGAGCCTGCAGTGATACTAGTGGGGTTTATTTACTAAAACTCAAGAGTGCGAAACCTTGTGTAACTCTGCATGGAGACCAATCAGCTTACAGGTTTTATTGCTAAAGCTTAATTGAAGAAGCTGAAATTAGAAGCTGATTGGCTACCATGCACAGCTGCACCAGATTCTGAATGTACCCGTTTTAATAAATCTACACCAGTGTGTCACCTCCTCTCATCTGTTTCACCAAAGGAAACATTGACACCAATGACCTTATTGGACTAATTACTGTCCATAAATGTAAGAGAGTACTTCTCCTCTTAGGCCTATTTCACATGGACTTTTTGATCAGGCTCATCTGCCAGTTTTTTGAGGCGAACTTGATCAGAAACTTCATTCACATCTATGAGTAGGCATATGTAAATGGAAGTGTGTCTGTTTGCAACTGCCTACCACTATGTCCATCCAGGTCTGAAAAAAAGAAAAGGAAAAGGACTGCATTTTTCTGGACCTAAACATGATGGATCAGAGGTAGCCTGATGCAAACAGATGCAAGTTCATTTTTATCTGGCTGCCCATGGATCAAACATGGGTCTGCTCTGCTGTCAAAATGTGGACAAAAGCTGAATTAGAAAAGATTTAAAGATGTCACAAAAGTGACATCCATCTTGTTCGGCCCTGATTCAGCAAGCAAACTGTTCACGGGGATTATGGAAGCCAACAAAATCTTGGTTTAGGGCTCATTGATTTGTACTTACTCCCCTGTTTAATATATGCAGTATAAAGCTGTAGCACTACCCCCTTAGAAGTCTCTGAGTTTTGGGCCCCCCTACAGCCAGGTAAACACTCATTTTCTTCCACATGTTGCATTCAGAATCAGTAAAGAGTCCTTGAGCTTGGTTTTGTGATTTTATTAAAGGAGTTAATAACTTGGATGGGGTTGAGGGGTGTAGGGGATGCCCACGGAAACTGCAAACTTGGGGAAGTTGAATCTTCCTCTTCACCCAGCTGTACTGAGGGTATTCCCAGGGCAACGGGATCCAGTAACTGCCAATTTAACACAGCAGCCCCAGATGAAAAGCTAGTCTGGTTTTCCACCTGACAGCCCTCTCCCCTTGTCCAGCCCAGGGGGGTGTAAGAATACTCACACTGTCCTCTCCTGATAGCTCAATGGGTTGTTGGCTGCCTTCAGGTCTATTGCTGCGCTGACTGCTTCCCTGCTACTCAGGATTCTCCTCCCTTGGAGATGGTGGCACAGTGAAGATCCTCTTCTCCAGCACCTGCCTGTAGGTAGGCCTCTTCCCTGGACCCCCTCCCTGGCTCCACACTCCAGCCTATCACTCCATCTTCCACCCAACACTCTCTGCCCCTCTGCACAGGCCAGGGTCCCTCAAGCATGCAGATCTGGCCTTCCTCCCTTCCACCACATCTCCTCCAGAAAGCTCTCAGGTTTCTAAAGAGGTCGGAGGGCTTCAGAAGCCCTGACCTGTTATAGCCTTCCAGCCTGTCCTGAGGTAACCTCATTACCTCACTCCCCAGGCTGCTACTCAGTCTTTATCTAACAAAAACCTAACTAACATGGAGGGTGTTACAGAACGTTTTGAGTAATATACACTTTCAGTTAAACAGTAAATTTTTTATACAGATTCACACCAGATCTAAAATTGTTGCCAAAAGCCAGAGCTTTATGGTGCATCTTAGATAAGGATAGCTAGAAGATATCCACATCTGAAGACATGATAACCTCAACTTTAGTCAAACAATTCACAACAATGAGCCCAGGATCTCTAGATCCCAACCATGGAAAATAAAGTTAAAATCCCAAACATGGGTATGCTCACCTGATTATCAGGAATGACACCACCCCAAAATGCTACATCCACATAGCACTGTCCCTTAGCAGCCTGGATCTTGGTGCGGAAATTGGTTACAGATGTGGTGGGAGGCAAACTGTTTCTGTAAAAACACAAGTTATGGATTCATGTTGTGTTCCAAAATGTTGTAAAATGCACCTGCACCAGCAGGCTGATACAAAAAATAAGCATGTTTAACTAATTTTTGTGCAGAGTATGGATGATCCTGGATCGAGTTAGGCAAGATCAGACTTAATCTTTTCTAGGTCCAATGTAGGTATAGGCCAGTATACATTTAAGGAACTGATTTAAAGGAAAGTTGTACAAAGAAAAAACAAACGCTGTCTGTGTTTCTGAAAATGCTTGTTGCTGGGCTTCAGTCCATACTTGTTGCAGGTCCATGCCATCCTGAAACTGTGAGTTCAGGATGGCAGCCAGGGAGTATTTTCAGAATGGGAAGTCAGTATCAGCAGTCTCATTGCCACGTCAGTAACAGTTTCCATTCATTTTAGCAGTAGGAAAGTAATTAGAAGTAATAATGACACATGGGAGTCTTCTAAAACATGGCATTAAAATTGATGAAGTTATTGTCATATAACATCTGTCAAGTGGCACGTGTTTCTCCATTCAGTTTACAGAGGTTTTAGATTTGAATACATTATAAACTGATAACACCCTCATTCAGCCCACATAAATATTCATAATGCAGATGCTGTCTGTTCAGTAATTACAAAACAATGATATCTGAATAACTAATAAACAGTAAACACCATGGCAACTGACTCTTTATTAATCCCTAGGTTTATAGGAGCCAACACTATTATAAAATAAGGCAATGTGATGTTGAACCAAAGATACCAACAGTTTACTCTAAAGGGTTCCACCAGAAGAGACATTGGGTAGATGGTAACAGGTTGACTCATCCACCAAGTTATGACATTCATAGTCAAGAACTGATAGTCAAGAACTCTAAAGGTAAAATCTCTGCATGCAAGTTCTTAGCTCCACCTACAGTACGTGCTCCAGGCCTTACAGGTTTTATGTTTTTTGTTTTTCTCATGCAAACATTGCATGCATACAATTAAGACATCCAATGTAGTAGGTGGAGATACCATGATGGTGGTAATGATGGTGGGTGTCGAAGGAGGTGTTGGGTTACAGTTGTAATGGTGGGTCTTGATAATTGTTCACCAGCAAAGAAGAGGCTTCTTTTCTCTAAGTGTGATATTAGGAAAAAGCCATTATCGTTAACTGCTTCATTCCTAATAGTTCCTTCAACGACTTCCACTCTTAGATGTTGATATTATCAGCTCAGTGTAGAAGTTTTACAAAGTGATCAACAGTTTAAAAGAATTTCTGGCAGGAAACACTCTTGTATGACTATCAAATAGGCAATTAAAGCGGAGCTCCACCCAAAAGGGGAAGTTCCGCTTTAAGCCTTTGTACCCCGCTCCCCATTAAGGATTGGCACCTTTGGGGAGCGGTTGGGGGAGGGAAGCGGGTACCTGAATTTGACAGGTACCCACTTCCACTTCCACTGCTATCCCCTAGGTGGTCGGAAGCAGAAGTTGTCCTCCTACCCTCCCTCCCCGTAGTCTTGTGTCTGTCTGTGAGAGCATCCTAGAGGAGGGGTGAAACGTGTCGATGTGGTTTTACGGTTCCGGCGAAGGCTCTGTGATGTCACATCCAGTGAGTGGAGTGCACACTAGCTGCGGCGTTCCGGAGCCATTTTTGTTGGTCTTTCACCTGCTGATGTGGGAGCACACACTTGCCAGTCTGAACATTCATTGATGTTGGAACCGCACAGTTGCTGGTCTAATACCCTTGTGGGAGCCATAATTTGTTGCTTATGATGTGGGAAAGTTTACATAATTTTTTATTTTGTGAAATGTAAGTGCAATAATGCTTCAGTTTGAATTTAATTAAAGAGTATAACAGTATTACACTATTGGTGTCCCCATTGTCTTTTGGCATCTAATCTGTCCTCTTGGTGGTCGTTGGAGATTGTCAAGCAAGCATTTCTGCTCTAATATGGTTCATTCCGGAGAACACACTTCACCAATAAAATCTCATTTGACTCTTAAGCCATACAAGCTAAGAGTCCATCATATCTGGTGAGTGTGGATTGTACCAGAAGGTGATCATGGATGGTGTTGGAATATTGTTCAAAGAGCACATTTGTTTTTTTGGCACCGTTTCTTTGACTGGAACACTGTATCACCGTTTATTTGGGACAGTGGACTTTTTATTCTTTTTTTATTATCTCATCACTGTTGATATAATCACTATTGTCTGTTTAATTTTTGCGCTGTAATATTATTTTTATGTAGAGCATAGGGTGACTGAGCACACAAATTTCAACAGGGTCAGCTAGAGAGAATGGGATTCTGCATGTTGAACATTGATAGATGTGGTGAAACTGAAAACACTCAAGCATAAACTGGGGCCGATTGTAGGATTATCATGTGTGGTCTGCTAAGCTGCACCAACATTTTTGGAAATTGAGTGAACTCCCGTCATGTGGTACAGGGACAGTACTTCACTGTTAGTTTGAATAGCAGAAGAGAGAGATGTACAGTGTTTTCCTTTCATAGAAGCACTACGTGTCACATTTCCTGAGTGGTGTCACTCTAATATTGGTCACATAATCATGGGCAATTTTTCTTTCAACCACTTTCAACCAACTTTGAATTGGAAAAACAAATGAACAGATCAAAGCAACCTAGCAGCATCCCTTCCCTGTAGATATATAAATATATAAGATGATTGCAGTCATTTTTGTAATCATTAGCTAGTTGAAAGTGCTTGAAATTGTTAGAAAATTGCCTTTTGTATTGCCAGCATAAAGCTTTCATATTCAATGAGCAAATATGGCAGTTCCCAGGTACAGACTATCAGAAGACACAAGGTTTTTGAAACTGGTCACTTTTTAAAAACATTTGAAAACTGTAAAACTACTTTAAGTTAAAGTAATTTACCACATTTTAAACTGGTATTGAGATAATACTGTTGCTGCTATTACTGACCTGCTACTGAAAATGCTTTTTGTCCGGTTGTTATGTTATCCCATCAGACCTGGTCCTCAGAGTCACTGACCAAGTGTGCAGCTCTGGGAAGTCAGATAAATGTTCACAGCCCTTATTTGCATATCTGTCACAGAACAGTGCCTCAATTTATTGAAACCAGAGGATCAACATGACAGCCAGGAAGCCAAGATTCTCAGAGAGGCCAGAAATGACAGTGTCTTAAGTTTGTCTTATGATATTTTACTATAAAGCTGACCAATCTCACATTTACATAAAAAGAAAAACTGTAAAACCACTGTTGTCCCCCTTTAATATGGAGATGCCCTCTAAACTGACATCATATGGTATATTACATACAGTGGCATATCTACAATAGCAGTGATGCCTCCAGCAGCGGCAGCCAGTGTGGCAGTCCGGTAGCCCTCCCAGTCCGTGCGTCCAGGCTCATTGACATGTACATGAGGGTCAATAATGCCAGTCATGACCACAAGATCCCCTACATCCAGCAACTATTGAATGGAAAAACAGAGGTGGTATAAGATCAACAAAATAAGCAGAACAGCGGGAGGAAGTAACTGTAGACACCTTTAGGGAGCCAAACGAACATTATATTATGTCAAATCTTATACTGTATGTTAGTATGTCCAGTCTTTTAGGTTCCATGCACACTGGGCGTTTTAATAATGCTGATAACATTAGCTGTGTAAAGCCACTTTAAAAACGTGAGTTGTTTAGCATATTTTAGCATTTTTGTATTAGCGTTCAGTGGCGTTTTGCTGCGTTTTTTCGCGTTTGCGTTGTTAGTGTTTTTTAGCGTTTTATTTTACCAAGAGAAAAATTTTTTTTTGGTCAAAAAAAGTCCAAAAAGGCCGATTGGCAGCAATTTACTGCGTTTTACTGCATTTTGACGTGATTTTCAGTGTTGAAGAGTTTTTACAGCTACAAAACTCCTCTAGAAACCCACTAGTCCTGGGCTTTTTTTCCATCCAAAAACGTTGATTACAGTCTATGTGTGCATGAACACATAGGATAACATGCTGGGGGGTTTACAGGCTGTAGAAAAAAACGTCAAAAGCCAAAAACAGCAGCTGTAAAAACGTTCAGAGTGCATGAGGACTTAAGTTGTATCTTTTGGTTGGATGGACCAACTAAAGCTAGGTTCACACTGGCAAAAGTCCTTATAGCTCCTCTGAAATAGACTTTTCAGAGGCAGTTTGCAGGCATTGCTTGCCAAACTATGCCGCCTGAGTTAAAATTGTCGCACCATCATGTAAAGCACTGCAGCAATGTCTACTTACCTGAGAGGCCACTATGCTCCTTTGGAGGTAGGCAGTCAGGGGTTGGTAAAAAATGCAACTGAACAACTTGTTTTTAAAAGCTGCGTGTACGAGACCATACAGTGCCTAAGGTAGCTTAGATACTGTATAGCCTTGGGTAGTGTCGGATACTGTATGGCCTTAGAATCCATTAAAAACAAAAATACTGTACCTGTGTGAGAATTCTCATACAGAAGCTGCCATTTTTCAATTCTCAGACCATTCAGTTTCATTGTGAGGGACTTTATAGCCCCAAATCTAATATGCAGCACTAAAGTCAATTCACGGCAAAATTAGAATTCTACCATTAAATATAAAAAATGACAATAGCTAGGCTTTATTAGAACATTTTCCAATGCTTTCTTGTAACATTTGCCTCGTTTTTCCCTATGTCATATTTTATGCCATGACCATTAGCTGCACTTCACCATTCAGAGTGATTCATTAGTTGTTGTACAATATACATGCAATGTGCCAGTAAATGAGCTGCTTAGAAAACATAGCACTCCACGGAAAACTCATCATTTTCCTGATCGGCAACAATGAAATTTAACTTCTTGGGTGTCCTGCAGAAGGATCTCTGTATACCACTCTAGAAAAGACCCAGTCTCAAATTTCTGCTTTTCAATTTAATTAGGTAATTACACTAAGTAAAATGCAAAAAAACATATAGTTTTCTGTGCAGGTCTGTCGGACGTCTTGGGAATCACATAATTTTACAATTCAATTGTAATTAATAAATTGTATAAATCTTCACTGAGACAAGTTGGGATGAATATGTTTAGAGGAATCAAAGAAGCTTGGGTAGTCACTTTGATTGATTTGCTCATCTCTACCTTGAATGCCATCTTGGAAGATGACTAGAACACTATAATCTCAAATGTATTGAAATTTCAATTTTCTAAATGGATTTTGTCTACTTGAATGCTTTACATTAATGTCATAAGCGCACCAGATAACATATTCATATAATGCTGATACTTTACGAAAAATTCAGAAGAAACTGATCTTCTACTCCTAAAAGCAAGGGTTAGCCAGAAACTACACATGTGTGAAATCTATTACAATTATACACAGGTCAAGGTTTCATCATTGTGTTACCTGGGCTCTGTCAATCACTTGCTGTTTTCCCCATGGCAGTATACTGCTAATCTTGCCATCACTAATGGTGATATCACAGGAAGATATAGTATTGCCCAGTATGACTTTCTTACTTCGAATGATACTTATCTTTGATCCCAGTGTGATATTCATTATTCCTGTAATTATATAATAAGTGATTACTTTTATTTAAAGTTGAATATAAATTATGATGTCATTATACAATGTATTTCACATGTTAATCTTGTCATATTTCACATACTACTGTACTATACAGTTTATGTAGAAATTATACAATCAAGATGACAGCACACTTTGGTTTTAAAAAAATGATATTCAAGTATGTATTTCTAACTCAGAAAAAAAACACATGCCTTCTATTTCTCTCTGCCTCCCCCTATTGTCCAAATCCCTTTTTTTGCTACTGTTATCAAACTTACTCTTAGAGGGAGGCTACATTTGTTATTCATGGTCCCACTATATGTAGTAATGTAGCCACCCTCTCTTGCTGGCTCCAGAAATGGATTATAGGATTTGTAGTGTTCAAAGCGCAGTGCACATGACCCCCCCAACATGCACTGCTCATTCCAAAAAAAATGCAGGTAGGGGGAAAAGGAGAGTTTTGAGAGCTCATGGAGGATGTCACACAGAAGGAGACAACACAGTGAGAAATAATGTAATGACAAATAGATTACAGGGCCATTGAGTAGGGCCTATGAAAAAGGTATCAGGAGCATCTCATGGGGCCCCCTACTGACCCCGGGCCCTCAGGCAGTGCCCGAGTTTCCAAATGGTCAGTCTGCCCCTGATTGTAGCACTGCCCCTGCAAGAGCCACTGGAAATTTGTGTCTTCTGCTCTTGGTCTAGTCCTGTGTGAGTCCTCACCTACCTGATATCACCAGGATACTCTTCTGTTAACCTCAGCAGGCAGATAAGACCTAGACTTACAACCCTATAAAAGAGGCTGTATTGACAAGTTAACGTCATAGGAATACAACAGGATGTATTGGCACTTAAACCACTTGCCGCCCACTCACAGTAAATGTACTGCAAGCAGGCGTCAGGTGCAGGCTCATCATTGTATATGTATGTTGCCAGCTTGCTTCCAGATTTGGGGCTCATATGCGCGTGTCCCCTGCTGATCTATGCTGTGATTGGATGCAGGTTTTAGCCAATGATTTCAGCTGAGACCTGCTGATTGGCTGTGTCCAATCACAGCACAGAGTTCTGTGTTTACAAACACAAGCACTGTGTAAACAGAGCAGTGATCTGGCTGTTTCCTCTTCCTGAAAAGCAGAGAGGAAAAACAGCCACATCTTTGAGTAAAAGCAGCACACATCACACTTGTTCGGCACACAGTTAACCCCTTGATTGCCCCTTAATGTTAACCCTTTCCCAGCCAGTGCCATTAGTACAGTGTACAGTTATATATCTGATCACTGTATTAGTGTCACTAGTGACATCAGTGTCAGTTAGTCAGATATCACAGTCCCACTATAAGTTGCTGATCACCAGTATTGAAATTACCAGTATAGAGTCTATAGCTGCGTAAATCCCAGTATATGTACCACAGTTTGTAGATGCTATAACTTTCACACAAAACAATTAATATAGACTTATTGGGATTTTTTTTCACCAAAGACATGCAGCAGAATATATTTGGACCAAATTTATGAAGAAATTAAATGTTTTAATTTTTTATTGGATATTTTAAAACAGAAAGTTGAAAATATTGCTGTTTGTTTCCCAAAATATATATAATAAAAAATCTCAGTGGTGATCAAATACCACCAAAAGACAGCTCTATTTGTGTGAAAATTTGGGTATAATGTTGCATGGCTGAGCAATTGCCAGTTAAAGTGGCACAGTACTGAATAGCAAAAAAAATGGTCTGGTCATGAAGGGGATAAAACCTTTCTGGAGGTCAAGTGGTTAAGTTAATCAGCATTAATACAAGGTTAGAGGTATAAATGATCCTTCAAGAACTTTAATAAAATATGTGGACTCCAGCTTACACTGTGACCCCCAAGGGCATAAACAGTAGCTCTTTGTATGAGAAGAAATGCCCAAGTGGCATAATGACAGTAAACAACTATGTCACTCATACTCTCAAACAAAGGGGCTAGGTTTAGGCCTGCAAGAAACTCAGTGTTAAACACAGAATTGCCCTCAAGATAAGGAGCAAGTCATTGTGATGTATTTTTTGCCAGCTACATTGGGATCCTTTAACCACGTTGGCACGCAGAGTGATGAATACTTGCCAGTAAATTGAGTATTGGAGCAATGTATCATAGATATTGAACTAAATGCAAGAGGGGACTTCTTTTTAGCAAATGGATACTTACTGAGAAGATGCAGACCCAGATGCAGCAGTTAGGTGTCAAGATGTATGAAACAGTTAGATGTGGGCACATAATAGAAGGTGGGCATAGCTACAGTAGTTGAACCTAATGATGTACAAAATGTCTTTGGAGTATGAAAACAGACTATAGGGCTGTGTTGGGCTCTGTCAAATTAGCAGGGAAATTTACACAGAAGCAGGAGAGAAAGCAGGTGGATACAGCTTAATGGTGGGTATGTGGCCCTCTCATCAATTCATTTCTCTGCAGTCCTCTAATGGTGATTGGTTAGATAAACATTGTGGGGCCCTTTTATCCTGTAGTCAATTAATGGTAGCAGTGGGTAGGGTGTCGACCTCCTCAGCAGCTCTGGGCAATGACGACCTGGATACAGCAAGCGTCTTCGTATAGCACCTAGGCAGCCGATGCTGAGTGTCAGGGATCGCGGCGTCCTGTCAGCCGGCGCGTGCGCGCTGGCGACGGCTCACGCCGGGACACAAGCACTAGGTGACAGGATGCCGCGCATGCGCTGTCACTGATCGCCGCAAGGTCTATTTGAGTTCCTGAGTCCTGTACCTGTGTTTTTGATCCTGATTGACCCTGACTACGCTGCCTTCTTCTGTATTTGACCCGGATTGTCCTGACTACTCTGCCTTCTCCTGCGTTTGACCCGGATTGTTCCTGACTACTCTGCCTTCTCCCATCCTGCCGATTCTGTATCTCACCTACCCCACGGGACCACTGCTCGCGATCCATCCTGCTAGGTCCTGCCGTCCTCCTCACATCTGGCTCTCCCGGTACCAATACATCCCTGGAGGTTCCCCCTGCCACTGGTGGGCCTGCTCAGAGGTCGTGACCTGGTCCTGGTCTGTTTCAAGTCCATCCCCACCATCAGGGGCCCTGGTGAAAGCACAGACCGGGACTTAGACTCCACGCTTTGGGTAGGTCTGTCAAGTGGGCAGCCAGAGGCACCACCTGGCGGATCATAACACTGAGGTAGACTCTCTCTGGTCCAGCTACCTGGCTCTTAGGCACAGCAGCGCCCAGTGAATTCAGCCTAAGGCCCAATTTCCTAGCGCAGCCCTTCTCGGCTCTTCCTTTTCCAGTTGATGCGCTTCCCTAACTACCCATTTCTTTTCCAGGCTTTCCTTTTTATCTGACCCCTCCTGTTCTCAGGTGTACACAGGTATTGTAGATGCTTACCAAGGACGGTAGTGGCTTGGATTTTCCTCAAAACTACATCTCCCAAAATGCTCCTGCACAAAACCAGTCACTATCCAAACAAGGCATAGCTGACATTGCCATCTTGTGGGAGAAAAGAGTTCTGTAATCAGTAACATTTGCCCTGTGTTACATTATTATTATACAGGATTTATATACCAGTTTGCACAGCACTTATACAGTTCCAATACAATTCAATACAAGAGGGTCCAGAGGGTCCTGCTCATGAGAGCTTACAACCTAAAAGGCTGGGACAAGTGATACAAAAGTTAATAACTGTGTGGGATGAGCCTATGGAGAAAGTTAAAATACAGTTTATTAGGTGGCAAGAGGGAAGGGGGTGTGCACTGAGATGTGCAATGACCACTAGGGTACAGTGTGATGGTGTGCCATACATATAAATAACACGTAAATGTGAGCGCAGTATTGGAAATGGAAGAGCAGCAGCTAGCATATACAGGTAAAACCTCAACACCTTAAAACAACAAATAGAAATAAATATGCAGCGCTAAAAACGTATATCTAATGAAGGTAAGTATAGTCCTATAGCATAAGTGGGCGCTGGTGTGTGCGCAAAAATAGTGCAGTGAAAATGCGTCTGCAAATGACGTATTAGTGATATCGTGACAATGCTAGTAAGTCCAATCACAAAATAATGATGTCCATAATGCAGGGTGATCCATGCTTCGTGACCATAAATATTGGTGCCAAGATTTGGTGAGGTGATGGGCTTACCAGAAGTACATATAAGCATTATATGTAAATCCTTTTGATGGAGTCATCAGGATCTGGTCAGGGCTGCGGTGTCATCAGGCTCAACAGTGGACGCGTAAGATGATAACTCACACTCGGGGGTCTCACTCCGCTCACAGACTCATCAGGCAGCTCTAGGCATTAACTCCACACTCCCAAATGGCTCCACCTTATGAGGCTCGCAATGAACAAGCCAAGGGCAGAAAATGGTACTAATAGTGTAGTATTTTTTATTCAGATATGAAACAAATCCAGAGTAAAGCAGACAACTCAGATGTGGTTAAAAGACGGCCTTCCTCGTGGTCCTGTACAGCTAGGCATCAATCTGGTGTGCTCACTGACGCGTTTCGTGCAACAAGCACTTTGTCAAAGGGGTCTATAAATGCCACTGCAATTTACATACATTATGGTAATGTGAGGTAAAAGCCACATTTCATCCCAACGCAAGTGTGAATGGGCCCTTGGTACTGCTATAACTGGCACTGCTACAACTGGTACCACTGCGACTCTTTCAACACTTGACCACAGGCTGAATGTGGTTTATGTGACTGTCTGTATAAAGACAATTCTTGGAGCCCTCATATAATGTGTGTGCAACCACTAGAAGTAGGTTTACTATTAAAGCGGAATTCCAGGCAGATATACCAAAAATACCAACTCATGCAGTTTTGTATTTGAAACATATTTGAACTGCAACTAGTGTAAGTACTTGCATTTGACTTTGTATCATCCCTTTTAGTCCCCTGCATAGTAGTACTCATACACAATAAGCTACAGCCATTGGGGGCTATTTAGGTAAGCTACATACACATTTGGAAACAGAGAACATGCTGACAGGTGGAGAGAACAGAGTGAGCAGACAGTGAATTGCTGCTGCTCCTTCACTTACTAATCACAGGCTTGGAGAAGATAGGTGGCCTGGCTTTATTGCTTAACTAAAGGCAAACCCTTTTTTTTCTTTTAGTCTTGGATAGAGTGGAGAGGGATTAGAACCTCAGTCAGTGTTTATTGCTGTCTGTGTCGCCATTAGGGAGATGCACCCTATTTGTCCTGTTTACCATAATCGTCAAAAGTGAAAGTAATGCAGACAGATAGTTTATTGGCCCAATTTTTTATCCGAACGAAAAATCGGCCAATATTCACACCGTTAGTGGGGCAATGCCATCGGCCATTTTTTGCGGATCTTCTTGTTTCTTTTCATCGGCCATGCTGGAAAATCCACAAAAAACGGCTCTTTTTCATAAGCATTGGTGGCAGCATCCATGGCAGCAACAACCGATTTGTCATTTATTGGCCGACAATTCGGCCGATAAACGACCTACATTTTGAATTGACATCAGAACAGTAACAGTGGGGATCTTTAAATGGGGATAATAGCTTTGGGACTCACGAGGATTCCATCACTTTGGAGGGATTTCCATTCACTTCCTGTTTTGGCCATGAGACAGGAAGTGAAGGGAAATCTCCCCAATGGGATACAGATAACAAAAAAAAACCTAAACAAAACAGGGGTTATAACCTTCCCTTACTATATCCAAAATAAAAAAAATTACTTTAGTTGCACTTTAAATACTGAACATTAATGCATACGTGGGAATGCAGTCCAATGTATCAGTACAGAACATGTATTGGGGGTCCCCAAAGAACTCCCTTAATTTGCAGGGATTTCCTCTCACTTCCTGTTTACCTATGGGACAGGAAGTGAAGGGAAATCACCAAAAATGGCACACAGATGGCAAAAAAAAGATCTGACAGGGTTTATAATCCTCCATTGCTCTATCCCAGTGGTCGGCAAGCCGCGGCTCGCGAGCCACATGCGGCTCTTTACGCGCTTTAATGCGGCTCTTGTGTGCCGGGCGCCCGCTCCCCTCCCTCCTCTCGGGCGGCAGGGACTCTGCAGCGTGATCCAAAAAAAAAAACAGCCAGGGCAGCGTGCTCAAATGCAATGATTGGCCAGTCTCGCTGCCGCTCACATCCTGATAGCCAGTGATTGGCTGTCAGGATGTGTGTAGGGCAGCGTGACGAACGTGAGAGGAGCTAGGCTCCTCTCACAGTCCGCCCTGAAGACCGGAACGACGCGGGAACACGGCGAGAGGAACGTGCGGAGCAAAGGTAAGTGAATTGACACAGGGGGGACTTGGCTTACTACTTGCTACTTACTTACTACTACTATATGAGGGATGAATTAATATGGGGGATGAATTACTATGGGGGATGAATTACTATGGGGGATGAATTACTATAGGGGGGATGAATTACTATAGGGGGGATGAATTACTATGGGGGATGAATTACTATATGGGGGATGAATTACTATATGGGGGATGAATTACTATGGGGGATGAATTACTATATGGGGGATGAATTACTATAGGGGGGATGAATTACTATGGGGGATGAATTACTATGGGGGATGAATTACTATATGGGGGATGAATTACTATGGGGGATGAATTACTATATGGGGGATGAATTACTATATGGGGGATGAATTACTATGGGGGATGAATTACTATATGGGGGATGAATTACTATGGGGGATGAATTACTATAGGGGGGATGAATTACTATGGGGGATGAATTACTATATGGGGGATGAATTACTATATGGGGGATGAATTACTATGGGGGATGAATTACTATATGGGGGATGAATTACTATGGGGGATGAATTACTATATGGGGGATGAATTACTATGGGGGATGAATTACTATATGGGGGATGAATTACTATGGGGGATGAATTACTATAAAAACTTATTGAAACTAAAAACAGTGTACCATCCTATGTATTTTCAGTTTTAAAAATGTGGCATTCAAAATAAATTTCAATCGTGGTTTTGGCGAGATTTGGCTCAGTTGAAAAAAAAGGTTGCCCACCACTGCTCTATCCAAAATGAAAAAAGCTTTGCCTATAGTTCTCCTTTAACTGCAGCAGAGGAAAGTCAGGTCACCAGCCTGGCTGTACAGTCTGGCATGGCTGTGTATATCTCAGGACTGGACAGACAAATTCTTAGGCCAGTAAAACAGCTCTCATATATGTCATTTACACATTTATGTATCTGTTTGTTTGGAGTTCAGCTTCAAGGGACAGTTCATTTGATTGCCATTTACCTGGTTTAGATTTCAAAGCCATTGTGATGTCACTGCAGAGTCTGGATCCACCAACACCCCAATCTTCTTCCAGTCTTCTATATGTGAATGTATTCGTTCTGCTGGAGTCTGCCTTGCTCTGGCTTTGAACTATGGCTTCCCACTGTAATGTTTGCTCTTTGTCCAAAGCTAGCCTCCTCTCTCTTTTTTGCTGACCTTTTTAATTGTTATAAAGCAAATGCCCTCTCAGTCTGCTTCATCTCTCTCTGTAAGAATTAATGATTGACATGGACGGAGTCTAGCAGAGTTTACAAGGGAGATTGCAGTAATGAAGGGGTTTAGCATTTGTTGTGCATTTTTACATTTATCACCACCCATACAATTGATTCTAAAGGCTTGGGGTTTTTTTTAAGAAAAAAATAACAAACATGTCTATACTTACCTGCTGTGTGAAGTGGTTTTGCGCAGAGCAGCCTGGTTCCTCCTCTTATGGGGTCCCCCACAGGATCTCCTGGCTCCTCCTGTCTGTCAGTTGTCCCCACAACAAGCAGCTTGCTATGGGGGCACCCGCTGCTCAGTGTGTCCATTCACACACGGAGCCGTGGCTCAGCCCCACCCCCTCTTTCTTCTCATTGGCTTACTGGCTGTGATTAACAGCAGTGGGTGCCAAGGGCTCCTGCTTCTGTCTCAGCCAATGAGAAGAGGGAGTCCTGGGATAGCCGAGACTCAAGTGCACATCGCTGGATTGAGAGGGAAGTTAGATGAGTATTAGGGGAGCTGGGAGGGATGCTGTACACAGTAGGGTTTTAAACTTCATGCATAGGATGCATGAAGGTAAAAAACCTTGAGTCTTTAGAACCACTTTAACAATAAGTCCTGGTTCTCACGTGTGTGTTTATATCTATTAAAGCACAGGTGCCAAACTGTGGCCTTCCGGCTGCTAGGGGACTACAAGTCCCATCATGCCTCTGCCTTTGGGAGTCATACTTGTAACTGTCAGCCTTGCAATGCATCATGGGATTTGTAGTTCCGAAAATGTAAATCATATTTTTTTGGAAAGCGTGGAGAGGGATTAGAACACCTGTCTGTTTTTATTGCTGTCTGTGCCCCCGTTAGGGAGATTCACCCTCTCTATTTGTCCTGTTTACCTCTATCATCGAAAGTGATAGTTAAAAGAAAATCCCAAATTTTGGATTGACATCAGAACAGTAACAGAGGGGAAATCTTTAAATGGGGATACTAGTTCTGGGACTCACAGGGATTCCATCACTTCGGAGCAGGGGTCTCCAAACTTTCTAAGCAAAGGGCCAGTTTACTGTCCTTCAGACCTTAGGGGGGCTGGACTGGAAAATGTCCTGGCATCAGTGGGAATAAACAATGCCCCATCTTTGGTGTTAGTGAGAGGAATTGTACCCCATCGATGGTGTCATTGGGAGAAATTGTGATCCATCATTGGTGTCATTGGGCCCCATTCTTGGTGTTATTGGGCTGAACTGTGCCCCATTGTTAGTGTCACTGGTGGGAATTGTACCCCCTTCGTTGGTAACACTGGGAGGAATTAGTTGGTGTCAGTGGATTAAATAGTGTCCCAAGGGCCAGATAAAAGCAAGCAAAGGGTCGCATTCAGCCTCTGGGCCACAGTTTGGAGACCACTGCTTTGGAGGGATTTCCAATCACTTCCTGTTTTGGCTATAGAATAGGAAGTGAAGGGAAATCTCTCCAATGCGAGAAAAAAAAAAAGACAAGGGTTATATCCTTCCCATACTCTATCCTAAATGAAAAAAAAAGTCTTTAGTTACACTGTAAATACTGCACATTAATGCATATGTGGTATCCGACCGCCCTGAGTGGGCCCTTAAGGTTTTATAAGGACAGTGTAATTGTACAGGGACTTTAATAAAAGTTATCAGATGCTATAGCTCCATCTTACCATGAAGGCACAACAAGATGGTACAGGACTCACACAAATGGCAGAACTCCAAATATCTTGAGCTTTTAGATAAAGTTAGCTATTGTTCTGCTGCTAAGATCCCACTAGCCATAATCTGTCTACATTGCATAGAGAAGCAGAGAGCCCAGATATGACACCACTGGGTCTAAAATAATGTATACTATGT
The DNA here is from genome assembly GCF_062004578.1 of Staurois parvus. Classification (NCBI taxonomy): domain Eukaryota; kingdom Metazoa; phylum Chordata; class Amphibia; order Anura; family Ranidae; genus Staurois; species Staurois parvus. The sequence continues at coordinate 2,529,725 of NW_028317845.1, forward strand.
TTAGAAATAGAAAGGGTTTTTTGAAAAATGTCATTAGCATATTGATGTTGGTGAAAGAGAGGACCAGGAAAGGCAAAATAGAAGATTAAGCTCCAACATTACTCCAGAACTCCGACACTTTTGTAATGGTTTATTAGAAGACAACTTATAAAACCTAGAAAAGTGAGCGACCACAAGCAAGACACAATCGTTTTCCAAATATATTACAGTGCAGTTGTGTTTAACTGCATTTAATAAGTCCTGCGTTTTTGGAAAACACTGACTATAGCACTTTCCTCCTTTTGCCTTCTCTGCGCCAGCTGTGAGAATGAAATGCTGCCTAAGCATTCTTACCTTATCACACATTCTACACTACCTGACGCTGCCCACACACAAGCAGATCACCATGCATGACCTGACATCTTTCAATTGATTTGGTCATATACGCAGATGGTAAAATCTGAATGAAGCTGATTTTAGGCACTTTGTTAACCAAGAAAAATTTTGCAAGTGAACCACATACATGGGCAGATGTGATTCCTTAACTATTCCATATTTCATATTGCTTCTTCAACTTTCAAAGGTATAAGGATCAGGCAGGACTGTATGATGTAGTATGCTTCTGTACTAGAATCGTATACTACTTTCTTACCAGGTCAGTGACATCACAGGGGCGGGCATTCTAAACCTGAAGTCCCTTTAAAAGTGGGATCCATATTGGAACTTGCTGATGAACAGTTACAGAGGTCATTCAGGGGGTGGGGGCTGCTGTCATTCTACATTACAGTAAACTGGTAAGTGGTCCTTTGGTCCTCGTTTTTTAACAGCTCTTTATTATGACAAGAAGAATTGCCCAGCAGAGTGAGCAATAGTGTGTCCTCCACACAAAGCAGAGTTTACATTTTTCACTTATCACATATCCTGATTCTGGATTTGTGGACATTAAACAAACCTGGAGGATGGGAGTTCAGTCTTCAATGGTTACTTGTCAGTGACACTTTAGATAGTAAAGCCAGCATCTGGGTGAGAGGGCCATACTGCCTTTCTCAACATTTGTACCCCAGAGGAACTCTTCACTGGGTCTTGGGGAACTCCTTCTAAAACCCAATTAATTGAGTGTCAGTGACAAAAAATACCCCTTACATTGAAGGTCAGTGTAAGAATGCCTCGCTTTCAACAGTGGTCAGAATGCCACCCTTACAGATAGCTAAAAAGAGCTTATGTCATGCTGCCGACTCTGCCAAGTAGAGCTGACCCTGGAACCATGTAGCGTTATCAAATGTTGGGTCAATCAGCTATCTATCAAGGGACCTCTATAAACCTCTGGAGGAACTGGTTGAGAATGGCTGGGGCCAGAGCTTGTACCTTTAACCTCTTGCCACCCACATAATGCATATGTGTGGCGGCAAAGAGAATGTGCTTTGATACCCATGCGTCACACATATGCGTCCATGAGCATCACAGGTTTCTGTGCTGAGTGTCAAAGATAACTCCTGGTCTTTAGCAATGATCAGGAGCCAATGGGACCATCTCTCAATCATGCAAGTGTACAATCCAAATGCACACGTTCTTGCGTTAAAAATGGCTCACATGCCTGATGAAGGGGTCCTGCGAGACTCCGAAACATTGCTTCGCTGTAATTATGTGATCGTTCATTAAAACCTTTGGACCAATATTGGTGATCCTTGGTGTGCTGGTGACATTTTACCTTGCATATCCCAATCATGTGACTACTGTGACAGCCAATCACATTGGTCATGTGATCAGGCAGACCTTTCAGCCCCCTAGTACTGTACTAGTCCAGTTAGGGGATTCCGGTACTGGGCCGAAAGAGGTAAAATAAGTCAGCAGTGACAGCTGCTATACTTCTGTCCTTACTGGTATACTTTATGAATAACAATAAGGAAGTGTTCATGTAAAGTTCCCAGTGATGGTGGATGATCTGGCATCCTTAGTACTGAGCAGTGGAATTAGAGGCAAGCTCCAGTTCATTGGTTTACTGCAAATTGTGGTTTTGTAGTATCACATAGGGCCAATTTATAGAGCAAAGAACTTGAGGGTGATATATAGCAGACCTGCGGTATTTCTCAAAGCTGGGCAATATAGTGTAACCCCACTGATGCTCTGAAAATGGGAGTGGCTGTCCTGATACTTATCCAAGAGTGTGGAATCAGAAAGGAAGATGGACGCCGCTCAAACTGACCCACATGCATTGACTGAAGAGTGTCTGTGTTGACCTTAGCCCTTGCTCTGGTCACTGCCCATTGGGGGCTTGATCACAGCTGCCTGGCCTAACTGCATTGGAGGGCATGGCCGGAGTGAGGGCTGAAGCCAACACGGACACTCTTCAGTCAATGTATGTGGTCAGTTTCGTGGCGTCCATTTTCCTTTATGAAGGAAAATAAGGATGCTGCTTCAGGCTCTAATAGGTCTTTATATGCTAACAGCAGGTGGCAATGCACACAGGGAAAGAGCTTGTCTCAGCTCCATAGAAGTCAATAAGAAAGGAAAAGAAGTCCCAGGAGCCACACATCGCACAAAACCCTCATGTGAAGAGTGGAAGTAGCCTCAGCCAAGACTCCATTCAGGTCACACCCCAGACATGTTTTGCATGTCACATGTCTACACTATAGAGGGATATGCTTTGTTCATATTTCATGTGTAGTCAGGTTCTGGGCTACAGCAATATGAAGAAGGAGACATTGCCTTTTATTTTTCTCTTCCTGTACTGAGATAGTGATGTTATGCTGCAACATTCTGCTCTGGCAACAGGGGGAGAGCTAAAGCCAAGCAAGTCTACTCACTTCTATGCAGAGTGCTGAGAATCCTGGGAGTTGTAGTTTGAGATGGCAGCCATATAATGGGATCAATAGACTCCTTACACTACAGATCCCAATAAGCACTGTGCAGTAGGAAGAGAGAGGAGATGATTTTTATTAAACTGCCTAGAAAGGTTCTTCCTCTTGGTACTGAGGGAGTTAGAGAAAGAGCAGTGCTGCCTGGATATTCACCTGCCAGCAGGAGACCATATCAGTGGAGATCCAAGCCTGAGACTGGGAGTGAGGATACTCAGGGGCAGCGCAGCATTGCCCACATCACACCACCTGCTCCATTACTGCATGGAGACTGGAGCATCTACTCACTCTCTGCTTCCCACTGCTTATCACTGAAGGCCCCTCTTCTACAGTGAGAGGTCACTGCAACATCCCTGGGACTGGTGAGAGGGCTATTCACCCATTGCTGATACTGCTAGCGGGGACTGAGTCACTGAGAGCAGGACACCAAGTGTACCCAACCGCTACCACACCCATACTGCACTCTATACTGCATTCCAAAGCTAGACTGCACTTATGCCAACCCTATACCGCATTATAGAGAAACTCTGCCATATCTGAACTAAATCTTCCTTGCACCTGTGCCAAGACTATACTGTACCAATACTGTATTCAGTTTAATTGACACTGTTGTTAAGCACACCAGCACTCTTATAGGGCCACAATGACAGCTGGCAGATGAACATCTCAAAGGACTGCCCCTCCCATAATAATTATTCTGCAAGCCCCCTTGTTCCCATCCCCTCTACTGCCATCCTCCTTTTCTTTTGGACAGTGCATACCCAGTAGGTCTAAGACTAGCATTGCTGCCATAAATGTACTCTAGCAGTACTCAGTAGATTATACTTTACTACTGCTCACTGCTGCACTTGAGGTGGCCTTGCTACTGTTTATGCTGATCTGGAACATTCTGCTCTGGCAACAGGGGGAGAGCTAAAGCCAAGCAAGTCTACTCACTTCTATGCAGAGTGCTGAGAATCCTGGGAGTTGTAGTTTGAGATGGCAGCCATATAATGGGATCACTATACTTTACTACTGCTCCCTGCTGCACTTGAGGTGGCCTTGCTACTGTTTATGCTGATCTGGAAGCCAAATGTTGCCAATTCTCCACCAGAAACAATAGACCTCCCCAGCAACAACAGACCCCCAACAACAATAGATACCCCCCACCCCACTAGTGACCATGGATGATCTCTCAGCTGCCAGCAACAATAGACCCTCCAGCACCCCTTACTATTACATAAATTCCCCATTCAAAAAGCCCTGTTTCTATCTCTATCTACCTATCACTGTCTCTCTCTCTCTCTCTCTCTCTCTCTCTCTCTCTCTCTCTCTCTCTCTCTCTCTCTCTCTCTCTCTCTCTCTCTCTCTCTCTCTCTCTCTATCTCTATCTCTTTCTATCTATCTATCTATCTATCTATCTATCTATGTCTATCTATCTATGTCTATCTATCTATGTATCTATGTATCTATGTATCTATCTATCTATCTATCTATCTATCTATCTATCTATCTATCTATCTATCTATCTATCTATGTCTATCTATCTATCTATCTATCTATCTATCTATCTATCTATCTATCTATCTATGTATCTATCTATCTATCTATCTATCTATCTATCTATCTATCTATCTATCTATCTATCTATCTATGTCTATCTATCTATCTATCTATCTATCTATCTATCTATCTATCTATGTCTATCTATCTATCTATCTATCTATCTATCTATCTATCTATCTATCTATCTATGTATCTATCTATCTATCTATCTATCTATCTATCTATCTATCTATCTATCTATGTCTATCTATCTATCTATCTATCTATCTATCTATCTATCTATCTATCTATGTATCTATCTATCTATCTATCTATCTATCTATCTATCTATCTATCTATCTATCTATTGCTATCTATCTATCTATCTATCTATCTATCTATCTATCTATCTATCTATCTATCTCTATCTATCTATCTATCTATCTATCTATCTATCTATCTATCTATCTATCTATCTATTGCTCTCTCTCTCTATTTCTTTCTATTACTGCCTATCTCTCTCTCTCTCTCTCTCTCTCTCTCTCTCTCTCTCTCTCTCTCTCTCTCTCTCTCTCTCTCTCTCTATCTATCTATCTATCTATTGCTCTCTCTCTCTATTTCTATCTATCACTGCCTATCTATCTATCTATCTATCTATCTATCTATCTATCTATCTATCTATCTATCTATTGCTCTCTCTCTCTATTTCTTTCTATCACTGCCTATCTATCTATCTATCTATCTATCTCTCTCTCTCTCTCTCTCTCTCTCTCTCTCTCTCTCTCTCTCTCTCTCTCTCTCTCTATCTATCTATCTATCTATCTATCTATTGCTCTCTCTCTCTATTTATATCTATCACTGCCTATCTATCTATCTATCTATCTATCTATCTATCTATCTATCTATCTATCTATCTATCTATCTATTGCTCTCTCTCTCTATTTCTTTCTATTACTGCCTATCTCTCTCTCTCTCTCTCTCTCTCTCTCTCTCTCTCTCTCTCTCTCTCTCTATCTATCTATCTATCTATCTATCTATCTATCTATTGCTCTCTCTCTCTATTTCTTTCTATTACTGCCTATCTATCTATCTATCTATCTCTCTCTCTCTCTCTCTCTCTCTCTCTCTCTCTCTCTCTCTCTCTCTCTCTCTATCTATCTATCTATCTATCTATTGCTCTATCTCTCTATTTATAGCTATCACTGCCTATCTATCTATCTATCTATCTATCTATCTATCTATCTATCTATCTATCTATTGCTCTCTCTCTCTATTTCTTTCTATCACTGCCTATCTATCTATCTATCTATCTATCTATCTATCTATCTATCTATCTATCTATCTATCTATCTATCTATCTATCTATCTATTGCTCTCTCTCTCTATTTCTTTCTATCACTGCCTATCTATCTATCTATCTATCTATCTATCTATCTATCTATCTATCTATCTATCTATCTATCTATCTATCTATCTATTGCTCTCTCTCTCTATTTCTTTCTATCACTGCCTATCCATCTATCTATCTATCTATCTATCTATCTATCTATCTATCTATCGATCGATCTATCTCTGTTTATGTATCTATGTGATGCTGTGCCTGCCTCTATGCTGTGTACTGGTGATGGTGTATTATCTGCACCAACGTCACGGCTCCCTCATCAGCACCAGCAGCCTGCTCCTCCCATACAGTATGTCTCCCTCTCCCTCCACCTGCTCTCCCTCTCTCCCCTCCTCTCTGGTTTTCCTCCATCTCTGTCATTCTATGTATCCCAGCCTCAGCAGCCTGACCATCCCTCCTCCCCCACAACCCAGCTCCAGCCAACCAGCACTGCCAGGCAGGGCAGGGACCCGGAGGGACAAACAGGAGGTCCAGGACAGCAGCCCAGCACACACACATACATTGGGAGCTGTGACACAGCATTAGACTCTTCCCATCAGCTGTCAGCACAGAGAAGCCAGCCTTGATGCACCACCGCAAAGAAAAGCAGTGACAAGGACAGCCAGGTACCGCCCTGCATCCCTCTCTCCCTTTTCCATCCTCTACATCCCTAGGAGATGGATCACACCGGAGGACTAGCCGGCTCAGTGATCCCTTGTATACACCCTTTTCCTTCTGCCATTCCTGTGCCTTGTGTATTGTAGATGTGGACCCCTGAATTCTATACTGATCCCTTGTTATACTTGCCCTTGCTCTGTCCTGGCCATGCCTACCGGCTATGCCTCAATTCACTCTTGTAGCTATTTGCCACCATCTTTCCAGCCTCTGTCCTTATTTTTCTCTTCTTTGATGCCCTCCCTTCCTCCTTCTTCCCAGTCTCCCTCCCTTCAGTCAACCCCATGGGACATTCCTGCACCAGGTTTTTAACCCTGCCGTAGCTGCAAGGGCCTGAGATGTGTCAGCAGGCATCTGTCAAACTGCAGGTGTCTTTTTTTCTGTCTAGCCAAGCTGCCAAGTGGCTAAGTGGTCTTAGGGTTCCTTGCAAATAGGATTGGCACCGGCATGCGAGAAAGACGGTGGCTCTCTGTAGGTCAACCTGGCATGTGTCTATCTGCATGTATGACAGGCATCAGATCAGTGTGCGCCAGTTACAGAAATATCCCTGGATGGTGTACGGCACATTACAGGTCACTGCAAAGAATCTTTCAATCTACACCCCCTGAATCATCTAGGCGTCTTCTTCATAGGTAGCGAGATTTTGTCTTTTGTGTCCGTTGTGTGATTTTGTTTATGATGTACCATATTGCCTAGATGACAAATACCCCCCCCCCCCTTGTTATTTTACTTCATTGCCCACCCGCCATGTTTTGCTGGGCTCAGACTTGTAACAAATACATAGTGGCGTCACACCTGGTCAGACATTGTAATGGGGATGGATTTATTCTATGCAAGGTTGGGTGGGGGCAAGGTAGGTTAATGATGGTCCACAAGGGGCATGACGATGCAAACTCTTGTATTCAGCCCGCCCATTGCGCTTGTATTCCGTTTCTGGCAGCTAATGTGTTTATGAAGCAGCTCGGGGAGAGGTAACTGGCTAGATATCTGTGGGTTCCTGGCACAGTGATCATAGCTAGAAGGTTCACCAGGGAGAGGTGTGATGGATCAAGTGGTAATGAGGAAGAGGCTTGTTGTTTTCCATCTAGAATACTAGTGTAATCACCTGCAATTCTATGCTCAAAATATACATCACGGTTGGCCGCCAAGGTGATACGCTACACAGATCTGAATTTTTCCTCTTGCTATATACTAAGTGAGCCTGTGGATTAAATTTGAATAATATGTTGGAAAATGCACCATCTTTATGCAATTCATGGCCCTTTCATGCAAAATCGCATTAATGGTGCAGAATATTTTTACTGAAAGCTATCTGGATTACAAACATCAACTGGGTCATATATTTTAAAACGGTGACTTATATTTGCTATGTTTTTAGCCAATCGGATTTCAAATTTCATGTTCAAGCCTGCATAGGTGAAATGACAACTAGGATCTGACTGGCTGTTGTAAGTTCCCACGTCCCTTTATTTTAACGTTTTTCATGTGAATTAAAATTATTTCTGCTAAACAAGGTTTTTTCCCAGATAACTTCCTTCTCTAGATTACTTTATTGATTAATATAACCTGAATTCCAGTTCTCCTATTCATTACTGAGGGATCAGTTCTGCAGTGCCTACTATGTCCACCAGCTCTTAGTAAGCAAGGAAGGCCTTCCCTTAGCAGATTCTGCCATCTGTATCATATAGCTAGTGTTTATCAGAGAAAACATGGGAAGAATTGGCAGAGCAGGTTGTGTGGGCCTCTGATTTTCTGTCATTGTAAAGGACACAGGCACTTATCTAAATAACATGTACTTTACTAAGGCTAGACCAGTACAAGATGGCTTCTGATTAGTTACTCTGGCCATTACATGCTGTGCATTCCTGCTTGCAATGATTTTGTTTTTTTTAGCTGTCTGTAAGGGTAGGAATTCTGACAACCATTGTAAGGGTAGGCATTCTGACAGCCACTGTAAGGGTAGGCATTCTGACAACCACTGTAAGGGTAGGCATTCTGACAACCACTGTAAGGGTAGGCATTCTGATATCCACTGTAAGGGTAGGCATTCTGACAACCATTGTAAGGGTAGGCATTCTGATATCCACTGCAAGGGTAGGCATTCTGACAGCCACTGTAAGGGTAGGCATTCTGATATCCACTGTAAGGGTAGGCATTCTGACAACCACTGTAAGGGTAGGCATTCTGACAACCACTGTAAGGGTAGGCATTCTGACAACCACTGTAAGGGTAGGCATTCTGATATCCACTGTAAGGGTAGGCATTCTGACAGCCACTGTAAGGGTAGGCATTCTGACAGCCATTGTAAGGGTAGGCATTCTGACAGCCACTGTAAGGGTAGGCTTTCTGACAACCACTGTAAGGATAGGCATTCTGGCAGCCACTGTAAGGGTAGGCATTCTGACAGCCACTGTAAGGGTAGGCATTCTGACAACCACTGTAAGGGTAGGCATTCTGACAGCCACTGTAAGGGTAGGCATTCTGACAGCCACTGTAAGGGTAGGCATTCTGATATCCACTGTAAGGGTAGGCATTCTGATATCCACTGGAAGGGTAAGCATTCTGATATCCACTGTAAAGGTAGGCATTCTGACAACCACTGTAAGGGTAGGCATTCTAATATCCACTGTAAAGGTAGGCATTCTGACAACCACTGTAAGGGTAGGCATTCTGATATCCACTGTAAGGGTAGGCATTCTGACAACCACTGTAAGGGTAGGCATTCTTATATCCACTGTAAGGGTAGGCATTCTGATATCCACTGTAAGGGTAGGCATTCTGACAACCATTGCAAGGGCTGGCATTCTGATATCCACTGTAAGGGTAGGCATTCTGATATCCACTGTAAGGGTAGGCATTCTGACAACCATTGCAAGGGCTGGCATTCTGATATCCACTGTAAGGGTAGGCATTCTGACAACCACTGTAAGGGTAGGAATTCTGACAGCCACTGTAAGGCTAGGCATTCTGACAACCACTGTAAGGGTGGGTATTCTGACATCCATTGTAAGGGTAGGCATTCTGACAAATACTGGAAGGGTAGGCATTCTGACAACCACTGTAAGGGTAGGTATTCTACCATCCACTGTAAGGCTAGGCATTCTGACATCCACTGGAAGGCTAGGCATTCTGACATCCACTGTAAGGGTAGGCATTCTGACAACCACTGTAAGGGTAGGCATTCTGACAACCACTGTAAGGGTAGGCATTCTGACAACCACTGGAAAGCTAGGCATTCTGACAACCACTGTAATGGTAGGCATTCTGACAATCACTGTAAGGGTAGGCATTCTGACAACCACTGTAAGGCTAGGCATTCTGACAATCACTGTAAGGCTAGGCCTTTTGACAGCCACTGTAAGGCTAGGCATTCTGACAACCACTGTAAGGGTAGGCATTCTGACATTCACTGTAAGAGTAGGCATTCTGACAACCACTGTAAGGGTAGGCATTCTGACAACCACTGCGAGGCTAGGCATGCTGACAACCACTGTAAGGGTAGGCATTCTGACATCCACTGTATTAGTAGGCATTCTGACAAATACTGTAAGGGTAGGCATTCTGACAATCACTGTAATAGTAGGCATTCTGACAAATACTGTAAGGGTAGGCATTCTGACAACCACTGTAATAGTAGGCATTCTGACAACCATTGTAAGGGTAGGCATTCTGACAACCACTGAAAGGGTCGGCATTCTGACAACCATTATAAGGGTAGGCATTCTGACATCCACTGTAAGAGTAGGCATTCTGACAAATACTGTAAGGGGGACATTCTTTCTGCTAACCACCATCATAAGGGGCAGTTTACCCACTGACTCCCAAACATTAATTTTAAGCAGGAGCTACCTGAAATTTGATTCAGTAGTTCCTTTAGGGCAAAAAGGTTGAGAAAGGCTGTTCTATGCCCTCTGAAATAAATACACCTAGTGTTCATTGTGGAGCCTATTAAAACATATATTACCGATAGGTGATAGTGGAAACTAAGGTGTCATTATACAGAATACATTGTAAGGCGCCATATAACACCTTTAGTCCACCTCCACTGCAGAGTAGAGCCAATTGCAAATGATAACTTTTTGTTATGTGTTTAGGCATGACTCCCCTCTGCCTCTCACAATGGTAATGGCAATGTTTGTGACTGGCAATATACAGACAGCCAAGACTTGCATTGTCGGTAGAGAGAGGGGGTGTGCCTATTCTCATACCTAGATACTCAAATGTTCTTCCAGGGCCCAGCAGTGGTGACGGTCCTGATTGTGTGTGTAGGGAGGAGAAATTGGACAAGATATAAACATACACACATTTTTCTACTGTGGTTATATTGAAGGTCAGGTGGTAAGGTCAGGTGCTTTAGCAGATGAAAGTGGAAGCCATTTAGATGTATTTGCTTTGTGTAGGATGAAATGTACAGGGATCAATGCTGAGACCTGACTTTGCATTTAGTGCTTAGAAATGCATTACTGCATTCACCATACAGCATACTGCAGTGACCGATTGCATTTTTTATTATAAACACCGGCCATGTCTAATACCTGATTGGGCTTAGGATAAAATCAAAATTAGTAAATGATCAGTGATGTTCGCTTTTTCTGTTGTAACTTGAATTTTGTACTCAATATAGTTACCTTTAAAAAAAACAGTAAATGGCCAGGCATCCTTCACATTTAATAAGTAAATAGGACCCTCCAACAACATGCTATAGGAAGAAATTACTTTGTAGATACTAAATAGGACTCATTCATCTGAGTATGAAATAGGAACTTTCTGTATTACATCATACCAGGCAATCCAGTTCACACATCCCAGTTCTGTCTGGCATTTTACAGGGAAAGATTGAATGTGATTGGTGGTTGTGAGTAGCACAGGCAGATCTTTTCTTTAGAAATTGTGATAAATGAAGCCACATATTGGTTATCCACCCCCAAAAATGACATAGTTTACTTAAAAAAATGTTAGAATGGAAGAATCTGATTGGCTGTTGTGGGCAATACACACAATTCCTATTTATCAGACACTAAAATATGATTCCAATAGTAGATCTTTCTATATGAAAGAACATGTATTCCATAGCAACCAATACTATTCACTTTCATCCTGACACTTGCGGTTAGAAAAAGGACAGTTGAAACCTGGTTAGCAACAACGAGAACATTTTTATCACACTGCTCCAGGGCCACAGTTCAAAGATGAGGGTTCAGGGTATACGCATCCTAGGACCAGTGAATTGTTCCTGAGAAGTCAAGGCTACAAAATGTGTAATGAACATTTTACTTACCCCAGCATTATTTAGTGATCAGGATGACTTCAACCCTAGGAAAACTGCCAATTAGAAGTGTCTACATGCTTCCACATTGCCCTGAGACCCCTATACTACTATTTGCCTGTTTAAAAAAAATAATCTGTGAACAGGGGACACTAAGCTGAATAGGCAAGCCTCCATGTTCCATTCTGCTGAGTTACTAAAGCAGGTAAAGCTGGGTCCTTTAAACAGAACTCAACCCATCAATTTATCTGTTTCCCTAAACAGTTACATTAAAGGCATGCCATGGATAAAAGCTGTCAGGCCATCAACTGGTTGGTGTTATAACTGAACACATGTACAGCACAATGGCAACCGCAGATGAAACATAGGCTAAGATGGCAGCTTACTTGGCAGTAAATTAGAGGAGGGTTTGGTTCCGCTTTAATGTGGATCTAAACCTGTCAATTTAATTGCTTCCTATAACAGTTACATTTAAGGCATGCTGTGACTGATACCTGATACAGTTGGTTGTGTCCTCAAGCCAGTTATCAAGCCATCAAATGACTGGTGTCATAACTGATCACAAGTGCAGCACCATGGCAACTGCAGATCAAACAGAGACTAAGATGGCAGCTTCCTTGGCCGTAAAGGACAGGTGGGTTTAGTTCCTCTTTAACTTTTTCCCAAAACAGGTAAATTTAAGGCATGCCTTGAATGATAACTGTCACATTTGCTTTTGCCCTCAATCAAACTGTCAAGCCATCGAATGGCTGGTGCCATAACTAATCACACGTGCAGCACGATGGCAACCACTGATCAAACAGAGGCTAAAGTTGGGTACACACTAAGAAAATCAGGGGAAGGATCGTCTGGTTTTCCTTGATGTTTCGCAGCAAGTTGAACTCAAGGATGGTACTATATGTATAAAAATTCTCAATGGTGCTTCCCACCTCAAGGCCTTCAAGGTAATGCAGAAAATGGCAGCACATAAATCTGGTGGTGTGATGTATGAACTAAAATGTTTCACTGGCTCTAATCTTTCTGGTTATGTCTCTCATTCCCCTTCTTCCCATTCAGATCAGGGCTCACACATGGCTTTCTCTCTTTGCTCTTTTTGGCTAAACTGATTGGTTGAGCAGAGCAAAGGTGCATACAGGCAGCTGCATAGGGTTGCTAATAAGTGAACCTGTTGCTTTGCACTGCTTGGTCAAATCATGGATTCACTATGAGGGTAGGTTTGTAGTTACTAGAATTTGCCGATAAAGTTAGTGGTTATCTATTGGAGGTTAAATAGGACTCTGCAAAGAACATTTAATTGTCTGCAGATTAATTGATTGATCAATTTCCTGATGAAAACATATTTGGATGTCATTGCTGATCTCCTTTTGCAAGTGCTAGTTGCCTGGCTACCATTCCATTCTTCTGGATTTAATTCTTTCTGAGTCATCTACTTGCAGGCCATATGCCACAAGTGAAACCAGAGCTCTGCTTATTCTAGGTCAGCGACCTAAAAAGTCCTGGAGACAGAGGACTAACATGACAGTTTGGCTGCCAGCATTTGAAAAGGAGGACAGCATTGACAGTCCATGTATTTGTTCATGACAGGAATCCTTAGAGATTTACTGGCAGCAATTCATAAAGTGAATCTACATTTTTTTTTAGTTTTTGAATATAGTAGGTAATGGTTAAGATCACTTTCTGTACTGGAGATAATGGTCAAAGTGAACAATGAACAGGAACAGTGAGCAAGAATCTCCTCCGGGATACGCAGACAGCAATAAAAAGCAACTTCTAATCCAATTTAGGCCTTACATACACTTTAAAGTTTAAAATGGGGTTTTTCATTGTTTTTTATGGTCCCTTTCCCACATAAAAGTATTTTGGACTGATATCTTACAGTTTATTTGTTCAGTAACTACAATTTCCATTCCTCAGATGGTGGCCATTTGTCTCCTAGGGTTGGTCAACCATCTATCCTTTTCTAGGGCCTCTAGAATGCTTTTGGGTCTACTTCTGTTCAATGCTAAAAAAGCCATTGTTCTGGCATGGAAAACGGATGGACCCCTACTTTAGAGAGATGGAAGAAACTGGTCAATTTAGTGGCCCCATTATATAAATTGACAGATCCCTCCCGAGGTTTCCCCGAAAAGTTCCATAAGGTCTGGGATATTTGGATCAATTCTCCCTCTACTACTAATTCTAGAGATAATAGTGTGATTGACTAAAGTGAATAGAGAGTGAATTCTATGTTCCTTGAGGGAGAGGGACTATACGGGGGTTGACCTGGTGATCCCCCTCGTGTACCCCCTCTTCACCCTTTAGCATGTCCTTGGGACTATACATTTTTCATACTGCACTTTATTATTTATTGTGTTATATTCCTAATTTTATTGCTTATGTTTCTGAAATTTGATATGTGCCTATTCAATATGATAGTGCCTAACTACCTCCTGATTGCCTACCTTGGTTATGTGGATGCTGCTATCCTTGTTGATCAAAAGGTACTGGAGTTGTGACTACAGTTGGGATTGTTCTTTTATGTTATGTTTTCTTTTGAGCCTGGGAATGTCCAAAGGCTCTGTTTTGAAATCCAATAAAAACAATTAAAAATAAAAAAAGTTTAAAATGGGGATAAATGGACCATTCTAACTAGGGAAGGTGTGCTTGAAAGGCTGACTTTAACAAAATAGTCATTAGAAGAACAGAATGTATGGCTCTGAAAAGGCCTGAGAGTCAGTAGACTGGGATGTTCAGCATTTAAAGAATCAATTCAGGCCTGTGCATTTTATTCATAATTACATTCCTCCAGTCTGGACCAATGTAACTATGTATATAACATGCCTGGTCAACTCCCTGGAAATCACTGAAGTAGATACTGATACTTCATTGATCTCCACTTGCTTCCTGGTCCTGCACCAAGCGGCTGCACTTCCGTTTACTGAGCAGAGGAGGTCGGCCACTCAGCATGGTGCTATTCAGCAGATGCATTGCATTTTCTGAACAAATGCAAAGCATTCTCTGAATGGATGAGATGGAGAAGTGGGGCAGTGACATCACACTCTCCTCCTCGTCCAATCAGAGAATGCTCTGCATTCATTCAGAAAATGCAAAGCATTCTCTGAATGACACTCGTGCCGAGTGGCTGACCTCCTATGTTCACAATGCGGAAGTGCAGCCAGCCTCTTGGCATGAAGCAAGTGGGGATTATTGGAGTAGCGGTGTCTACTTTAGTGATTTGCTGCTTCCAGGAGGATCAGACAAGTGTGATACATACATAGATACATTGGTGTAAGCTGGATCAATGTAACTGTATAAAATATCCATACCTAGATTTATTCTTTAAAATCCACACTCATTCACTCTGGGCACAATAAAACATTAAATATTTAAATTAAAGCTGGTCATAAACCAGTAGAATTTTCTTAAATGTTCGTATTAAAAAAAAAAGATAGTTAATCAGAGCACTCAAAAGTGTCATTCTGGATTCTATAACTTTTGTATGAAAAACTCTAAAAAATTTAATTTGATTGCCATGCCAATGTTTTAAATTCTACATTTGATATTGGGAAGCACATGTGTATTGCAATAAGTAGACTTTTTCCTGAATGAATACTACATTCATGGTTAGAATTTCATATGTTTCAGAAAACTTTTCCTTCTGCTCCTTCAATTTTCCTCATTGCTATAATTGAGAATGATTGAAAACAAATGCTAACTATTAGAAAATATAATGAACATTCTGAAAATAAATTTTACAATAAAATGTAACTGGTGTGTGGCCAGTTTAAGGCTAAGCCTGCTAGAAGCCATTGTTTAAATGAACAATGACTGGCATTTTTAGCCATGTGCTGCAGTCTTGTTTAGACAAACCTCTTTTATTGATGTATTGAATCCTCAGCTGCAACATTTAGTTAAGTACAACAGCAAGGAGGAAAAGGGGTCAAATAAGGTCCTGAATACGGTTACAGTTAATAAGGTTAGTGTCACTTTTAAACAATTATCAAGGAAATTATGATTTTTTGTATCAGAAATGTCCCAAAAAAAGAAAGAAAATTTAAGCAAGAAGGATCTACTAGGTTTAAATAAAATCTGCTTGTCTTGTATAAACTTGGTTTCTTTTCCCTGAATATTAGAGGTATGTATCAGCATCAGCTTCTAAAGCATGAGTCAATGATGGGAAACTGAACAAGTTAATATGTTTAAAGTGCATCCCTAGCTTTTTCCTTTTGTTTTGTGGATAGCGTGAGGACGGGTTAGAACCTCTGTCAGCTTTGTACTGCTGTGCAGGGCTTTGCTGGAGAAGTGCACTGACCAAGATAGTAATAAAAACCCTAATATTTATCAAAGTACGAAAAGACTAGACCAGGGGTGTCAAACTGAGGGCCCTCCAGCTGTTGCAAAACTACAAGTCCCATCATGCCTCTGCCTTTGGGAGTCATGCTTATAACTGTCAATCTTGCAATGCTTCATGGGATTTGTGGTTTAGCAACAGCTGGAGGGCCACCAGTTTGACACCTGTGGACTAAACTTTTGTAGTCAGCCAGTTACTGACAACCATGCCTTGAGGCCTGCTCTGTAGTCTTTGATATGCTACGACAACGACAACGACTACGAGGTTACCAGCTATGGTCTGATGTTGAGGCTTTCACCCCTCCCCCAGCCTTGAAATGAAGCATGGATATTTTAATGTAATGGTATAGTGTAAATGACCATTCTGAGGCTTTGTTTTACCTGTGGTAGACTTAGGAGCGAATATTGTAGGTAAATGTAGATGGAAGTGACTGTAGCTTCCACATGGCAGTGGGAATTATCTGAAAATGATGAACACAATAAATTATGAATACAATAATTACTTTAAAAAAATTGATACTTTGAAATAGATCCACAAAACTTACCTAATAACTATATACAACGAGACATGATGCCAAACATACTGGAGATAGATACAGATTAACTGTTGAACTTGTAATATTGCACAAAGCTTTCCATTCAACCTGTGCATTTATTATTTTCAGAAAAATTGGTAATTATAAAAACCAGTGGATCAGACTGACAATATTTGCACATTATGGTCAGTGCTGGGACAAGGGATGCAGATCCAGTTTGTTTATGTGCGGTAAGGATGGGGGGTCTATTGACCATTCTTCCTCACACTGACCACCAACACAAGACACAAGAGGACATTCTTCCTCACACTGACCACCAACTAAAGGGACATACTTCCTCACACTGACTATCAATATAAGAGGATAATCTTCCTCACATTGACCACCAGCATAAGAGGACATTCTTTCTCACACTGACTATAAAAATAAGGAGACATACTTCTTCACACTGACCACCAAAATAAGAGGACATTCTTCCTCACACTGATTATCTACATAAGAGGACATTCTTCCTCACACTGACCACCAACTAAGGGGACATTCTTCCTTACACTGACCACCAACATAAGAGAACATTCTTCCTCACACTGACCACCAACATAAGAGAACATTCTTCCTCACACTGACCACCAACATAAGAGAACATTCTTCCTCACACTGACCACCAACTACGTGGGCATTCTTCCTCACACTGACCACCAACATAAGAGAACATTCTTCCTCACACTGACCACCAACTACAGGGACATTCTTCCTCACACTGACCACCAACATAAGGGCACATTCTTTCTCACACTGGCCACCAACAGAAGAGGGCACTCTTCCTGACACTGACCACCAACATACGGGGGCATACTTTCTCACTCCTCCTTCACTGTTAAAATATGTCATTGAATTTGATTTGGTTCTAATTAAACCTATTTAATTGTAGAATGATATACAGTTGTGTTCAATATAATAGCAGTCAGACATTACTAACCTGATCAATCACTGTTTTTGGTAGAAATGATATTTCTACATGGCAAATAATTTACTAGCAGGTGTAGTAGAGTAATAGAAATCCAACAGACCCAACAGTCATGACATGCATGCTGCTGATTCTGTGTAATTGAATCACTAATTGAAAGGGGCATGTTCAAAATAATAGCAGTGTGGAGTTCTATTAGTGAGGTCATTCATTCTTTGAAAAACAGGTGGCAATTATTGCCCGTATTTAAGGAAGGAAGGCAGCAAATGTTGTACATGCTGGGTACAGTGCATTTCTCTCTGAAATTATGAGGAAAATGGGTCGTTCCAGACATTGTTCAGAAGAACAGCGTACCTTGATTAAAAAGTTGATTGGAGAGGGGAAAACATATAAAGAAGTGCAGAAAATGATAGGCTGCTCAGCTAAATTGATCGCAAATGCTTTAAAATGGCAACCAAAACCTGAAAGACGTGGAAGAAAGCGAAAAACTACCATTCGAATGGATAGAAGAATAGCCAAAATGGCAAGGACTCAGCCAACAATCAGCTCCAGGAAGATCAAAGAAGGTCTAAAGTTATCTGTGAGTAGTGTTACAATTAGAAGACGCCTACGTGAAGCCAAGCTAATTGCAAGAAGCCCCGCAAAGCCCCACTGTTGAAAAAAAGACATGCTGAAGAGGTTACAATTTGCCAAAGAGCATATTGACTGGCCTAAAGAGAAATGGCGCAACATTTTGTGGACTGATGAAAGTAAGATTTTTCTTTTTGGGTCTAGTGGCCGGAGACAGTTTGTCAGACGACCCCAAAACACTAAATTCAAGTCACAGTACACTGTGAAGACAGTGAAGCATGGTTGCGCAAGCATCATGATCTGGGGATGTTACTCATACTACGGTGTTGGGCCTATTTATCGCATACCAGGGATCATGGATCAGTTTGAATACATCAGAATACTTGAAGAGGTCATGCTGCCTTATGCTGAAGAGGAAATGCCCTTGAAATGGGTGTTCCAACAAGACAACGAACCCAAACACACCAGTAAATGTGCAACATCTTGGTTCCAGACCAACAAGATTGACGTTATGGAGTGGCCAGCCCAATCCCCGGATCTTAATCCAATAGAAAACTTGTGGGGTGACATCAAAAATGCAGTTTCTTAGGCAAAACCAAGAAATAGAGAAGAACTGTGGAATGTAGTCCAATCATCCTGGGCTGGAATACCTGTTCACAGGTGCCAGAAGTTGGTTGACTCCATGCAACACAGATGTACAGCAGTTCTCAGAAACAGTGCATATACAACTAAATATTCATTAAGTGATTCAAAGGAAAGCAAAATCTTCAAACATTTTTCAGTTTATATAGTGAATGTTTGAGTTTGTAAAGAAGAATACAAACACTGCTATTTTTTTGAACAGTCTAATATTCACTTTTCTTCAATTTTTTTAGAGGAACAACACAAATTTGATATATTTTTCTTCATGTTTTGATGTGGAATAGAATGTGTAGTGTTCCCAATGCATTTGTGTGTATGAAAATAAAAGCTATTAGAAGGAATTTGAGCTTTATTCACTTTTTTCAACACACTGCTATTATTTTGAACACAACTGTAAATATTATCTTGTTTTGAAAGTAGACTGACTCATAACTAATAAATGGTGGGAAGGGTGCAGTTTGGCTTCTTCGCCCTCGGCACTGGATAGCTATGTCCTGGCACTGATGTTT
Source organism: Staurois parvus (assembly GCF_062004578.1). Taxonomy (NCBI): domain Eukaryota; kingdom Metazoa; phylum Chordata; class Amphibia; order Anura; family Ranidae; genus Staurois; species Staurois parvus. The sequence goes on from NW_028317845.1 coordinate 2,548,958, forward strand.
CCTACTAAAAACCCTTTCTGAGAGAAACATGAAGGATGCCATTGTTGACTTCTACTGCAGATTGTAGCTCCCTAGCTGTATTGGTGGCTTCAGTAATTTGAAGCTACCTCAGGAAATTTTGAGGTATGTTGTGTATCCCTCTGAGAAATGGCCCTTCCCAAACAGGATATTGCGTTAAAACTACAAGTAAATAAGAGAACCGGAACCTTCACTAAGTGGAAAAGTGGGTTTGCTAATCAAGTTGACAGTGCCTCCTCCCAGGACAGGACTTCTGTGAATAGAGGGGATTCCCATCCTGGGAACTTAATCAGTAATCTAATCAAAGTAACTGGGAGAAGAGGAACTATTGGAGCCAACATACTGTATAACATTACCCACAAACATATAGATGCAAACCAGAATGGGAATAATATGACCTTTACTTAATAAAAATCAGTAATAGTACATTCATTAAATGTATCAAAATGTAATATCAGCAAAGGTGCCGACAATAGTCATGGTGGAATTGTGCACTTGTACCCGGGTATATATATAGTTATCATTAAAGATACCTCCAGTGAATGTTTCTGCAAAGTCTAGTTGTGGGGTTCCCCTGAGGATGATCACATTAATCATCTGCCAGGGTGTCGAAGACCCGAAGATAGATGTTAGTTGACACCTGGGAACAGTACTGATACTTATGTTATTTGTGTTGGTGCAGTTTTTTGTTTCCTGTTATTCATGAAATTGTTAGTTGTAGGAAACAAAAGTGTTTCTGTGGCAGATTTAAAAACCTGTGTAGTGCTGCTGACATAGTTTGGGGTTGGAGGGACCAAACCTGATGAATCCCTCAGTCAATAATTGTTTCTATCTGGAATTTTCACACAAGCCCTCATGGCTTGCCAGTGGCCCGCAGATCACAGCATGACCACGGTCATGTTGTGATCAAGCACACCTGTCTGTCTGTATTTTAAAGAAAAATGTATTTTGCTAGGTGAAACAATTCTCAGTATATGACTCCCAACTAATGTGTATGACCAATCGTAAACTCAGCTAATGTTCCCGGCACTATGTGTACTGCTGTAATGCATGGCTGAAAATGACCATGTCCATCATCTCACCAATCATGGCTAAATGGACAAACGTAAATAGGATATTTTTAGCTGTTCCATGCTGATTTCTCATCCCTGGATGTAATTTGTTCTGCAGCACAATACCTATAACATACAGAAGACACCGTGTAACAGAAAATGTAGGAATACAATCACAGAAACATTCCTAAAATTTCAAAAGCCCACTTTTCTATTTAATGAGTTAATCTAAGCATTTATGTTCACTCCTAAGTCAGCCAAATTAGGCAGATGGGCAATAAAAATGCAAAGCAATGCACTTGGGCCTGAGAGCACAAAGGCAGCATAAAGGATGAATTAAATAATGACTCACACATGAAAGAAACCTGCCAGCAATGTAACACAGTGGATTGGATATTGCAATGTGGGGTACAATAGGAAATGTTATGCTGCAAAAGAATTTCTTTAATGATGACCACACACAGGAAGATCGTTCATCAAGAAAGATCTGATAATTACCAGTTCTTCAAATTATCATCAAGGATCCACGTTGGAAATGTTATCTTCCTTCTGACTTTAAGAATAGATAAAAGATAAATCATAGTTCACTTTGCTATCCTAATTTCAATTTTCCAGATGTATTAATCCCAGGCAAATCATTTCAGGTATGCTCCACCCATGTCGACTGTTGGTTTCATCAGTTCAGTCACCTTTTTTCAAAGAAAAAACATGTTTATATCAGTTTTTCATCAGGTATTCATTAGTTTTTGCATCAGTATTTACATCAATGTTTTACACACGCTACCAATGCAAAAAGGATGCAAAAACAAATCTTTTGTCCATTATTCTGTTTTTTTCAACGGAAGAAAGATAGGGCTTTGATCCATTTAAAAAAACGGATGCTGATGTAAAGAGATGATCATCTGTTTACATGTATATTTCCATAGAGATGCATTGATGTTAATTTTTCCATCAATGGGTGGATCAGAAATGGACAAACAGTCCACATGTGTGAAAGGGGCCGTATACTTGCGGTTGGTAGACAGCAAAAACCAGGCGGTTGAGCTGCTATTTTACCATTCCCCAACTGCCCCTGCTTTAAGGGGAAGTAAACTCCCAAAAGGAAGTTAGTTCTGCTTTCACATTCCCCCTTCCCAAGCAGTATTGCAGGAAATTTTTGTTTCTATCTATTTATAAAGGTTTATTTAATTTTTAGCTCCACTTTCTCCGCATTCCAGCCTAGGCCAGAATAACATCTATTTAGTCCTGCAGCAACCTGGGATACTTAGATTACATCTCCATGGAAGTTGCAGGATCAGCACATAGAGCAGCTGCAGTGTGGTCCGGGTGCATCATCAGACTTGGCTGCCTGCACTTGGAAGAGGCAGCCAGCTGAAGAGGACCAAGATGGCAGTGAAGGATCTACTGTGTGTCACCCAAAAAGTGAAGGAAAATGCTAGATTGATTGTGCAGGTCAGTATGTGTTTTGAAGAGCACTACAGCATTGTACACTCCTAACAAATGAATGTCAATGGGCATCAGTAGGAAAATGCATTGTGCTTTTATCATCACTTTGAAACACTTCAAAGCTCATTCAGAATTTACTGCATGTGCATGTGACCTGAAGTTGACCTGCATTATCTGTTTTTGCATTCCCATTGACTTGTATGAAAAGAGAAGCAATTCTGAAGGGAAGAAAGACCTGTTGACACTGGTCCTAAAAAATGAAGATGCATACTTGGAGCACAGCTTTCATGCCCTGGGCTTCAGTTATATATGCATCACGCATCACAAAATGTATCCTTGTGGTTAACAGAAGCCAGTGTCCAAAAGAGACTTAAAAAACTGAATGCAAATAAATCAACAGGACCAGATGGCTTACACCAAGAGTCCTCAGAGAACTTAGCCAGGCAATATCCAGACTGGTATTTCTAATTTTTATGGAAAGCTTAAGAACTGGAATGGTACCAGCTGATTGGCCAATGTGGTACCAATATTCAAAAATAATATATACTGTATATCTGATAACTACAGGCCAGTCAGTCTAACATCAATAGTGTGTAAACTATTGCAGGGGATGATAAGGGACTATATCCAAAAATGTGCACATGAAAACAGCATCATTAGTAGTAATTAGCATGGATTTATGAAAGATCATTCTTGCCAGACCAATCTGCTAACATTCTATAGGGACATGAGCTGCCATCTAGATAAAGGAAGTCCTGTGGATGTGGTGTATCTGGATTTTTCAGAAGCATTTAATACAGTTCCCCATACATGCCTAATTCACAAATTGAGGTTTGTTGGCTTAGACTGTATGGTATCCAAGGGCAGTGATAAATAGCGTGTACTCAGAATGGTCAGTGGCAAGTGAGGGTACCCCAAAGCTCTGGCCTGGGACCGTATCTGTTTAATTTATCCATAAATGATATAGAGGTTGGTATAAATAGCTCAACCTCATTGTTTGCTGATGATACAAAGCTAAGCAGGGCAATTTCTTCTCAGCAGGATATAGAAACCTAGCAAGAATAAAAGCAACTTAATGTCAAATGAGGTTTATTGTTGAGAAATCTAAAGTAATGTACCTGGAGGCCAAAAACATGAATGCAAGTTACTCGCTATGGGGAGAACCACTGGGAGATTCCAGGATGGAGAAAGATCTGGGGGCCCTAGTAGATCACAGGCTCAACAACGACATGCAATGGCAAGCTGCAGCAAGCAGAATATTAGCATGCATAAAAATGGTATTCTATAATTTTTCTACTTTACCAGACTCTGGTTCGGTCACATCTTGAGCATGCTGTCCATTTCTGGCCACAGGTCCTCATAGAGGATGTGCTGGAACTGGAGACAGTCCGGAGAAGGGCGACAAAGCTAATAAGGGGACTGGAGGACCTCAGTTATGAGGAACGACTACAAACATTAAACTTATTCTCCCTAGAGAAGAGACGCTTAAGAGGAGAGATGATAGCGATATACAAATACCTCAATGGGGATTCTAGCATAGTGAGGAAACTATTCAGTTTAAGGGAGCTCAAAGAATAGCAACCCAGGACCCTGCATTCACTATATCTAGTCTCCCACAGTACACACAACATGGAAGTGCAATTATTTTAGTAAATATAAACTGCTAAATACATTTTGTCATCAGCAGTTAGAACAGTCTTGTGATTAATATCAGTGGCCAGCAGAGCACTGGTTAAAGCTTGTAGGAGGAGTTCTCTTTCTGCTCTAGGAGGATGTAGAACCCCTGACCCTCTGTCTGGACAGTGCTGATTGGCCCTGTGCTGATCATATGCACTCTCCCAAGGAAAAAAAACCTCTCTAGCAATACACACCAAACTAAGCATGTGCAGTGTGTCTCCACACCATATGTCTTATCAGGAGATAAGAGGGGTGCACTGGAAGAAAGGGAGGATCAGAGTATTCAGGATCAAACAGCATTTTTACACAATGCAGAGAATTAACCCCTTAGGTTTCATAGTGAGTATATCAAGCATGCTTTAGTGCAGATACAGACTGATTTTACTGTTGTGAGTTTAATAACACTTTAAGAAAACATAGTCTTCTGGGATCTGTCATGTGTCCCAGAAGACTTAGGGGAGGGAGGGGGGAGGACAACTTCCGCTTCCAATCGCCTAGGCGATTGCAGCGGAAGTGGGAGTGGGTACCTGTCAAATTCGGATACCCACTCCCCCCCGCTCCCCAAGGGTGCCAATACTTAATGGGGAGTGGGGGACAATGGCTTAAAGCAGAACTTCCCCGTTTGTCTGGAGCTCTGCTTTAAGGACCCAGGTATGCTGTTTTGCAGCTACGCCTTGACCACAATACTGGCTGCGCAGAATTCAAATTCCTCTCAGATAAAAATGTTTTCATATAAGAAGGTAAGCTGTGAATTTAGTTGAGTTCAGCAGCTTTAATACATGAGTGTTTATTAGAGACTCGAGTTAGATTTAGACCTACCTTAGAAGTTTGAATCTGACTGGTGATTAATCAGTTAGAGCAAGAGGAATTTGAACAGCACACTCTACAGCAGGGGTGGGCAACTGCAGCTGTTGTGGAACTATATGTCCCATGAGGCATTGCAAGACTGACAGTTACAAGCATGACTGGAAGACTGACAGTTTACCCCCAGAGGCAGAGGCATAATGGAACTTGTAGTTCTGCAATAGCTGAAGGGCCACAGTTGCCCACCTCTGCTCTACAGGAAGCAGATAGATCCACCCTACAAGTACAGAGTTCTGTGAAATCCATTTGCCACTGATTATACAATGTTCGGATTAAGAAAAATTGAAATGAATTTCTGTCTTTAGCACATTTGCAGAGTTTACTGGATAGCATTAGCAGTCCACTAATACATTTGAATGCATTTGAATCCTTGGTGCCTGGCTTTGCTCTTGGAGTCCATAATTTCTGTCGGTTGGAAATTCAGATATGTAGCATCAATTAATAGCATTTGCACCGACACAATACAGAAAGATCACATGGTGGTATTTGACCTTCCCAGCACATGAAAGCTACACATCACTCTTGGCATCTTAATAAAAAGGACGGTCCCAGTGAGAAATGTTAATTGTTGTATAACATGCTGGCTGGTGTGCAACTGGTGAACTGTATGGTAACATCTGGCTCAGTGACGCATGAGGCTGGTGAAAGATGAGGCATGTAGCTGAGGATAATTGATGACCTCACAGGGTTCAAGTTACTTGGGTTAGTAGGATAATTGGTAAACCCTTCAATATACTCTGAAATATGCAGTCTCAAAAGTTACTCTCTTTGGATGAATAAATCTTTATATTAGTAAATGATTTAATTTACTGCTGCAGGCAAGCTGTTTAGAACATAGGTCGCAACCTGTTACTTTTAATGCAGTCATTTTCTGGGGATTTTTTTTAACATATTATGTGTGAAACCGAAAATTCCTAAGGTGTTTGTAGGGTACCAGCCGTGCAGAAGTGCAGGTACCCTTCTGGTAGTCGTGTTATTTTTTTAAAACTAAACTCCGGGAAAAAAAACAGATCATTTGCACTGTAAATCAAGGAATGATAATGAAGTGTGTACAATGTGCAGCCGCTGCTGTGCTACGCAATATAACTTTCATTCACCCCATACAGTACAGTCAGTGCAGAACATCAGCGCTGACACTTACACTTCAGGCTGGAGTACACAGATAACAGCAAATTGCTTGCTTGACACCTTGTCCATTCTGAAAAAGTCTGTTATTTCAAAAGATGCAAGGCATTCTGTGATTGGAGGAGGGGAGGACAGCTCCTTGCATCCATTGCAAAGAATACAAGACATTTTCTCAAAAGACAAAGTGCCAACCGTGCAGCTCACTTTAATCTGCGTACTCCAGGCAAAACTGTAAGTTTCTGTAATGGATGTTTGGCACAGACTGTACAGTAAAGGGGGAAGAAAGGAAAGGTATTTCATAATGCAGTAGCGGTCACACATTGCACACATTTCATTAGTGTTCATTTATTTTTGCAATGCAAATGGACAAAATTGTTTTTGAGCCAGAGCTTGGCTTTAAATCTGAATTCCATGTATGATATTTATTGTGTTGTTACATTGATCCAGTGTGGACCAATGTAATATGTATATTGCATACCTGTGGGACTGGTGTGGAAGGTGGAAATCGCCATAGTACCATGTACCTGCCCTTCTGCATAATGAATACAGGGGATCACTCACTTGGTACAGCTGCCATTCACAGAACATCTTGTATTTTGTTTGAAGAATGCAAGGCATTCTCAGCCTGGATGAGGCAGAGAGGCAGGGCAGTGATGTCACAAGCTCTACCTAATTTAACTACTTGTATTCATTGAAAAATATACACGACCTCTTCCTCATCTAGTAAGAGAACTTTGTGTATCATTGAAAACTATACAAGATGTTCTGTGAATGGTAGCCAATGTATATTGCAAGGGTGAGCAATGTACATGGCAAGGATTTTAAGAAAGTTTGTTAAATATTCTTACCCTTTGTTATCCTTAAGAAATAGCTATTTGTTTGTCTGTGCCCATGTTCAAAGTGGATGTGAATGGGAGTAACTTTATCATTTTTAATCAGCTGCTGCACTTGCATAGTTCTAATGAAGAAAGTGTCAGGGTCTGAATCCCTTTAGATGTGATTTCTCTTTGGAAATATCTAACCAAAACTGAAATTTTGGTTGCAGAGGATCCCCAAAATTGTACTGTAGACTTCTGGGAAAATCAGTGAGCCAATCACACAACCAGGAAATTACATTTCCGGGGGTGTTCTGTACACAATCTGTGCACAGAACACGTCTAGGTTGCCATATTGCTTTGCATTTTACAGAAAATTACAGCGCTTCAGTTTGAAAAGTGATAGCAAACTATCTTTTTTATATTGTATTTACAGGTCAGCTTACAATCAGGTTTGCTTGTAGTTACAATGAATACCCCCTAAACATGCACTGTTTATGACATATTTACATTTTCAATAGCCAATGACATCACGCGCACATGCACAATGATGCTGTGCATTCAGGGCAAAGAGTAAGCCCTGGAATGCAGAGCACTGTGCCATGACCAGGAATGGCATCATCGTGGCCCTGGCCTTTCAGACATCCAGAGCCTGCAAATCCAGAAGGAAGACCGGATGAGGATGGAAGTGACAGCGATGCTCTGAAGGGCTCCGTTTGCAATTAAGTCTGCTATATGCGGTGCATAATAGTACATTATGGGATACACCTGCAGGGGACCTTTTATTTTATTTTTTGGTGGTGGTTTACTACCACTCTAATATCATCCAATTACCATATGACTTGTGAAGCAATTGTATATGTTATATTTTTTTTTTTTATTTGCTATTTTTTCCCACAAAAGTGGAATTACCCATTAGGCTCCATCCATTCATGATACAAAGCATGGGCCTTGCCATTCATCTGTATTACAGCAAAACTTGAGAAGGCAGTAGAGGCTGTGGAATTTGACAGTTGAATGACATAGGGCAGGGTCAAGGATACAAAGCACCTGCACTTCATCACTGTTATCGTATTACAAAGTTTAAGGCCATGTCAGGTTCACTTTAACAATATTCTCTGGAACAACTATAATCTTTTTGCCATGAAGATGTCTTCATATATCTCAATAGTAAGGTCTGGACAAAAAAAGGAACACTAGGGTGCCCCTAGCATCATTATTCTTTTAGATTTTGTCCAATTAAAACGTACTTTATAAAAACTTGGGTGACAGCCCTCTCCAAATTATCAATTTAGGCATGGGTGCTACAATCTTACTCCTTAAGAATTGTAGTGGTGTCCACATAAAAATGATTTAACCAGTCAAGAATCAGAGGTGTATTGGCAGTCACAGATCTTGACTTTAGCACTTTAATTTCACACAAGAACTTTCCAGTTTACACGGTAAAGACTTGAGATGCTGATATCTGGTATTTGTTTTTAAAACAGTCTATAAAATTCAGAATGACCTTTAGACCTACTCATTCACCAATGTGTGCAAATATGAGAGTTTTTAAAAAATAAAACTTGTTAAAATAGTTTAGTTTTCTACATCGTGGTTTCTCAACCTTTTGAAGAGCGAGGGCCCCTTAAGTGATTTGGTAACCAGTAACAGGCCACAATGAATTGGTTCAGAATTACGGGAGGCAGGAGGAAGGGGAGGAGAAGCCAGCTTTCAGCAATTTCAGGAGGAAAATGGAGAGGATTGGTTCCTGTATATGGTTCCCACTCCTCCTCCTGTGCAAATGTAATACAGGATGTGACAAAGAGGCAGCACAGGCCCTCTAAAACATGGGGCAGGGTCATCTTTGGTTGGGGGGTGCCTCAGTTTTACACTGGTCCACGAATCAGTGTGAAAGCACCCTAATAGTTGTTAACCATTTTATAGGGGCTAATATGCTCCTTGCAAACGTGCAGTGTGTTTTATTTAATACATTGACCTTTTTTCCACTTTCAGCTTCTGTAGGCATTGCTCTCCAGGCTTCTAGAAAAGTCCCAAGGGAAGTGGTATCACTCTACCAGGGACATAAGCCGGAGCAACAGAGGAAGCATCGGTTTATGCGGCTCCTGCTCTTTCCATGGCCGCCTGCTTCCTATTCTGCCGGCACCGGCTTGATGCACTCTGATGCTCTGGGACGGCGCGTCGATAAGCCTAAATTGCGATAAATGGGTTTGCAGACCCTGAGGCATTCACTTCTCTTGTTTATGGTTGAGGGCCACATCAGAGGGCTCCAAGGGCCACATGTGGCCCACAGGCCACAGGTTGAGCACCCTGTTCTACATTTAACTCGCAAATCTTCAGAAACATCCATAATTGCTCTGCTTGGTGTCCCATTGCTTTGTCTCCTGATCCATATTAGAAGAGGGAAAACTGGATCTGTGAGTTTCAGGACAATGGACAGCAGGTCTCCATCAGGGACCACTGCAATTTAATTACAAGATACAATAATTGCCTAGTTCAGCCCTTTTTTAGAAACTGAAAGGGAAAGTTCCGCTTGTTTGCATCCTCCCCCCTGCATTTGCATCCTCTCCCCCTCCGTCCTCTCCCCCTCCACTGCCATATTTGACACTTTGTGGGGTGAAGCAAAACCAGGTACCCGCGACCACTTCTGGTCAGATCATCACAGTGATCTGTGCAGAAATTTGGCCCCCTCCTCCTTCCCCCTCGGCCTTCTAGTACACATCACAGGTCCCAGAAGACTGTGGGACCATTCACAAAGCTTTATTGCTGCTTTCTCTTTGCTAAGATGCCAGCGCCTGCACCTGAGGCCAATTGAAGAATTGGCTCAGGTGATGACAAGGTGCTGAATCTCTGGACAAATAAGTGTCCTTATATGAAAAGTCAGCAGCTACAGTATTTGCTGCTTTTTTAATTTTTTTTTGGAAAGACTGGAGCTGCTTGAATGTGTCTGGTATGTGCAATGGTTAATAAGGAGATGAGTTCTGTAAACACCAGACCTTCTTGAAGAACAGCTTCAAAGAGGGGTGAAGGGTGCGGGGTGTTGGTTATACCTTTTTGACATATCTGGAGTTCTACATTCAGAGTTTTTGGAAAGACTGGAGCTGCTTTTGAATGTGTCTGGTATGTGCAATGGTTAATAAGGAGATGAGTTCTGTAAACACCAAGGGACAGACTGACCATTCGAGCACTTGGGCACTGCCCAAGGGCCCGAGGTCAGTAGGGGGCCCCATGAAATGCCCCTGGTACCTTTTTTATAGGGTTTTTTGAGTGTGGGCAAGGACACAGGGGCCCCATGATCCCCTATTGCCAGGGGCCCCATGAGTTGTCAGTCCGCCCCTGTATACACCAGACCCTCTTGAAGAACAGCTTCAAAGAGGGGTGAGGGGCGAGGGGTGTTGGTTATACCTTTTTGACATATCTAGAGTTCTATATTCCCAGACTGAAGTCTGATCCACCCAATCCCCTCCCTTAGTCATCCTGGCACAGTATATAAAGCACCCTGTCAGTAAGTCAATGAAAGTAAAGTAAAGCCAGCCTATAAAAGATCTCCAGCTGCCTCTGGTATTCAACACTTGTGTTCAGCACATCGGGAAGTGTCGGAATACCAAGCGCAGCCAGAAATCAGCAATACAATGGAGTTTTAAAACACAGGCAAGAGGAAAAATAAGTATGTAGCATCTTCTTTTATATGCTGGCCTTACTTTACTTCTAAGGACTTCGTAACAGAGTTGCTTTAAGGGATGATTTCCACTGTTGCAGTTGGCCTTTGCTTTGGTGAGGAACCAAACTACAAAAATCCAGCATGCAAAGTCCTTTAGTAGTTGTTGGTATATTGTCTAGCTATGCATTTCTTTGAGTTGCTGCCTAGTCTGCAGCATTTTCACACAATTTTCAGAAGATGCATACTCATTGTTTTCAGTGGCCCAGCATGTAAGATGGAAGCAAGCCGGAAGCAAAGTACCAGAAGTAAAGTACATTTGTTTTTGAAAACTACTCAACAGTGGAAACTTCCTCTAATACAAGCTGTCTATTTTCTTGTTTTGGATCCCACCACAACTACTGCTTGTTGTTAGGCCTTATTTGTATTGAACCTCAACAACCTCTTTCTATCAGGTTTAGGCTTGCATCACATTTTGTCTGGCGTGACATCTGCTGTATATGTGTGTGGGTGTTGTACGTATTACTTGTGGTGTACAGGAGGTAGAGTCACCTGCCTGTGTCATCAGCTGTCAACGTCTGCATTGTGTAAGAGTGCAGAGTCACCCATATCACGGACATCCTCCTCCCCCCTCGCCGAACAGTCAGCAGCTCATTAGCTAAATCACCCACTTATAACATCACAATCAGTTATTTCTCTCCAGACATCTGCATAGCTGCTCATTCAAGGGTTGACCTCATTCACAGATGATTGCTACGGTATTCAGCTTGTATATAGCACATATATTGGCTTGTTTTCTAATGTGGCCTGTTTGACTTTCTGACTGAGGATTGTATTTCAAAAATGCTCTAATATATCCACTACACAAACAAAAATGCAGTTTTGATATATCGAATGTTGGGGTGACAAAATGAAACTTCACTAGGACTGGTAGCTGTGGCCATTATTATAGGGTTTGTGTGTAATATATCTAATACAGCTAATAATGGAAATTTGAAAGCAGGCCCTCACAAAGGCAAAAATAATCCAGAAAAGTACTGAAGTACTTAATCTCAGCCCCATTTAAAACTGGGTGATTTGAAGAACATTTCCAGAAGTACTTCAATGCTTGATATCAGCTTTCCATGTCTTTGTATTGTACCTATTCAGATCTGAGTGATGTACTGTCATTCAACACTTAGAAAAAGTAAAGGAGCTTCTTCGGGGCATTATTAGGCATTTTTGGCCACAATAGGCTTCAATAGGAGTGCCGAAAAACTATTATTTTGCATGATTTTGTGCCTAACAACTGCCTCCTTCTCATAATGACTAGCTTTCGATTGGTTACAACAAAACCACTTAAACCTGAATTGCTTGAAAAACACTTATGATCTAAATACTTGCTCATATTGATGTCCACTCTCTTGGTCCTCATTCCTGACTTCCTCTCTGGCCCTTTCCTTCTTTTCCCTTTCACTTATTCTCGACCTTCATATCTACACCACCACATAGTAGAATGACAGTTATACCTTAAAAATGACTCTATATTTCTCTATATTATTATTGATAATATAATCTTTATTATCATTCATTATAACTCCATATGATTCGTATTAATAACCATGTAAGATTGTATGTGATTCTTTAATTTTCCATTGTAAATGTACAGTTATTGTTTGAATTTATCAAATTCACTGTATATTACCTTATACTTCTGTGTACTGTGAATCTTTTCATTTATCATACGTAACCGCAACAGATATTATTTTGTTTGATATGTCAATAATCAATACGAATTTATAGAAAAAAAGAAAACACATACAATAGCGCAGAAAAAGCTCCAAAATCACATGACAATGCTCAAGTGTCAACCCAGGCCTGGAGGTAATTCCACTGATTGCCAAGTCCACCAAATACATGCCTACTGGGGATTAATATGGAGCCAAGTAATTGACATGACTAAGCTGACAAGTATGAGGCTAGCTATGGATTGGCAGATACCTCCCTGGGAAAGGTAAGGCCACCTTGAAAGACTTGAATGTCACCTGGCACAATCACATAAACTGTGTTTTTCAAGTTTGCTTCTTATGCATAGAGAAGTTAGAATGAGGCCCTACTTACACTGAGGCATCGAAAAATCTATGTGTACAATAATGAGCATTTTATATAGCACATACTAGGATAACCTTAGTCAACCTAGGTTCAGCGGAACCCTGGGGTTTCTTCAGCTGTTGCCAGGGGTTCCTTGAGCAATGTGATATTTCTACCAGTCAGATAAGTAACAACTAACACCAATGACCTTTTAGCTAACTGTAGGGGGAAGATTCTTCCAAATGAGTACAAATGTAAGCAGAATTCCTTCTAATGATCATCACACACAAGGGGAGGGGCGGGATGGGCAGATGCCCTGGGCTCAGTGGCTCAGTGTGGGGATGGAAGCACCTTCCTTCTATTGCAAGGATGACAGGAGTAGTAACAGCGGCAATGATTTTGAAAAGCGAGTGACTGCTGGGTGTAGGATCCCCTAAGCTTGCACATCATGAATGGGATGGGCTTGTAGTTTGGCATCTTTGCCCTGGGTGCTTGATGACCTTGTCCTGGCACTGATCACACTAGAGAGGAATGTCAGAATTGGCCTGAGGCTAGTAAAGTGGTAAACTGTCCTTATTTGTTTATTGAAATGACATTTCTACAAACGTCTGAACAAAAATCTAATCGTGTATGGCCAGTTTTACTTAGGTGTTAAAGCAGTATTAAGCTAAAAAAAAAAATTAAACAGTTATTTTAATGCAATGCAATACACACTAAACTGAGCATGTTCAGAGTGATTCCTAGAGCTCTATACTATCAGCAGATGGATTTAGGACAGTAAAAGAAGGGGAGGATCAGAGAAGACGGGATCAAACAGCTTGTTTACACAATGTGGAGGATTAACCCCTTTGGTTCCACAGTGAGTATAACAGGCACTTTTATTAGCATATTGAGTAAGAACCCCTTCTGGGTACATCAGTCTCCCAGATGTAGCGCTTACTCCCGAAGGAGCCTCTGGTGATGATGGGTCTTCTGTTCTGCCATGACTCTCTTAACTGCTTGGTCCCAAATGACACACCTGGTCTTAGCTTAAAAACTGTTAACCCCTGTGGATTGAAGGGTTAGCAGGCCAAAGCTGGCCATACATGTATAGATTTTAGTTCAAGAATTTTCGTTTCAATAATATTCGTTTGATTTTCTAATCATTAGTGGGGTCAAATCAATGTTCATTTCAACAGCAGTGGCAGAAAAATTCAAAGGGTTAGGAAGGAAGATTCAAACAAACACTCTTTTCTCAGGGGTTATGGGATATACAATCTCTAGAACATAATATATATAATTAAAAATAATCCCAAATCATTACATATATATACAAGTTGTCATAGCTCGGTGGACAACTTACTATTTAGGCTAGTGTATACTGCTGATAAGAAAAGGTATTTAGCAGTTTAAATTTACTAACATAATTGTATTTCCATATTGTGTGTACTGTGGGAGATTAGATATAGTGAATGCAGGGTCCTGGGTTTAGTAACACTTTAACAGACCAAGAGCAAGCTAGAGAGGTTCATTGTTGGGGAGTGTGTTAAGTGTTAGGACATATAAATTTAGAGACAAAAACTAACTATATGATAATTATTTAGCATTTCAGTGGGCACATTGCTGGAACACTGGCAATAATCATGTAAAGAACAATAACAATGTACCAGAAGGCAGCTTTCAGCAATTTTGTGTAGGAAGCCTATAGAGGAAATTACCGTTATGAACAGACAGAAGGCCACAAGATGCCTATAGCAGGTCCACACTGTCCCATTCTCCTGTATGCAGTGGTGCAGATAGCACTCTGTGCACTTCGTTAATGGTGTACAGTCAGATATTGTGTATTACAAAGAGCGTGATGCCATTCCAAAATGAGCTTTCTGGCAGAATGCCCTCCTTTTTTGTGGAAATTAGAAAATGCTAGATGAAGTAACGCAGCAGCCAGCAAAATCTGAAATGCTTCAGAATTATATCAGCATTATCTTGATGTTGGCCGGCATCATTGTAAGGAATCCACTTCAGTATTAATGTGCTATATTTTTTATTCTGCAGATCCATTTGCTTTCCAACTGGGAGAGTGTTATCCTCTTCTTGTTCATAAAGGAAATCTGTAGTGCAGCCTTTCACAACCTTTTCTACCAAAGAGGGACCCTTAAACATAGATTTCTAGTCTCCTGCCGAGCGGTGGCCTGCTGCTTACTGAATGAAGGAGGTCGCTTAGTTGGCACGGGCACCATTCAGATAATACTTTGAATTTTCTCAATGAATGCAGAGTGTTCTTTGATTTGATAAGGAGGATATCGTAATGTCACTTTCCCAGCTATCCACCGCATTCAATCAGAGAACGCTTTGCATTCCTTAAGAAAATGCCAAGTGTTCTATAAATGGTGCCCCTGATCATGGTGGTATTGTGAAAAATGCCATACTTAAATTTCAACTTTAAATATAATCATGTATTTCATTTAATCATTTAATATATGTGTTTTTTCCTGCTCTGGACTGGGTGGTGTCATCACGGGAAATATGTTTAGAAATGTTGTCTTAATAAAGTGAGGAAGCAGTAACTCTTGGCAATATTACTTTACATGCCTTCCTGTATTGCTTAAAATTACCCCCCCCACACACACACACATTTTCTTTCTAACAAAAGTGGAACATCAGCTCTGAAACAAATCAGTTGAAATACATATGTGAACTTATTTACCTGCTTTTGTGCAGCCACTCCTGTGATTCCCACACTCCTGTCATAGTGACTATAAAAATATTTTTGTTGCAGTTTGCTGCTTTATGTGAATGCACATTGGACTAGTGAGCATCATCTACTTTTGAAGTCCTCCTTCTTGCTTCTGTCCTATCACGGAGAGAATACATGTAAACAATTTTAAATCAGTTAATGAAAAGGCTATTTTAACGTACCATAAAGTTTAAAAGTAGATATCTGGCTTATTGGAGATGGCAATTAGTGATTGGTTCCATTTAGTACAGAATCCAAGGGTTTCTATCTCAAGAACTGAAATTAAATAGAGGAAAGGGGTAGACCAGAAACAGTCAGGCTAGGAAGGAAAGTGCTAGATGATGACAGATCAAAATGATTTAGGAATGATTTGAAGAACACAACAAGTTTGAGGCGTGACTTGGCCTCCATATTCTCCAGATCTCCATCCAATCTCACATCTGTGGGATATGCTGGACAAACAATTCCAATTCATGGTGGCTCCACCTTGCAGCTTACAGGACTTAAAGGATCTGCTAATAATGGCTTGGTGCCTGACACCACAGCATAACTTCAGAAGTCTAGTGGAATCCATGCATCTACTTGTCAGGGATGTTTTGAAAGAGGGACCTACTAAATATTTGGTGGGTGGTAATAAAGTTATGGATCATTGGTGTGTATATATATATATATATATATATATATATATATACATACACACACACTATACACTATATTGGAACACCCCTCCAATTCATTGGATTCAGGTTTTCCACTCACCTCCATGGTCACAGGTGTATAAAATCAAGTACCTAGGCATGCAGACTGCTTCTACAAACATTTTTGAAAGAATGGGTCGCTTTCAGGAGCTCAGTGAATTCAAGCGTGGTAGCGTAATAGGTTGCCACCTGTGCATCCGTGAAATTTCCTCGCTACTAAATATTCCATGGTCAAATGTTAGTGGTATTATAACAAAGTGGAAGCAATTGGGAATAACAGCAACTCAGCTACGAAATGGTAGGCAAAGCAGGGTCAGCGCATGCTGAAACGCACAGTGCGCAGAAGTCGCCAACTGTCTGCAGAGTCAATAGCTAAAGAGCTCCAAACTTCATTTGACCTACAGATTAGCACAACAATGCGTAGAGAGCTTCAGTTGCCAGGAGAACAGCACTTACTTGACTGCATTGTGCCAAGTGTAAAATTTGGTGGAGGGGGGCATTGTGGTGTGGGGTTGTTTTTCAGGCGTTGGGCTTGATCCCTTAGTTCCATTGAAGGGAACTCTTAAGGTGCCAGCATATCAAAACATTTTGGACAATTTCATGCTGCCAACTTTGTGGGAACAATTTGGGAATGGCCCCTTACTGTTCCAACATGACTGCACACCAGTGCACAAAGCAAGGTTCATAAAGACATTGATGAGCGAGTTTGGGGTGGAGGAACTTGACTGAGTCCTGACCTCAACCCGATAGAACACCTTTGGGATGAATTAGAGCCAAGACTGCAAGCCAGGCCTTCTTGTCTGACATCAGTGCGTGACCTCACAAATGGAAGAATGGTCAAACATTCCCATAGACACACTCCTAAACCTTGTGGACAGCCTTCCCAGAAGAGTTTAATCTGCTATAGATACAAAGGGTGGGCCAACTCAATATTGAACCCTATGGACTAAGACTGGGATGCCATTAAAGTTCATGTGCGTGTAAAGGCAGGAGTCCCAATACTTTTGGCAATATAGTGTATATATAAAGACATATATATGTAAAGAGCTATGTAAATTGACAGCACTACCCTCTAGGCAGGCCTATCAACTTAGATACTACTTGATTTCCATACCACATCCCACAGTAATAACTCCCTCACTCCTTTCGAACAAGGGTGCAGCACTACCACCTCTATTAGACAAGGACTTTCTGTGGCCTATGCCACACTGACATCTTTCTGATATGCACACTGATATGTTCCTCCCTTTGTTACTGAATGGAAAAGAGACTTGGACCTGAATCTGAAACCAGAACAAAGAGAATTCATTCTCTTTTTCGCAAAATAATTCTCCATATTCTCCTGACTACAGGAATCCAGCTAAAGGCTCTTTGCCAGAAGAGTTGAAGCTGTTATAGCTGCAAAGGGTGGGCCAACTCAATACTGAATCCTATAGACTAAGACTGGGATGCCATAAAAGTCCATATACATGTAAAGGCAGGGGCCCCAATACTTTTGGTAATGTAGCATATATATACATATATGCATATGCATATTACTGCTCTGTGAAGGACATATAATTATGCTAATGGCAGCTTACAATAGATGAAGTTGGGTAGAACAACGTATTACTATTTATGTCCTTGCTGCATAAATAAATATTGTACACAGCAGTTCACAGACAGACTTCGATATTGCTCCAAGGACCATTGTGGTTTTTATGAGATGTATTTAAAGACAGACGCAGCCTTGGGAAAATAAAGACTATAGTTTCTGCTTGTTATTCCACTCAGTTTGTGAATAGTGGGATTTTCCTCATAAATTTGCTGTTATTTTCTGTAAGCAACAGCAAGGAGATAAGTTCATGCCACAAAACAAATTACAGTAAAATGCTAAGAGGTAATTTACAGCCCCATAAATAGATGAAATTATCAGCTAGTCTGCTGTGTGAGTTCATCAATCTGTTTAATAGTCGGGCGCAATGTTGAGCAGTCCTGTTGACTTACCTTATATATCTTGTTTGAAGAACTGAGGCCTATTAATTTGTGTAGTGTGGCTTTGTGTTTTCTGAGTCAAACAAATACCTGACATCACTTATCAGCTCATCCCATTGATTTCTGGGACTCTGAGCTAGGCCGCCCCTGCATCCCTAGTCTTTCCTGTTTGATTTGTGAGTAAGGCCTATCGTCCTACCTGTTATTCATGGCCTGCAGCTAGGAATAACCTCAGATCAATTTTTCTTTGTTATATTATTGGAAAAGCTGGAGCCATTTTATTTCATTGCTGACTGATGTCTTTGTGCGGGTGCTGTATGAATTCCCAGGATGAGCATTTTGTTGTAATATGACACGACACGCTCAGTTCGGCTATGATAGTCAGTGTAGCTGGTGCTGCCTTGTCTACAGAAGAAAAAAGGAACCGTGTCACACTTAGACTGGGGGATATATTAAAAAAAAAATATTACATAGCTTTTTTATAAAAAAAAAAAAAAATCACCTATCCTTTTGTCCATGGAACCTGCATGTACATTTGTTCTTTAAAAAAATGTTTTTGTTGTACATTCGTTCTTTGGGCAAAAACAAATATTCCTTAGGCTAGTTTCTCTTCTGAAAAATAAATGTTCTTTTATTAATGGCAGTAGTAAAATCCTGCATTATGGCCTCTAGATGGAGCTGAGGAGCATAGGAAATACAAATGTCTTTCTAACAGACATATGTGTACCTGCAGGATTTTTATAAAACAGATGACTAAAGACCCCTTGTGTAAAGCAGCCTTACAGTGGCCATGCCACTGCCCCTATTAAAAAGGCAGAGGAACTGTAGAAGACACTGAGGAAGTACTTAGATAGGTTGGGGAAGAACCAGAAAAGAAACGTGGAGACCAAGGTAGTGGATTTTTTAGGAGGAGTAGTTGGTCAATTGTATTAAAGGTCTAATAGTATAGGTACAGAGTAGTGGCCACTGCTTTTAGCCACTTACAGTCCTTACAGAATTTTCGTAGGATAGTTTTTCTGTGGAGTGTTGCAGGCAAGAGCCTGATGAGAAGTGGTTGAGAAGGTTTATCAGTAAGGTAACAGTTTAGATTGTTGTAGACTAGTTGTTTTAGAAGTTTTAACGAGTAAAGTGATGAGACTTAAGATTTTCAGCAGAGGCATAACTATAACCTTCATGAAGGCCCCCCCCCCCCCCGCCTCTGGTCCCAGGACCCTTCCTTTTAAGCCTGGGGCCCTTCCCACTGATTCTTGGGACCTTTACTCCAGTCATGGGGCCCTTTATTATGGCCCTGCATTAGGACCCTTTCACATGTTCTGCAGCAGGCCCCCTTCCTGCTGTCTTGGGTAGGGTTGCTACCTTTTCTTCAAGACAAACCTGAACACTTTAGCTGTGCATTGCAAACATTTTTTTTTTAGTATACACTATCAGGGGCGGACTGACCATTCGAGCACTTGGGCACTGCCTGAGGGCCCAGGGTCAGTAGGGGGCCCTATGAAATGCCCCTGGTACCATTTATAGGCTTTTTTGGGTGTGCTTTGAGTGTGGGCAAGGACACAGGGGCCCCATGATCCCCTATTGCCCGGGGGGCCCCATGAGTTGTCAGTCCTCCCCTGTGCACTATACATATATTTTGTGATTAAATGCGATTTCTAATCATACGGATTTAATCACAAGAGTCCACCCTTACATCAGATTCCACAGAGTTCCCCTTTCACATCTGAATCCACAGAGTTCCCCCTTACATCCGAACTTGCAGAGTTCCCTTTACATCTGAACTCGCAGAGTTCCTCTTTAAATCTGAATCTGCAGAGTTTCCCTTTACATCTGAACTCGCAGAGTTCCTTTACACTTTAAGGGGGGACTCTGCAAATTCTGATGTAAGGGAGAACTCTGGGGACTCTAATTTAAGGAAAAACACTGAGAACTCTGATGTTAGGGGGAACACTGCAAACTCTGGTGTAAGGTGTAAAGGGGGTCCCCACTTACATCATAGTTCCCAGCATTCCCTTTAATCAGGGTTCCCAGAGCCCTGTTACATCAGAGTCTGCAGAATTTCCCCTTACACTGTAAGGGGGAGCTCTGTGGACTGTAATGTAAAGGGGAACACTAATGTAAGGATTGCTCTGGGAACCCTGATTTAAGAGGGGGGAACTTTGATGTAAGGGAGTCCACAGAGCACCTCTTACATCTGAGTCCCCTTCTACATTACAATCCACAGAGTTCTCTTTTACATTAGTGTACTCTGAGGCAGGAGAGAAGGGAGGGAGGGGGAACACTTCAAACAGCTTGGGTGGTGAGATCACTCACTCCAAAAAGGAGACTGCACATTTCCTCTATGTTCTAGTTGCCAGCTGCTGGGCTTTCCCAATCCCACCCATTTATCCCCGTTGTGAAACACAATGCTGCTGGAATTGAAATGTGGGTGGGGCCAGGGGCACACACAGGAGAAGAGGGGTGAGAGGAGGAGGAGCTCATCCAGCTCACTTTCTCCTCTCCTGTTCATGCGAGGATTGTCAATGCTGGATCAAGGCAGTGTGAGAGAGAGTGTAATAGACACGCTCTACTCTACTCACAATTGTAGCCAGCAACCCTGCCATGGAGCCACAGTCTGGGCTCTTGGGGTCCCCTCTCAGTGGTGGAGCACCAAGGCCCGGTCGCAAGTGTGACCTTTACAACCCTGGTAGTTCCGCCACTGCTTTTCAGACTGGTGGGTCCAGGGAGGCCATTTTAAGTGTGGGGGTGACAAGTACATGTGTAATGGGAGGGGAAGATGCCAGTAATAAGAAAGAGATTGAAGATGTGAGTTAGAGATCATAGAACAGTAGTTGTGAGGTAACGGAATCTAGGGGTCAAGTAGTAAGGTGAGTGTCAGAGAAATGTTTATCATGTCCTCTGCAGTAATGGGGGTTAAAAGAACAAAGTACTGATTGTGGTGATAGACATGGTATGTTAGGTGAAGGAGATATGTGGATAATGCAAATCTTATCACAAATCACATATGTCTTGTTTTTGAAATTGCACTTAAAGCTGGCCATAGATAGAATGGATCTAGATCATAGATGGAATGGATTCCTTTATCCACATAGTCAAGGTAGGTAGAGGAATCCTCCCCTCGTAGACATTGGGGTTGATTTAGTAAAAGTGCAGAGTGCAAAATTTGGTGCAGCTGTGCATGGTAGCCAGTTAGGGAGAAGGGATCACGTAGTCATGAAACAAGCCAAAGGTTGATAACAAATGGTTGGAGGTTGGGATCAAGCAGAAGTGTAGTTGAGGAACAAGCCAAAGGTCGGTAGCAGAGATAAGGACAGCTGCAGGTACACAAAAGTGCAAGATATCAGCTGGAGAGAGCATAATAATCTGGCAAACAGGAAGTGCACAGACATGATTAAAATTAGGCAGTTCATGGGAGGAGCAAAGAGTTCAAGGTTCACCACAAATTAGAGCAAGTCACGATTATCCTAATGAATCAGATAGAGCACTGTCCAGCATCTCAGGTGGCACAATGAGAAGAGCTAGACACTGCAAAGATCACAGGTTTAGACTTAGACTCGAACATCATACTGAAGTATAAGGGCTCTTCCATACAGGTGTTGAAAATAGGTCGTTGGGTCACATTTTTAATACTTCCTGAACGCCTATCAAGGCCACTTAAAACCGTTAAAATAGGGAGCGGATGGAGGTGTACACACTGCAGCATTAGTGTTGCTGTGCAAATGGTGAGGCAAAAGTAACACTGCCTGCGAAGGCAGGTGTTGACGCTTTGCAACTGACTCCATTCACTTCTACTGAAGCGCACCACAAGTGCACTGTAAACATGTCCAAAACACTCATTAATGCTATAGGTGCATTAAAGGCTGCTTTAGAATTCAACTCTTACGTGAAAGAGTCCTTAGAGAGTAAGTGGAGAAAAAATGTCTTGACATGGTTGGTACAGACCACTGGGGAAAAGGAAAAATTTGGTAAACTGTGGTTTACCTTTAGATAGGGATACCGTAAGCAAATTTTAGAATTATAATTATCTACTTATTTTGGTTCATTAATCCAATGGCAGATGAAATGTAAACAGTTTTAACACCTTTGATTCCATTACTATGGTTGATTGCCATTTTTTCCTTTTGTTAAGAATCCCTTTATGTCATGTGGAAGGCAGTTACACATTTCTCTCAAAGGATCAGGTTAAGAAATTCCTTTTTTTTGGATTAATTAGCTTTAAAACCAACAGATGAACCTCTTATAGCCTTGTGTGGGTGTTTGAAATATCAAGGTTAGGTAGCTAACGTTTGAAAGAGTTGTCAGCTGCTGCTCAGAGGGATTATGATACTGTGCACTTTGAAATATCTCATTGGCATTCAGGTCCAAGACTGTGACTGCATACGCTGTACAACACACTGAAGATCTTATGTTCTGCTATGATTTTCCCAGGCAGTCTCCTAGGCATTGTTAAGCCTGGCTGTGTGATAAACTAAATTTTAGCTGACAAGGTTGTGTAAAAGGAGCTGAAGGATAAATATGAACCAAGACTTTGTATTGTATCAATCGTTAAAACACTACTGATGTATACTACATGGTTCACAAAATCATTCACACCCATCCCTGAAGGGGCTTAAATATATATATATAAAATGCTGCAAGTACAGAAAAATACCTGTTACCTCTGCTGCACTGACATCAGAAGCAGTGTTGTCAGCCCTGCCCTGTTCTCTCATGTAGACTACAGAATAACTCCTCCATTGTTGTGGAGATGAGAAGTTGTTCTGCAATCCAGAAGAATGGACCTAATGCAGGCCATAGCCGGGGAGAAATCTGGCCGATTTTTCAGCCGAAAAAAAATCGGCCGATTTTCGGACCGTTAGTGGTGTAATCGGTCGGCCGTTTTTCGTGATTTTGCCACTTTTTCTTTGTCAGTCATGTTGGGGAAAAAAATTGGCCAATTTTGTCGTTCGGCTGATTTTCGCGGCAATGATGGACAAATCGGCCGATCTTTTTACCGATTTTAAAAAATGCGCATGAGCAGTGACTAGCAGGAAGAAGGAAAAAAAGAAAAAGAAGAAACAGAATATGAATAAGAAGAAGAAAAAGAAGAAATAGAATATGAATAAGAAGAAATAGAATATCTTATTCATATTCTATTTCTTCTTATTATTCATATTCTATTTCTTCTTTTCCTCTTCTTATTCATATTCTATTTTTTCTTTTTCTTATTCATATTCTATTTCTTGTGTCAAATATAATAGTGGAGCTCTCTGCAGGGACACCGCTATTATATTTGCCGGCCGTAGATGGGACGAAAATCAGCCCACTTTTTTTTACCAATTGTGGTAACGTCGGTCGATTGAACGACCGATTTTTTGTTTTACTAAAAAAAAAAAGTCTGTGGCCTGCTTAAGTGAGGGCTGACTATACTGCTTGGAATTTCAGTAAACCTATCAGTAGATCTTTGCTTTAAAGGTGCTATGTCTCTCAAACATACGGAGAATTTAAAAAACCACATAGGGTGTGGATGCTGCTTTGCGTTGAAC
Organism: Staurois parvus; assembly: GCF_062004578.1. NCBI lineage: Eukaryota > Metazoa > Chordata > Amphibia > Anura > Ranidae > Staurois > Staurois parvus. The sequence continues at coordinate 2,572,587 of NW_028317845.1, forward strand.
TCAACTTCATCCTATACACAGCAGATCATCTCTTGACTGGGGAATCCTCTTCTGGCCTTTGTTGTAGTAAGTCATCATTTTATCTTCTTCCCTACAATAGTATATATACATCCTGGTAGGGAAGCAGTTATACTGGGATCATGGTTGAGGCTGCTTAATAAAATACTGTATATAATGTTTGTGGGTTAATTGTTGTGAGTAATTTTCTAGCAAAATAATGATGATTTTTACATGTCGGAGAGAAATGTCAAAAATAGGCTTGGGAAGCAAGTTAAAGGACTAACTCACTTAAAACTACATGTGGAATAATTCCTAAAATGCTATTGACATGTTTATAGAGTTGCCTTAACGCAGAAGTTGATATTTCAACTGATTTAATAAGGCAAAGAGCAATACTGGAACTGAACTAGCACATGAAAATCAAACAGCAGTCATCTACTATTGTTCATACTGTTCTAAAATCATGCAATGGGAACCCTCCTTGGTTGCTAATGCACTTTGCACACTATTGCTGCTGCTTGCACGCCTATAAACCCAACTATGCAGACAATGACCTCACACTAAAACATTCCTTCTCAGTGATCCCTTGGATTGCTGGGAGATCTGGATGAGAGAGGTAACCTTGTTTCCTAGCAACTGCTAAATAGAAATTTATTTTAATTAAAATAAACATTGACTTCTTCAATGGTTGGTCACAAATGTCAATTACCCATAACTGTGAGTCTTGTAATTAAATTTTCTGCTAGAAAATAAAATTGAAGACATTAGTTCAGCTTACCATAAAATCACAAAACTTCCTAAATAAAACATCAGCACAAAAATATGCCATAATAATTATATTGTTCACACCTATATGTGGTAAATGTCCTGACTCTGATACTGATAGTATAGTTTGGAGTTTCTGGAGAGGTAATTTAGGCTCCAAAACTGCTCCTAGACTGCCCATTGCTTCACTGTCTGATCATAATTATTCCTTCTATAAAGCTATCCATAGGCATAAAGCTGGCCATACACTAGTAAAATTCTCACAAAATATCTCTGTACATTTGATGACTTGATGAATGTCGTTTGAAAGTACTACAAACTTGTGTTTGCTTTAACAATCAAGTGGACCTTCCCCAATAAGTTTGCTCATTTAAAAAAAAAATTAATTCTGCTCTTTCAAATTTTCTCATCACTACAGTTGAAAGTCAATTTTAACCCCACTAATGATTGGAAAATTAAACAAACATTTTTAAAATTAGACTTGGGTCAATTTTGCATGTGAAAGATAATTCCATAAACAGATATTATCAGAACACTGCATTCTGATGCAGAAAATTTGAGCCTGATTCACCAAAGGACTGAGTCAAGAGTCACTTCAATTATTCAAATGAAGTGAAAGGAAAATTCCTGATTATTTAGTTATTCCAGATATTCAAAGTGGACACGGTAACAGTTTCTTTAGTAAATTTTCTGAACCCCAATGTGAAGAAACATTTGATTAGGGAACTTACTTATTTGAAGATTGATCACCTGTGCAAACGATTGTTCACAGGTAATGATTTATAGGCTTAAAGTGAAAGTCCAATCAAAACTAAGCTTCAGCCAGCTCCCATCCCCATTCTAAGCCCTTTACTAACTACCCTGTAAAGGAAAGAGGCTTATACATACCTAATCTAAAGGTGCTCCTGTCCAGTCATGTGATCTCCCCAGTGGCTGGCTTCAGTATAGAGGAGAGAGCAGCAAGCCTGAGTGATGACCTCACCCATAGACTTACTATGGGGCACCATTGTCAGCATTTAGGTAAGTGTAAGCATCTTCCTGTTACAGGGTAGTTAGTATAGGGCTTAGAATGGGAGCTGTGAGTAGATTAGAGCTTAGTTGGGTTTTGACTGGACTTCCACTTTAAAATCCTGTTTTTGAAGCACTATCTAATATCTATGGCTGGCAGTAAATGCAGGATTCTATGCTTAAGTAAGGATCATAATGTGTGGAGGTTAAAATGACATAGGTGCAGATCATTTTAAGCAGCAGAGATTCTCCAACTTGTTAAAAACTCTCTGAGCAACCCAGAAGATTCTGCCCTCTTCTCGTCTATTCTATTATTTCAGGTGTAGATGGCCACTTAGAAGTTTGTCTGAGCCCTATCTTTATTGGGATGCACAAATGAAGTGCAAAACATCCCAAATGGGCATCACAAAACAGGTTTTTTCCACCTACACCATAACAATGGCCCATTCAAGATATATAAAAATTCCATTATTATTCATTGGATTAACGTGGCCCGTTCCTGTATCCCAGCTCTGTGTAAATCTCCCTCCCTACCGATCATACAGCAATGGCTCTAACACGTTGCAGACTTCGAACATAGGGAAGACCTCACTAGCTCGATTAAGGGGACTGATTCTAAAATCTTTTCTACATGTTTTCACTGGTTGGACTTCTTTTTTTTTGATGAATACAAACAACTACTTGCTGGCTCATCTTCTACTCCTACTGGGAATAAGTAGAGCATCTTTCACTCCCGCCCTTTTTGTTCTCTACTCCTCCCTAAACTTACATCTTTAATTTTAGATAGGTGCGCTCAATATTTCCCCATCTCTGCTTTCCTACTGCTTTCTTCTTCCACCCCTTTCCTCAACTCATTTCCAATTTTTCACCTCATTATTTTCCTTCTTTTCTGCTCATAGCCTGTTTATTTCCAAATGACTACATCATAAGGTTCACCAATGTTGCCACATGGATCTTTAGTATACTATTTTGGATGTCCCAATGATACTATCAGTCTGTCCTACTGTATTTTATTCTTTGGAACCCAATCTATTTAGTGTTGTTGACTCATGTTCTACATATGGTGGAAGTCATGTATACCCTCAGCACTGCAATTGTATGATATATTGTCATTTACAATATATGGTGTGCAACCTTTTTTCTCTTTCTTAAATAAATAATGCATACAAGAAAAAAGATCCCATTGGGCTATGTTTCCACCTAGATAGTTTGTGCTGCATTCAGCAACATAAGTAAGCACATGGTTGGACCATGGTTTGTAGGGTGCAGGTGTAGATCTGTAGGTGTGAATTGTATTGGCGGGGAGGCATGTTGTCTCAGCTGCTTGAACATAGCACAATGTAGGCTGGACTCAGATAGACTCTTAATTTGCTGGTTGCTCCGGATAAACAGCAGAACACACCTTTGTATCAAATTATTATCCAATATAAAAGCCTGATGGTGGTTGAATATGATTGCTCTGTAATGCCATATCTGGATTTATGTTCATTCATGCTTTGTTATACAAATTGCCTAGACATTCCAGCTCTTTTCATCATACACATCTATGCACGTTTATGTGTAAGACAACAAATTAAAAGTCTGTGTCGACGAGCCTTATCCTTGTGTTGATGGTTTGTTTGTGTTTAAGATTCTTCTGAGATCATTCAGAATTAATTGACAGGTGCAGCTGATGTCTTTCTGACCGGCATTTGCCCTGCTTCTAAGGGTTTTCCATGGACTTGTATGGACATACAAAAAATCATCTAAAGAAAGAAAAAGCTGATCAAAACAGACCCCAACTAATTCATGTTGTTATTGAAAAGGTTCCTCCTTGAGAATCTGCATATAATTGGTAAGGCTGCCACTCAGATTTTAGTTTTGCTGTAGAGTGCTATGGGAAGGATGACATCTGGCACATTTGCAGTTCACACTTGAATAGTGGTAGTAATACATTTTCCATATGAAACCTACTACCATAATCTGTTAAATCAAGCATTTACAAATTTATAATAACAGAAATTAGATCATTTGTACTCAACATAGAAGCTTCACACATTGTTCGATTTTCCGTATAAACAGATTATCATCTATGCATATAATTCATTTTAATACATATGTATTAATAACCTTTTTTGAGTTGCTTTGTTTTGGGTGCCAGCCAGCCAGGCAACACGCATTTTCCACATAAACTTACATCCAGGAGACAGTGACCAGTCCTTGAGCTTGGGTTTTTTTGTGATTTTATTAGGGGATACAAACCTTGGATGGGGTAAAGGGTGTATGGGATGCCCAAGGGAACAGCAACTAAGGACAATCTTCTTGGAACTCTATACAAGTCTCCTAGCCAGCATCTCCTGGTGTACCACCCCAGACCCCAGATACTCTTCTATCCAGCTGTCTAAAGGAATCCCTGGGCAAGGAATCCAGTGCCTGTCACTTTAAATATAAGACAATCTCGGGCAGCAAGGTAATCCAGTTTCCCACTAAAGTATTCCTTCCCCTTTCTGGCTCATGGGGTTGTAGGTCTACTCACACAGTCCTCTATCTGTGAGCTGATGAGTTGGTGGCTGCTCTCAGGCCTTCCGCTGGGTTGCTTCTTCCCTGCTGCACAGATGGTCCTCGCTCTGAAGGCCGATGAGGTCCTGAGCTTTCCTCCTTTCTACCTCATCTGCCTGTAGATGTGTCCCTTCTCATCTGGGCCCCCTCTTAGGCTCCTGCTCTCCAGCCACTCACTTCATCTTCCACCCAAACTCTCCTGCTGCTGAGCAGGCTCTGTCCCATTTAAGGACTACCCTGACCTCATGCCGACCCTCCTGCTGGGGGTATTTGCCAGGGTCCTCTAAGTTTGCAGGCCCCTCCTCACCCCTTCCCACTGCTTCTAAAATCTTCTCCCAAGATCTCTAGAGGAGGGGGAGGTATCAGGGAACTGACCTGCAGAGCCTCTCAGCCCTGACCTTATATTAACCCAACTGACAATTACACCTGGGCTGCTACTCTGCCCTCTTTACTAAAAATGTAAATCTACCTTCCCCTGGCTATCTAGAGCGGCATTACACATAGATAAGGATTTTAAGTAGAAGACTTAAAAAATAGTTGTATACATTTGAAGTTGTTTCTGTTAACGTAAGCTGAGGCCTGTGACATAGAAACTGTAATCTAATTTTGATATCAGTCTATGGATGAGCTTACCCTCTGAGAGTAATTGTTTTATTGAATTATAGCTAGTCAGTGGGGATTGAGGATTTACATTTGCAGTAGTCTGTAGTCTGGACACAATAATCTCTTTTGTGCAGGGTCACACCTATGCACTTGCAGTAATACACATGATAAAGTGTGTTCATGATTTTTAACATGTGTTTTTATGCACTAGCATACACTTTTTCATGCATGTGCATTTACATGTGCCACTAGGAATTTGGCAATCTCAATGAAAGGTTGCATGAAGTTATGCAAATGGAAAAAGAGGTCTATCTTTACAAGGCAGTCAACTGCTATTCAATGCTATCCTTAAAGCAGAACGAAGGGGAGGATGTTCAACTTTCCAAAACTCCCTCGCCGGTGCCAGCATCTTGTCTTGTGTGCCAGATTTTGGCCGGCACGGGATAACATCACTCCTAAGCAAGAGCTAATCATCCTGGCACATGGCATGAACAGACTCAGTTTACAGTCTGGGGGTCACTGTGAACACATAAGTAGGTATGTTTTATTGCAGAACAGACATTGCATATTTCTTCTGCAATACAATGCCTGCCTGCGCATTGTGTATCAAAACCGAAATTTAGTTCGACTTTATTGTACTTCGGCACAGGATGTAACAACATTACAGGAAGACTTGGGTAAAATAGGTGGTGGGGCAAAGACTTGATCAATTAAGTTCATTGGTGAAAAATATAAAGTTACATTTGGATGCTAAATATATGCAGGCAAGATATTCATTAGAAGAAGTTACACTGAGATAATCGGTGATAGCAAAAGGTGTTTTTCTTCATCGGTCTGCAAAGTACAAAATAATTTGATAGCCTAGCCTCATATTAATTTATTTTTGATTGCCCCTGCCTGGCAAAAAAAAAAACATGCTAAAATGTTCCTCTCTTGTTTTTTTCCTGGGCCAGGACACTGGTCGCCATACTCCTCCACTCTTTCTTTCCCCTTTGTCCAGGACACTGGTTACCGTATTTACCTGCACTCTCTCTCTTCCACCCCTGGGTAAGACACTGGTTACAGTATATTCCAGCACTCTGTTTTTCCCCCTGGGCAGGGACATTGGTTATGGTATATTTCTGCATGCTCTCTTTCCCCCTGGGCTTGGAACTAGTTGCAGTATATTCTTGCACTCTCTAGTTCCCCCTGGGTGGGACACTAGTTATAGTATGTTCCTGCACTCTCTCGTTCCCCCTGGGCTTAGACACTGATTGCAGTATGTTCCTGAACTCTCTCGTTCCCCCTGGGTGGGACACTAGTTACAGTATATTCCTGCACTCTCTCGTTCCCCCTGGGCTTGGACACTGATTGCAGTATGTTCCTGCACTCTCTCGTTCCCCTTGGGTGGGACACTGGTTGCAGTATATTCCTGCACTCTCTTGTTCCCCCTGGGCTTGGACACTGGTTGCAGTATATTCATGCACTCTCTTGTTCCCCCTGGGCTTGGACACTGGTTGCAGTATACTCCTGCACTCTCTCGTTCCCCTTGGGTGGGACACTGGTTGCAGTATACTCCTGCAGTCTCTCGTTCCCCTTGGGTGGGACACTAGTTACAGTATATTCCTGCACTCTCTCGTTCCCCCTGGGCTTGGACACTGGTTGCAGTATACTCCTGCACTCTCTCGTTCCCCTTGGGTGGGACACTAGTTACAGTATATTCCTGCACTCTCTCATTCCCCCTGGGCTTGGACACTGGTTACAGTATATTCCTGCACTCTCTCGTTCCCCTTGGGTGGGACACTGGTTGCAGTATATTCCTGCACTCTCTTGTTCCCCCTGGGCTTGGACACTGGTTGCAGTATATTCCTGCACTCTCTCGTTTCCCCTGGGCTTGGACACTGATTGCAATATGTTCCTGCACTCTCTCGTTCCCCCTGGGCTTAGACACTGATTGCAGTATGTTCCTGAACTCTCTTGTTCCCCCTGGGTGGGACATTAGTTATAGTATATTCCTGCACTCTCTCGTTCTCCCTGGGCTTGGACACTGATTGCAATATGTTCCTGCACTCTCTCGTTCCCCCTGGGCTTGGACACTGATTGCAGTATGTTCCTGAAATCTCTCGTTCCCCCTGGGCTTGGACACTGGTTGCAGTATATTCCTGCACTCTCTCGTTCCCCCTGGGCTTGGACACTGGTTGCAGTATATTCCTGCACTCTCTCGTTCCCCTTGGGTGGGACACTGGTTGCAGTATATTCCTGCACTCTCTCGTTCCCCTTGGGTGGGACACTGGTTGCAGTATATTCCTGCACTCTCTCGTTCCCCTTGGGTGGGACACTGGTTGCAGTATATTCCTGCACTCTCTCGTTCCCCCTGGGCTTGGACACTGATTGCAATATGTTCCTGCACTCTCTCGTTCCCCCTGGGCTTAGACACTGATTGCAGTATGTTCCTGAACTCTCTCGTTCCCCCTGGGTGGGACATTAGTTATAGTATATTCCTGCACTCTCTTGTTCCCCCTGGGCTTGGACACTGATTGCAATATGTTCCTGCACTCTCTCGTTCCCCCTGGGCTTGGACACTGATTGCAGTATGTTCCTGAAATCTCTCGTTCCCCCTGGGCTTGGACACTGGTTGCAGTATATTCCTGCACTCTCTCGTTCCCCCTGGGCTTGGACACTGGTTGCAGTATATTCCTGCACTCTCTCGTTCCCCCTGGGCTTGGACACTGATTGCAATATGTTCCTGCACTCTCTCGTTCCCCCTGGGCTTAGACACTGATTGCAGTATGTTCCTGAACTCTCTCGTTCCCCCTGGGTGGGACATTAGTTATAGTATAATCCTGCACTCTCTTGTTCCCCCTGGGCTTGGACACTGATTGCAATATGTTCCTGCACTCTCTCGTTCCCCCTGGGCTTGGACACTGATTGCAGTATATTCCTGCACTCTCTCGTTCCCCCTGGGCTTGGACACTGGTTGCAGTATATTCCTGCACTCTCTCGTTCCCCCTGGGCTTGGACACTGGTTGCAGTATATTCCTGCACTCTCTCGTTCCCCCTGGGCTTGGACACTGATTGCAGCACGTTCTCGTGCACTCTCTCGTTCCCCCTGGGCTTGGACACTGGTTGCAGTATATTCCTGCACTCTCTCGTTCCCCCTGGGCTTGGACACTGGTTGCAGTATATTCCTGCACTCTCTCGTTCCCCCTGGGCTTAGACACTGATTGCAGTATGTTCCTGAACTCTCTCGTTCCCCCTGGGTGGGACACTAGTTATAGTATATTCCTGCACTCTCTTGTGCCCCCTGGGCTTGGACACTGATTGCAATATGTTCCTGCACTCTCTCATTCCCCCTGGGCTTGGACACTGATTGCAGTATGTTCCTGAAATTTCTCATTCTCCCTGGGCTTGGACACTGATTGCAGTTTGTTCCTGCACTCTCTCTTTCCCCCTGGGTGGGACACTAGTTACAGTATATTCCTGCACTCTCTCTTTCCCCCTGGGCTTGGACACCGGTTGCAATATATTCCTGCACTCTCTCGTTCCCCTTGGGTTGAGACATTTGTTATTGTATATTCATGCAGAGAGTGTGGATTGACAATCACTCATTCTGAGAAGACCAAGAAAAGTGTGATCAGCAATCAGGTGATTGCTTAGTTCTCAGTCTTCAAGCCAACGTGGGACAGCTGCAGCATCACACCAATGCTGCAGCATGCAGCACTCTCTCGTTCCCCCTGGGCTTGGACACTGATTGCAATATGTTCCTGCACTCTCTCGTTCCCCCTGGGCTTAGACACTGATTGCAGTATGTTCCTGAACTCTCTCGTTCCCCCTGGGTGGGACATTAGTTATAGTATAATCCTGCACTCTCTTGTTCCCCCTGGGCTTGGACACTGATTGCAATATGTTCCTGCACTCTCTCGTTCCCCCTGGGCTTGGACACTGATTGCAGTATATTCCTGCACTCTCTCGTTCCCCCTGGGCTTGGACACTAGTTGCAGTATATTCCTGCACTCTCTCGTTCCCCCTGGGCTTGGACACTGGTTGCAGTATATTCCTGCACTCTCTCGTTCCCCCTGTGCTTGGACACTGGTTGCAGTATATTCCTGCACTCTCTCGTTCCCCCTGGGCTTGGACACTGATTGCAGCATATTCCTGCACTCTCTCGTTCCCCCTGGGCTTGGACACTGATTGCAGTATGTTCCTGCACTCTCTCGTTCCCCCTGGGCTTAGACACTGATTGCAGTATGTTCCTGAACTCTCTCGTTCCCCCTGGGTGGGACACTAGTTATAGTATATTCCTGCACTCTCTTGTGCCCCCTGGGCTTGGACACTGATTGCAATATGTTCCTGAAATCTCTCGTTCTCCCTGGGCTTGGACACTGATTGCAGTTTGTTCCTGCGCTCTCTCTTTCCCCCTGGGTGGGACACTAGTTACAGTATATTCCTGCACTCTCTCTTTCCCCCTGGGCTTGGACACCGGTTGCAATATATTCCTGCACTCTCTCGTTCCCCCTGGGTTGAGACATTTGTTATTGTATATTCATGCAGAGAGTGTGGATTGACAATCACTCATTCTGAGAAGACCAAGAAAAGTGTGATCAGCAATCAGGTGATTGCTTAGTTCTCAGTCTTCAAGCCAACGTGGGACAGCTGCAGCATCACACCAATGCTGCAGCATGGAGGTGAGTATGTAGGCATATTTTTTCATATATCCATACTAATCTTTTAAAGCTCAACTAAACTTTTGACTAGATACATTCCAAGTGCATCAAAACAAAAGATGTTAAAAGTTTTACATATGTTTTCTTTAGAAAGCAGCCACATCCAGAGTACAAAAGTCTGTCATCTGTAGAAAAGCACCTTTGCTCTTTTTGTGTATAAGCAATTGTCTTTCTGCAGAGATCTGACACATCTACTGCAGAGTCAGAGCTAGCACTCTCTAATTGGAGAGCTACAGGTTTAACTCCAGAGGGAGTATGTCAGACCTCTGCAGAGAGCCCACTGCCTCACACAGAGAGCAAGGCTCTCTATAGCATGCTGGCAGGGTAAAGGCTTTTCTACTCAGGCTGTGGCCACTTTCTAAATAAACTGAACTGCAATACTTTGAACACCTATTTTTGAAGCACATGGAATGCATTTAACTAATTTAAACTAATAATTCAATTGTTCTTTATTAAGACAAAGGGCTAAATACAAAATCTTTACTTCTCAAAGATGAGTTGCTAGTTGCTGTGTTGCACTCTTCATTATTACTACTTCTGCTTGGTTAATAAGTGCCATTCTTTGCAGATTAAACATTTCATTTGGTTGAATTGTTTAGAAGACTGTGTTTTTCTTTAATTAGAGAACTGCATACTATCCCTCAGTAAATAAGAACTGTAATAATTATATGCCAGTGACTGTCTGTTATGTGGCTTGATATCTCCCAGTGCAGAGGTGCATATTGTATATTCACAGAACACTGCTGAACATTCTGGGTTACAGTTGACAATGGTTTGAGTCAGTTATCGCTAGATTACATTTTGCGTGAAATGCTGTAAATTAAGAATACTTTCAGAAATAGAAGCGTTCATAGTTTATTTTTTATCAGTTAACAAGTAAATGAACACAATACAAATCCCAAATTAATCAATATTAAGTGTGACCACCCTTTGCCTTCAAAACAGCCTTAATTCTTCTAGGTACACTTGCACACAGTTGAAGGAACTTGGAGAACTAACCACAGATCTTCTGTAGATGTAGACTGCCTCAAACCTTTCAGCCTCTTCATATAATCCCAGACAGACTCGATGTTGAGATCAGGGCTTAGTGGGAGCCAAACCATCACTTCCAGGACCTCTTGTTCTTCTTTACGTTGAAGATAGTTCCTAATTACATTGGCTGTGTGTCTGGGGTCATTGTTCTGCTGCAGAATAAATTTGGGGCCAATCACACATCTCTCTGATGGTATGGCATGACGCATAAAGATCTACCTGTATTTCTCAGCATTGATGACACCATTGATCCTGATCAAATGTCTAAATCCATTTGCAGAAACGAATCCCCAAACTTGGAACAAACCTCCACCATGCTCCACTGTTGCCTGCAGACACTCATTATTGTGCCGGTCTCCAGTCTCTCATGAACAAACTGACTTTTGCTACAGCCAAATATTTAAAATTTTGACTCATCAGGCCAGAGTACCTGCTGCCATTTTTCTGTACCCTAGTCCCTAAGTTCTTGTGAATAGTTGAGTCGTTTAGCCTTGTTTCCATATCCTATACAAAAAAACATAGGAACTGGGGTGCAGAAAAATAGCAGCAGGTGCTCTGATCCAATGAATCAAAATCTGAAATATTTCCTCCCCACAGTCAGAATACAATAACACACAATACACTGATCAATGTTGCAGCTGATTGGCTGCAGGTGCTGATTGATAGAGATTTTTCTAACATTCCTGTTTGAGAGAATTCAATTATTAGTCAAGAGAAGTCTATCAACTTCTTTCAAGCAGGAACAGCCATAGTTGGATAGAAATTTGTCTGGTCCCTGCTGCACTGGACAACTTTCGATCTATCTATGGCCAAATGTAAAGTTCAGTTTCTGCATTTGCTGAGGATTATTCAGATAAATGCCTTAGGCACAGGATGTAACAACAGTACAGGAAGTGACTTGGTAAAGTACAGGTAAAAGAACCTGGGTAAAAGTGGGCATAGACTTGGTCGATAGGGATAATTGTTGAAAAAATGTATACTTGGATGGTAAACATTTGTAGGCAAGATACATATTAGAAGGGGTTGCACTTTGAGAATCAGTGAGGAAGAATATTTGGGGGCCCTTGTAGACCATAGACACAGGAATAGCAAGCAACGCTAGGCCACTGCTAGCAAAGCAAGCAGAATACCCTTCTCATATGTTAAAAAGGGTATTTATTCCCAGACAAAAGTTGATGCAGCTAACCCTTTACAAAACACTGATTCAGCCTAATCTTGAGTATGCAGTTCAATGTTGGTTACCAATCAACAGAAAGGAAGTTCAGCAAAAGGCACCAGATCTATTAAGGGGGCTGCAGGACCTCAGCTATGAAGAACGACTAAATAAATTGAACTTATTTACCTTAGAGAAAAGGTGATTAAGAGGAAACATGATCGCTATCTACAAATTAAAGCTGAACTCTTAGAAAAGTTAATCTACATATAATAGGCATTTGTATTTTTACTTGGTATGCTTTGTATATTTCTTCCAGATCTGTGCAGTAATTCAATGTGAAATTTAACGTATATACAACTTCCTGTAATAAAGATGGGTCACTGCTGCTCTCTCTCCTTGTGCAGGGTGACTGGTCATGTATCCACCCCTTTCTATCATTTTCTGCAGGCAGCCTGTAGTGGGTGGAGCCTGCTGGGCCCCTCCCACAGCTCTTCTCCCTGCACGGGCAATGTGCAGTACAGTGATGATGTCACCACTACCGTTACAAGATAATATCTAGGTTTCTTAAGCCATTTGATGCACACAAAGTGGATTTATATCCTTTGTCGCCATTAAGGAATATATTTAAATGAAAGTTTTTGTGCCTGCAGTTTATTTTATCATTATTGACTGTAAAGCTGGTATCATCTTATTTAATTTTAGGTTCCTGATAAGGACACATTTGCCACAGTTTAAAATTGAAGGAAATTAGGTTTAAACTAAAATTGCAGGGACGGTTCTTTACAGTGAGAGCAACACAATTGTGGAACTCTCTTCCCCAAATCGTGGTATCAGCTGGGTGTATTGACGAATTTTAAAAAAAGCTTTAGATGTCTACCTCCATGAGCACAACATACACAAATATGTATACTCTTCAAAAACTAACAGACATACACACATATGCACACACACGACTTTTACACATGGCTGAGCCCATTCAGCATATTTCCTCTGCTCAGGCAGCCCATGTGCAGCGTACAGCCTGTCATTAACATGAATGGCTGTGCTACCATCAACCTGTGTAGACTGTGGTGCTATCATAAGCATGAGTACACATATGCAGGCATAGGCAAGAAACAGATAATTTTAGGGATGGCCATACTAAATAATAATAAATGTTATAAATAAAATAATATCGAAAACTGCAGTTTTAGTTATAGAAGATCCCTGATCATCTTACACCTGTTTGGGATTCCTCAGAAAGATTTCTGTGTATGACCTACCTAGCCAGAAGTGTTCCCATGAGACAACAGGGCCAGGGGTCATACACCCACCAGCATTCAACTAAAATGAAAACATGATTAACCATTTGTCAAACTGACAGATATAATATAGCAATAAGGCAATATATGTGCGTTGCCACCTTTTGCCCTATCACATACAGAGGCAGTGTAACATGGTGACAAGGCTGAATGATGAAAGCGAAGACGGCATGCTAGATATTTCTGGCTCAGATCCTTGGAGATGTCACCCCAGAGACACAATGAGGCTTGGCAAGCTGTAGATGTGGTCGCAGTAGACTCCACACACCTCTAGATGCTGTGTAATCTCATCTGTGTGAAAACTCCAGTGACAAAACCGCATGATCTCAACTATGTGTGCCCAAACCTTATTGTGTTACACTGCCACTAATTACCCCATGACTGATGTCCCTGTGCTGGACACACTGTGTGTTTATGATTTATAAACTGTATTGTCAAACAAAAATTGTGTCATCTAATTCATTCCATTTGGAAACGTGCCATATAGAGAATAGATGAAGGGTCAGTAAACCTAGAATACATTTCTAGCATTGTGTGCCTTTTCTTTTTTTTAATAAATTGATTTTTGATAGACATTCCTGGTGATCCTGCCAGGGACCTACTCTTGGTGGTGGCAACAATCTGCAGGTCATCTACCCTTTGCAGTGTTTCCGCTGCTTGTACAGCTTTTTCTGCCTTATCCTTTTTGTGTTTAATCTCTGTTTTATTATTTTTTGGGGAATACATAAAACAACTTGCATTTCTCAAAAAATGCATAAGAAAAATCTGTTACAATGATGGGTACAGGCATGAAATAATAAAAGAAAATGTTTCCTCTTGACATGGACAGTAGTAAATGCTAGAGAACACAGCAAAACTTGGTATTTGCACAGAATATTAATAGGAAGATGGGCTTGTACAAAGTACAAATGTGCCTAAGTTTGTGAACAGTCGACATTCCCATGATAAGGAAGTACAATATGGCCTAATATGAGGGAAGGAACCACCCAGAGAATGATATACAACATATACAATATGGAGGTGCACACTCCATTTGTAGTCCCCTGGAACAGAATGAAGAACAGGAAAGGAGAAGAAGGAGAAAGAAGAGATGGCAAAAGGGGGTCAAGACACTGAAACCCAGGGTTGCCTTGCTGTTTTTGATTCAGAATGGCCTGGGTACTGGGTGAGGCCACTCTGCCAACCAATACCGATACTTTTATACACCCCTTCAGGCAGTGCTGCTGGTGATACAGACAGCCTGATGGGGGATGTAAGAGTGATTGATAGTGGTGCCCCCTGTCATTGCAATTCACTACAGGGCAGATTTGTTCCAACCACCATCCAGGCCACTCAGATCTGACAAGAGCAATGCTTAGAAAAAGTACTAAGGGGGAATTTAAATAGCACCTGGAGGCCATAGCTGGCCAATCCTTTGCCCAGGGATCTTGGTGCTCAGCCCAACCCTTGGCAGTACCTTAGGGGCTTTCGGAAAGTGTTCCATAGCTCAATGTGGCAACGGCCTGCATCCCACTCAACTGGAATGAAGTTCACCCCTCACATTCTCCCTCTGGTTTTCCAAGGTTAATGAACTTAGGGACATGGAGGACCTCACAGTCACCTTGCATAATAAAGAAGAGACCGTCCGTGACACTTGGGGTCATGGCACAATTTTATCTTTGCAATTGCCTATCAGAATGAACTTACTCCACCCAAGTGAGGTTCACTCCTTTCTGCCCTTATTACGCTCCTGGGAGAGGATGTATGACTACTGTGCATTCATCTGCTTACCCCTCCTCCACTCTTCCTTTATTTGGTCTTACCTTCTTTCTGCCTCTTCCCCCTTCTTTCTCCCACCATTTTCTGCCTAGCCTCCATTGCTCCAATATCTGTGGCCTATCCCTTTATACCTCATGGTAATTTCTAATACAACCCCCATATGACTTTGTCCATAATGCTCTATATGAACCATTGTTTTGTGACAATACGTTGTTTATGTTTTATAAGCCTTTTCTTAGTGGCTATGACAAATTTTTTATCTCACTTTTTGTACGATATGGCACATTTTTGTAATGTTATTCAGTGTACTACCTAAGATGGTATTCTGTTTGCCTTCTTTGTGCATGTTTTTTGTACAAATCAAGGGATTACAAAACAAAAATAACACTTGGAAAGCAATTTTATAGTCTTATTTATAATTTGATTTGGAAACTTCCAACCTGAATTTAAAATAAAAGGTATTTTAGGGTTACAAACCCTGCATTATGTGCTTTTGTCCCCTACCTATACATGTAATAAAGCAGATATTGTATTATGTGTGCGCTAGAAAATGCTTCTACTAGTTTTCTTTACCATGTGATCCAAACTGAAGGGGAGGATCATAGTTTCAGGCAGAGCCAGCCAACTAGTGGTTCTAATTGAGGCCTTATTTACACCAATAATAAAAGAACATCGATAATATAATCAATAAATTAACAAATATTAGCAACAGTATACCTGTGTTAATGGGTGTTTTAAGCAATTTGTGCTGTATTTTTAAAATGCTATATTTGAATTAACTTCAGCGACAACAAACAGCTCAAAATAACCAAAATTCATCAAAAAGGTTTTTTTTTTTGCAATGCACTGCAAGGAAACGCTTTAGGAGAAAAAAAATTTTCGTTCGACAGAATACAATGGTGTCCATTTATGACACAGAGAATAGCTGCGAATCAACAGATCTCAGCTATTCTCTGGTCATTCACAGTTTATGACACTCAGGAGATCATGTCAGCCCTTCTCTGGAGATCTGTGTTCTCCCTCCAGATTCTCCAGCCCAGAGCTGGAGAATCAGAGGGACCGCAAACTAAGCAGAGATAATTTACCTCTGTTTAGTAAACTGATCTTTTACTGTAATCTCGCGAGATTATAGTAAAATGAGCCGTTTTCCAGAGTTTGTAGACCGTTTTCCAGCGTTTGGAGACCGTTCTCCTTTGGTTTGGAGAACTGCTTCATAAACTGCATTCACAGGAGAACTGTGTTCTCCGAGAATGCCGAAGAACTGAGCAGCGATCTATTACTGCTGGTCCATAAACGGACACCAATGTCCTGCAATGATGTAATGTATGGAATTGTAATGTATTCTCTCATTTCGGAGCATGCGCGGTCTTGATCACTTGATTTTATATGGACGAATACTGTAATGATTAAACAAAAATCTTGCGTTCTGTTATCATACGAGAACAATTTTCGTGCCTGTCCCTTAGGATCCCTTAGGATAATTTTGCATGAACTGTCATGATCAGCTCACGAAAACTGTGTACTAAAGATCAGATTATTGGACGATCGCTCTGAAAGCAGTATTTTGCATCCGATTTTATCATCGTGTGTACTAGGCATTAGTGAATGAGTTAAAACGAATTGAAAAGAATATCCAATAATATGCAACGAAAAAAGTGTTTTTCTAGCACATGATTGGATGAAGTCAGCTCAATTTCATCTCATTCACTAAGTGAAGTTTCTTTTTACAAACTGAATCTTTACTTAGCTTATTCAATAAAGTGAATGGGGTGAAGCAGGGCTGGTTTCAATCTCATTTGTTTTTGTAGTTTCCATGCAAATGGTTGGGTATTCCTGGCCAAGTGTTCACTTTCTTTTGCCCCATTCACTAAGAAAAAGTAAACCTATCTGATTCCTTTAATAAATCAGGGTCAATGTCTGTTCCAGCAAACCTGCAAGTTAAAAAATTTAAACTAAAAAAAAAATAAAAATGGTTCATATTTATGTAACTATTAATTATTACTAAAGTGTTAAGTAACCGATTCATTACTTAATCTAGATTAGCCTTTATAACTCATTTGTACGCTTATCTGGCTTTGCCAGTTTTGATTTTTTCCTTTATTTCTTTATTTTAGTATTCATACGTGGACTTATTTTCATTTTCTTATGTTTTTGTAGTTTTGCCTCCAAAAAAAAAGAATACTAAAAAACTGTTTAATTTATAAATAGATTTCCCTATGATTTGTTCCAGAAAGACAGAATTGTTATAAACAAGACTAATCTCAAAATAAAAATAGTACTTTTACAAGAAGCAACTGATTTGGTTGTATTAGTATAATATTAATGGAAATATGCTCAGTTTTGCCATGTTTATTATATCTAAACCACACTATATACACCACAACTCCTCCCAGTTCAGTTTTCTATCAACCAAAAGGTGGTCATTTGATATTCTACTGGGTGAACTCAGGACAGTGTTTTATGGAGCATAGATTAATATTACAAGGTTTTTTTTATTATAAGAGGTAGTCAATATAAGGGATTTTAAATTATAAGTAATTTAATGACTAACCTGGCTAAGCAATATTTTTGTTTAAAATGGACACAACAATACACTGTTAGAATTCTGTTCTAATCTAGGCAAGCTTACAACCTTTATGTGAAACTAGATTTTCTAACTCCAGCCCAAACTTTTTGTTTATTTTGTTTCGGCTAGAGTGGGGAAGTGATTGAACACATTATTATGTTTTTTATTGCTGTACACCAGGGGTCTCCAAACTTTCTAAGCAAAGGGCCAGTCTTTTAGGCTTTAGGAGGGCCAGACTGTGTCCGGTGGAAGTAGAAAATGACTTGGAATCAGTGCCTCTTTGTTGATTTTAATGGGAGGTATAGTTCCCCGTTGTTGCTATCACTGGGAAGAATAGTGCCCCATTGATGGCTTCAGAAGGGTGGCATGGTGTCCCATCATTGGTGTCATTTGCTGGGATGGTGGCCCATCAGTGGTGTCAGTTGGAGGAATGGTGGCCCATCATTGGTGTCATTTGGTGGAATGGTGCCCCAATTACCAGATAAAGGCAAGCAAAGAGCCACATCCGGCCCCCAGGCAGCAATTTGGAGACCACTGCTGTACAAGCTCACCTGTCCAGTGTATGACCACACCCCCCATTTCCTTTACAACTGTCATAGAGACTGAAAGTGGAGGAAATTGTCCCCAATGGGATCAAAGACAAAAAAAAAATGACAGATCCAAAAATTAACCCCTAACTTAAGTGATGAATACAGTATGTTCTTCTACATGGTGCTCGCAGCCTCATTGCTTCTGTTTACATTCTGCTGTATAGTCAATATAGAAAATGACAGCTACACAGTTTGGAATAAATGGCTGTATAAAATTAGTCTATAGCGGTGCAATGGACCAAATGTGAAACCTGTGACTTGGTCCAATCGTACAAAGGTATTATTTGCATGTCTTTACCCACTGTCTTAAAATGAGAAATAAATCGATTAGATAATTGCCCGGGCCTATCGAAGTCTTAATTTATGTGAAATCCTACCTAACTAAATAACTAATGAACCTAACTGCCATATTTAGGGTGCAGTGACTTGAGGGTAATAAAATACCCTTGAACATAGCATTTTTGTTCAACTCCTTTAATGAATAAATAATTCTTTTTTTATGGAAGGATGCATTTCAGTTTCCTGAGAGAGGGCCTAAGGGTACGTGATGCACATAGACGTAAATACAGGCAAAAAATATGTGAGTATTTACAGCGCCAGGGAACCCCAGTCACATTGTATTTCTGTCCATATTACAATATTACAAAAGACGCTGTGCACTGCAATGTTGATTACATATACGCACACATACATTTTCCCAATTGTACAAGAGTTGTATTCGGAAAAATATGTTCATGTATGTACACATGTAATTGCAAGGACCAGCGTTTATACAAGATTACAGGAGCACAACGTATTTGTTAATACACTAATTTGAACAAAAATATACCGCAACTGTAAATAGAGGTGTATTTTATGCTGTATGGACATACGCCTGAATGTACATCTGTGTGCATGTAGCCTTACACATTAATATGAACAAGACTATGTTCTTTCTCTCCTTCACAATGTCAGATTAAATAAACAATTTGTAAGCATGCTAGGTAAAATAATGAGCAATCCACAGAAACCCTTCCAGAAACATGCATATGTCCTTTCCCTTCCCTGAATGCCTCTCACATTTACAATATATTAATACAGTGTGCGATGTGGGACAGGATGAAGAATGACCACAATCCTCTGTGGTTTGGGACGTTTTATATTTCATCATTGCTGCATTAAATATGCATCACTTGAAATATCTAATACATTTCTGCTATCTCCTGTACCATCAAATCATGCTTTGTTTTTTATTTTTTTTTTCAAGCATCTAAGCTGCATCAGCAGTTCTTAATGATATATTTTGAATCTTAAACTCTGCAGATTAGGATCACCACACACTTTTTTGAGGAAATGTAGGGCAGGTGTGTTTTTCCAAAGGGCAAATGTAATAAATACAGGAAGCCTATAATAAAATCACCTGAAAGTGCATAGTTATGGAGGAGATGAGACCAGAAGTGCATCTTAAATGGTGGCCAAAATAGTGATCAGATTAAAAATCCAACAAAGCTTTGTTTATTTCACCCAATGTCAGTTGGCCAGGGATGCCAACATGGAAGAAAAATATATTTGAAATATATTTTTAAAAATATTATTCCCAAATATATTGCCATATATTTAAAATAATACAATTTTGACCATACTCAATATATTTCATAATATATTTCAATAAATATATATATATTAATTAATATATATATATATATATATATATATATATATATATATATTTATATATATATATATATATAAAATGCATGTTGAAATGTGTTTTTATTACAAAATATATGAAATATATTTTTAAAAATACAATATACTGTATGTCTTTAAAAATACAAATCTACATTTTTGGAATGCATTTACAAATATATGTTAAAATTACTTTTTTTTAAAAAATATATTGAATATGGCCAAAATTGTAGTATTTCAAATATATGGCAATATATTTGGGAAGAATATTTAAAAAATATATTTCAAATATATTTTTCTTCCATATGGGTTTTTTTTAAAGGTTTTTGGGTCCCAATAGATAGAGATGTCATTGCCTGACTAGTCATTCACTGCACTGGTATCTATGTTGTACCCAAACATTCTGGAGTTCTGTACAGTCGTCTCTGGAGTGATCAATGAGGGAAACACATGAGAGACAGTTGACTAATTTACTAGACGGATTGACAAGTTCTGTATCCTGCCTACAGAACCTCTTATTAAAAAAAAAAAACATTTTCAAGCCCATAGAAAATTGGGAAAAATAAATAAATTATTTACAGACAAGTGGTAATCTGAAATAAAGTTTATGTAGTAGGTGTAGTCTTCTCTTTCTAACAAATGTCACCACTGAAATGATTGGATATCCATGATTAGATAGAGGCATTATTAGAGGGTAGCTAGGCATGGTCCTGCACAGTGACAGAAGCATTTAAGAGATTCAAGTGAACGTATTAAGCTGTAGAGGCAACAGTATCTTAGGTGCTACTTTACCACACAGAATTCCCAATGTAAATGTACAGTTAAGCCAGCCCTAGTGATGGTGATATTACTTGTATTCAGTATTTGGTAAATATTCAGTCAGGCAATAAGTTTGCTAGCTTAGCTTTGTTGTACAGTATATTACTATTTCAAATTGTATTGCCTTTTCAAGTTTTTGTAATAACTTAACACCCCCTTACAGTCACAAGTTAGCAGACGCTTTTCTAGCTTTTCTACCGAGTAAACTGGATTTGTGAGCTCAACTCAATATGCCCATAACTAGCCATCAAATAAAATCAATCTTTTAATTTTCTTATTGCAGGAAATGGCGGGAGCATCAGTGAAGGTCGCGGTCAGAGTGCGACCATTCAACTCACGTGAAATTGGAAAAGATTCAAAATGCATCATCCAGATGTCTGGCAACACAACCAGTAAGTAACAATAACTAATAATAATGTAATGTTGTCATTCATGAACTGATTCAAACAAATGGGTGGAGGATGGAGCTATATACATAGTAACATAGTTGGTGAGGCTGAAAAAAGACATCAGTCCATCCAGTTCAACCTCAATGTGTGTGTGTGTGTGTGTGTTTATGTCTCTACCGCTTTCCATATCCCTGTACATTGTGCTTGCTAAGAAACACATCTAAATGTTTTTTTGAAATTATCTACAGAGACATCACCAACTGTGAAAGGGAGTTCCACATCCTTAAGGTTCCAATGGTGAAGAACACCTTACGCAATTTAAGATTGAACCACTTCTCATCCAACTTCATTATGTGGCCTAATGTCTTCTTTAGACCTTAGGTTAAATAGTTTCCTCCCAGTACTAGAGTCTTTATTTAAAGATTTGTATATTGTGACCATATCCCCTCTTAAAGTGTTACTAAAGGCAATTTCTTTTTAAAATTAAAATAACAAGCATAGTTACCTAGTTATGCAGGCCATAGACGGGCCATTTATCGGCCGAATTTTAGGCTGATAAACGAACAATTGGGCGGCCCCGTTGCCGATGCTGCCACCCATGGCCGTTTTTTGCGGATTTCCCAGCATGACCAATAAAAATAAATGAGGAGATCCGTGAAAAACGGCCGATGGTCTGGCCCCACTAACGGCGTGATTATCGGCCGATTTTTCGTGCGGATGAAAATTCAGCCAATAAACGACCCGTCTATGGCCTGCATAAGTCTGCATAAGCTGAAAAAAGACAAAAGTCCATCCAGTTCAACCATTAAAAAAAGAAAAAAAAATGTATAATCCTATACCCACAGTTGATCCAGAGGACAGCAAAAAAACCCAGCAAAGCATGATCCAATTTGCTCCTGCAGGGAAAAAAATCAGATATTCCCTGGATCAACTTTACCTATAAATGTTAGTATCCAGTTATATTTTGTGTATAAATCATAAGCATGTTATACTCATCTACTCTGTACAGTGGTATTGCACAGAGTGGCCCTAATCTTCCTCTTTTCGGGTCCCCCACTGGTGATCCTGGCTCCTCCTCTTTGTGTGTCCCCATAGCAAGCCGTTTACCATGGGGACAAATGCTGTGTGTTCGCTCTTGACCTGTGTGCTCCGTAGACACACACAGTGGGACTTGGCCCTGCCTTCCGCTTCCTCTTCACCTCCCTTGATTGACAGCAGCAAGAGCCAATGTCTCCTGCTGCTGTTCAAGTCCCTGTGTGAGGAGGAAGTGAGGGGAGAAGAGATGCAGTCGTTCACAGAACAAATCTCTGTTCCCGTCTCTTCCCCTTCACACAGGGAACTTAAAAACGTTTTGTACTTTATTGCAAGCAATACATTAAAGTGGTTCTAAAGGCTCACAGTTTTTTACCTTCATGCATTTTATGTTTTTACTACAATTCCACTTTAAAATGCTGTTTAAATCACTACCTGTTTACTGAAAATGATGTCAGCTGTTTGTTTCTCCCTTTCTGAGATCATGTGATAGTCTTTGTCATGTTCCTTGTAATGAATGAGCTTTGTACACTGGTCACGTTTTTCCTTCCACAGTAACCAGCAGAGGAAGTCATTATTTGGAAAGGATCCATATGCATTCTGGGATTTGTAGGCTTTAGCTTGTCCTCCATTCTCTGGCGATGTAAACCTGTATGTCCATGACCCCTCCATTTTCCTATGTCCTTTGGTTCAATCTTTCAAACGCACTGCTTTGTGTTTGTATGGTGTCACAGGGATTTGGCATCAGTCAGGACATGCTGACTGGGCACTGTTTTCCTGCGAGAACAAAGAGAGCCTGTGTGCCCACATAATCCCACACTGTTGAGAAGGGAGAGAGGAGTGGAGGGCAGTTACAATCAGCGAGGAATATATGAAAATGAAATCCTAGTTACCAATAATGCTGCGCAGAGAAAAATCGACATATCTACAATTCCACAAAATAGGAAAACTGCAATGGGCAGAGTAACAGGATGTTTGGAATCCATAGATTAAGAAGAGAGATTTAGAGTCTGTTACATTGGGACAAATAGTAATGCATGTGAGAGGTGCCTAAAGGACAAAAAGTACCCACTACACAATGTGTCCAAAAAGCACCTACATAAGATCAGAAGTGTAAATGGGACCTAAAGCTGCTATTTGCAACTAACTGGATACGTCCTTTGTTGCAAATTATACAGCATGTACAGCCTTTTTTATTTTTATTAGGTCATGTTTCTTTTATGGTCTGCTGTTAAATGATAGGCTGAATATTTTATATATGGTATATGGATATTTTAGTTTGGCCATTAAAGTCGATCAAAACCCTTAGTGGGTGACAGCTATTTTACTAAAGCACTGCAGGGGAATTTATCAAAACTGGAGCAGCCAGACTCTGGAGCAGACCTTAATGACAGCCAATCAGCTTTTATCTTCAGCTTGTTCAGTGAAGCTTTGAAAATGAAAGATAGAAGCTGATTGGTTGCCATGCACATCTGCTTTAGATTCCATCTGCTCCAGTTTCGATACATTCCCCGTGTTTTAAAAACAATTTTCATGGCTTTTTTATAAAATATTTGATTTGGTGACACCTTTCTATCCCTTTATATATGAAAAAAAAGGGATAATGTAAATTAAACAGTGTGTGTTTAGCATCACTTTAAGTAGACATTTAATAGTCATTTATTTATTTTTTTCTTAAGGGCCATGAGCCGAACAGCTGCCCCAGATACATATGGGTGTATTGTAAATGTGTATGCTGTACTTGTCCATTAGATTGTTGGGTACTTGGATGGTAGAGTATATTTATAGTTCTTGTTTTGTTTTATTGTATTGCAAAGTGAAACAAATAACAAGAAGCGCACCAACCTTGCACATTACCTCAGTAACCAAATGTATTAATTAAAGAATGGTACTCACAAACAGCGAATAAAATCAGGCATGTAGTCCACAAAGGGACTTCAAAGATAGGGAGCCAGCGCGAATCCCATCATGGGGGTAGACACAGCTGATGCTTTTCAAAGGCCATGTCCTCTTCATCAGAGCTATGATGAAGAGGGCATGGCCTTCGAAACGCGTCAGCTTTACTGAGTGTCTACCCCCATGATGGGATTCACGCTGGCTCCTTATCTTTGAAGTCCCTTTGTGGACTACATGCCTGATTTTATTCGCTGTTTGTGAGTACCATTCTTCAATTAATACATTTGGTTACTGAGGTAATGCTCAAGGTTGGTGCGCTTCTTGTTTTTTGTTTCACTTTGCAGTATCGGTTGGGCTTCCCCAGCCTTGTTTGGAGCTACACAACCTTTAAATACATTGGTGATCGCTTTTTTCTGGTTTTGGTTCCATCTACTCGCCAACAGTCTGGGTCCTAGATTGCAGCAGAAATCGCATCTGGTCTATTGTTTTATTGTATATTAAGGCTTATGAATGTGTGGAATTTTTAATAAGTCATTATGAAGAAAGAGTATTTCCAAAAAAAGAAGGAAAAAAAAGATAATTTTTACAATACAGTTTTCTCTGCAAGAAACATCTGATTATGTATTTTTCATAATGTACTTGTCCTGAATTGCTCAGGTTTGTAACACATTTTATTTAAGGTGTCTCCACATGGATAAATTGGAAAGAACACTAAAGTCTTTGAAACGTATTGATATCTACTCCACATGGGGTAAAAATTATTTTGTGGTCATGTGCTTACAATTTTGGTAAACAGAACTTAAATGAAATGGCTAGATTGTATGGTTTGTTTCTGGTCAGTTGTCTCCTAAATCTTGGGTGGCCATACATGACCTAAAAACCTTTGTGTGATAGACTTGTGCACTGGTTTTGATTATCACATCTTGGACAGTCTCTGCGTGACTAATGGCCACAACTTTTTTGTATTAACTGGAAAAAAATTGTCATCCCGTGTACACCTCATCAGTTGTTGGTTTCCAGACTGTGGATAGTCCCATTGGTTTGGTAATTCAATCAATGATTACATGTATGGCTGTAATTATCCATCCTAATGTGTTCATGGAAATCCTACTATCTACAGAAAAAGAGTGTTGAGATGATGAAAGATGTTGGTGATCACAAATTAATTATGCTTATCTTTGCTTTTGTCTTCAGCTATTATCAACCCTAAACAGCCAAAGGAAACTCCCAAAAGTTTCAGCTTTGACTATTCCTATTGGTCCCATACCTCAGTAAGTAGCACTCATCTCAGCACAAAAAGTGGTGACAGCTCTATATTTTTCTTTTAACCTCCATTATTGAATAAATATAGTGTATTAATCTTACACATTTGCAAGAGCTGGTACTGTAAACATAAAAACAACACTTTGTTATTATTTACTGTAAAAGGGCTTGATAACACTTGCAGATGCGGGGCAGTAAAAAAAACAGTTGAATTACCTTTTTACCACCTCCTCTTAAGCTCTTAAGGCAGGAGCCTGGGGTCACATGCCACTGCAAAAAGCATCCCCCCTGGTCGGGTTCAGTGAATAGGGCCCTGCCGCAACCACCCAACAACTGCATGTATGATATGCATTAGTGGCATTTAATGAGGAGGCAACAGATTATTTTCTTGCCGCTTGCCAAATGCATTTGAAAAGCAATCTGAATGCTCTTCAGAGGCAGTGGAATCTGTGCACACATAAAAGTGGGTTTAAAGACTGTACGTTTTACTCTGTGTAGAGAAAAGTTAATTACTGTATATATGTTTGTCCTCTGTTATTACATAGTTAGTCTGGCTGAAAAAAGTCCATCCAGCTCAACCATTAAAAAAAAAAGTTATAATCCTATACCCACAGTTGAGCCAGAGGAAGGCAAAAAACCCCAGCAAAGCATGATCCAATTTGCTCCTGCAGGGAAAAAAAATTCCTTCCTGATCCCCCGCGAGGCAATCGGATATTCCCTGGATCAACTTTACCTATAAATGTTATATCCAGTTATATTCTGTGTATCTAAGAGAGAATCCAGGCCTTTTTTAAAGCAATCCACTGAGTTGGCCAGAACCAACTCTTGAGGGAGTCTATTCCACATTTCTACAGCTCTTAGTGTGGAGAAACCTTTCCTTGTTTGGAGATTAAATTTCTTTTCCTCCAGATGTAAAGAGTGCCCCCTTGTCCTCTGTGATGACATCAGGGTGAATAGCTCTACACTGAGTTCTCTATATGAACCTATCTCTATATGTTGATCATATAAATTCAGTTCCTTTAATCTTTCCTCATAGCTGAGCTCCTCCATGCCTCTTATCAGTTTGGTTGCCCTTCTCTGTACTTTCTCCAGTTCCCCAATGTTCTTTTTGTGAATTGGTGCCCAAAACTGAACTGCATATTCCAGTTTATATCCTTTGCTTACTGACTGCATCAAGTGTCTTATGACAACTTGGAGTGAGAGGGCTAATCCAGTTCAGTCAATGAAAAGTGGCAAACGGCAACACCCAAAAGAGATTGTGTTGCAGGAAACAGGTTAGAACTGATGGAAGTAGGCATTGTGGTTGTGTATTTAGATCTCTAGGGTATATATGGTAAATAAAGAGGTTTATTATAACATATATGCATATATAGTAAAGAGAATTATCTACAAAGGAAATATTTTATTTAATTAAAAATTAATTTAAACAACTGTAGTATCAGGCTGCAACATAACTAAATTGAAAAAAGTTACCAATGAATAATGTTAATTGACCATGAAACCTAGTATACATTATAATACATCAGTGATAACTTATGGAACCAACAACAAACAGAAAATTCCCTAAGCCCCATTCACATAATTGTCAGATAATATATCACAAATGTGATTAATGCATGCACATTATATTATGGTAAAAATCCATTTGTTTTGTTTAACCCACATTCACAACCCAAATTGGGGAAATTAACCGTTAAGTGAAAGTTCCTTTTACACGCTTCAGTGGTGTGACCAGACACTAGAGTGTCACATTGATACTGAAAACCTAGCCCCAGTAGTTCTAAAGCTCACCACACGCATTACAATCTGACTGTACAATCTCCATTAGAGCTAACATTTATAGAATGCAGGAGTCTGCCTGTTTAGTTGCAAATAGATGGGATAGTTCAGGTAAATCCTCATGTTACAAAATTTTGGTAAATGTAAAATTGTACAAAAATTGTAGGGTCAGATTGTATTGTGTAACAAGCTTAAGGCTAGTTGATGTCATTCTACTATAG
The DNA here is from genome assembly GCF_062004578.1 of Staurois parvus. Lineage (NCBI taxonomy): Eukaryota > Metazoa > Chordata > Amphibia > Anura > Ranidae > Staurois > Staurois parvus. The sequence goes on from NW_028317845.1 coordinate 2,599,674, forward strand.
ACAATGATCCTAATGATTCATAGATTTACATGGTTGAACTCACATGGATTTTAGGGTCCCTGAGGTGAAACAGGTTGAGGTCTGATTACTAAAATAATACATGCATTTGCAACATGTAGAATGTTTTCATATAGTTGTATCACTTTATAGGATGAAGACAGCCAGTATGCTGGACAGAGACAGGTATACCGTGATATCGGGGAGGAGATGTTGCTGCATGCTTTTGAGGGGTACAACGTCTGCATCTTTGCATATGGACAGACAGGAGCTGGTAAATCATATACTATGATGGGAAAACAGGAGCCAGATCAGCAAGGAATCATACCACAGGTAACAATGTCATTATATTTCTTTACATATATATGCTTGTGTACAGAGATCTGATCAGGTTTCATAGCCAATTCCACCAATGTTGTATAAGACCAAGTTCAAGATGCCTGGCCTGAAATCTTGTAGGCAGCGTCTGCATTATGATGGGAAGCCTAAGTGCTACTTGTGCTGACAGGTATTATTATTATTATACAGGATTTATATAATGCCAACAGTTTGCTCAGCGCTTTACAATATAACCGGAGACAATACAGCAACAATACAGTTCAATACAAGAGGGTTAGGAGGGCCCTGCTCCTTGGAGCTTACAATCTAAGGGAGGGGCTAGTGGTACAAAGGGTAATAACTGTGGGGGATGGACTGGTAGGAGGAATAGAAGATTCCATTATTAGCTGAGGGCAGGATAGGCTTCCCTGAAGAGATAGGTTTTCAGAGATCACCTAAAAGCAGAGTAGGCGATAGTCTGATAAATTGTGGTAGAGAGTTCCAGAGGATGAGGGAAGCTCTGGAGAAGTCCAGGAGACGAGCATGGGAGGAGGAGACAAGGGAGCTAGAGAGTAGGAGGTCTTGCGAGGAGACCGATTTGGGTGATATTTGGAGACAAGATTGGTGATGTAATTTGGTGCAGAGTTATAAATGGCTTTATATGTTAGGTATGAATACACTGACAGCAGGCAGCACTAACCTCGTATCTCAAAGGAGTGTTAAGATTGGAATTGTGTTTTCTGTAAAATGTTTTTTATAAAATGAAAGATTGTTACTATGTCAATTTTTACATTTAAATTATTATTATACAGGATTTATATAGCGCCAACAGTTTGCGCAGCGCTTTACCATACAAGGAAGACAGTACAATTATAATACATTTCAGTACAGAAGGAATAGGAGGGCCCTGCTCATGGAGCTTACAATCTAAAGCAGTGGTTCTTAACCTTGTTGGAGGTACTGAACCCCACCAGTTTCATATGCGCATTCACTGAACCCTTCTTAATTGGAAAAATAAAATATGATTTTTAAAATTCAAAACATAGGTATATATTTATACATAGGTGCGCAAAATGAACAAAACCGTTAAGAACAAAGAACAAAACCATTAAAACATGATTTTCACACAAAAACAAAAACATAATAATGAATATTTACTGCACGAATCATATGAGTCGGGTGTGGGTCTTCACCTCTGCCGAACCCGCGAGACTGACTCACTGAACCCCTGGGGTTCGATCGAACCCAGGTTAAGAACCACTGTTTTATAGTAATTCATCCCCCATATAGTAATTCATCCCCCATATAGTAATTCATCCCCCATAGTAATTCATCCCCCATATAGTAATTCATCCCCCATAGTAATTCATCCCCCATATAGTAATTCATCCCCCATAGTAATTTATCCCCCCTATAGTAATTCATCCCCCATAGTAATTCATCCCCCATAGTAATTCATCCCCCATATAGTAATTCATCCCCCCTATAGTATTTCATCCCCCATATTAATTCATCCCTTATATAGTAGTAGTAAGTAAGTAGCAAGTAGTAAGCCAAGTCCCCCCTGTGTCAAATCACTTACCTTTGCTCCGCGCGTTCCTCTCGCCGTATTCCCGCGCCGTTCCGGTCTTCAGGGCGGACTGTGAGAGGAGCCTAGCTCCTCTCACGTTCGTCACGCTGCCCCGCCTACACACATCCTGACAGCCAATCACTGGCTATCAGGATGTGAGTGGCAGCGAGACTGGCCAATCATTGCATTTGAGCGCGCTGCCCTGGCTGTTTTTTTTTTTGGATCACGCTGCAGAGTCCCTGCCGCCCGAGAGGAGGGAGGGGAGCGGGCGCCCGGCACACAAGAGCCGCATTAAAGCGTGTAAAGAGCCGCATGTGGCTCGCGAGCCGCGGCTTGCCGACCACTGGGCTAAGCGATGTTGCGTGACCACCTGCAGCCAATGATGGACAAGCGGGGCATGTCATCACGAATCATATGAGTCGGGTGTGGGTCTTCACCTCCGCCGAACCCGCGAGACTGACTCACCGAACCCCTGGGGTTCGATCGAACCCAGGTTAAGAACCACTGATCTAAAGGTAGGGGGAGTTGATATAAAAGGTGATAACTGTGGGGGATGATCTGGCGGAGGTGATTCAAGTACAGTTCTTAGGTGGAGGTGGGGTAGGCTTCCCTGAAGAAGTGAGTTTTCAAAGATCGCCTAAAGGCAGACAGTTTGGGGGCTGACCAGACATGCTGTGGTTGGGAGTTCCAGAGGATGGGAGAGGCTTTGGAGAAGTCCTGAAGGCGACCGTGGGAGGAGGTGATGAGGGAGCTAGAGAGGAGGATATCATGGGAGGAGCGGAGTGGGCGATTTGGGCGGTATCTATGGATGAGGTTGGCGATGTAGCTAGGGGCAGTGTTGTGGATGGCTTTGTAAGCTGTGGTTAGTATTTTGAATTTTATACGTTGCGTTAGTGGAACCCAGTGGAGGGATTGGCAGAGAGGGGCAGCAGTCGTTGATCGGTTGGTAAGGTGTATGAGTCTAGCTGCAGCATTCATAATAGACTGAAGGGGGGATAGCCTGTGTAATGGTAGACCAGTGAGGAGGGAGTTGCAGTAATCGAGGCAGGATATAACCAAGGCGTGGATAAGTTGTTTTGTTCAAATTATAATGACTTATATATATCCAAAGCAAAAGAACCCTCTCAAGGTGATGAACCAATGCCAGAGACCTACGCTGACCATCCCGCACAAAGGGTGCTAGTTCTGGAGCAGTGTACAGCTCTACAACATAATGATGTGCTTAAAGTGTTACTAAACCCACAACAGTAAAATCAGTCAGTATATGCAGTAAAGCATGCTTGTTTTTCTGCTGGCAATCATGTCACTCCTTAGGACACAATCAGTAATAATATACCATTCCTGGTTAGTCTATCTAGGGATGAACACAACCAGTTGCAGTCACCGCTAGATAGAACAGACAAAGGTCCACATAAATCACTTGGTATTATCATTTGGTATAAAAACAGCCTAAAAAAAAGAGATTTTATTTAAATTTTAATGGACAGAAAAAATTAAAAGAATATTAGAAAAGATCCACAAGAAAGTAACTGGTCTTACCACAGTCCAGTATCAAGAGCATTTAGGTGACAAACTGTCTTCCCCTTAAGGCTCCACAGGTCTAAGATCTATTAAATTGTTCCAAGCTATCTTGTAATCGGACTGTTAGGTTTTACATTAGTTGGACCACTCTAATTCTAGGGTGTTATTCTAGTAAAATGGTGGTGGTGGTAGGTCCACTTTTTTCCAGTTAAGGGCTATCAGACATTTGGCTGTGGTGAGGATGAGCGATAATAATTTCTTGCCTGCTTTGAAAAGCCAGAAGGAGGTAGACTCAGTATAAAGGATTTAGGGGTTAGGGGGAATTGTGAGTCGAGATTGTGAAGAATGAGAGTGTGGACGAATTCCCAGTAGGGTGGTAAAGGGAGTCTAATTTCTGTTTACATGTCTGCTAATCTGTTTATGTGTGTCACTATTATTTAATTTGATATAGTTCTTCCAGAGCAATTTACAGTATAACCACTCTAAAAATGCTCAAATATATTCTGTATATATATATATATATATATATATATATATATATACAGTGTTTATATATAAACACACACATACATATATATATAAAAAAAATCATAGCCATTTAAATATTTTTAATAAAATTGATATTGTACATGATTTTTTTTTGTACACATTTCAGTTACCTAATTTATTGAAAGTATAAGGTAATGTAAGGTGACCAGACCTCTTCTTAATATGATCCACTTGAGTCATTTTCTGGAAGGCGTCTTGTCTGGTCATTGCATTCAGTCACTTATTGTCTTCATGATTATTAACCTGTTGTTGGATCCCAAAATACATAGCTAACAGCAATTCTTTCCTGAAATATATATATTGTGTGATAAAAATATAAAGACAAACATATATGCACAAAGAGTTTTTGCTAGAGTTCGTTGTTTAGGGGGGATTACCTTGCTGCCTTTTAATCTGGTTAACCCCTCAATATCTGAATTATTCATTGACTCCTCGCTGTGTGTGAATTATTTAAGATATACTCTGTGACTGTAAATTATTAATTAAATCTACACTGTTAACACTTTACAGACCACTTGGTGCCCAGGACTTTTAGACTTGGTGACCAAGACATTTATTTAAAGCCACTGACGTAAAATGTTTCAGCTGTCATGTGAAATAAAATACTTCTCATCTTTATTTCAGCTCTGTGAAGACCTCTTCTCCCGTATCAATGACACATCCAATGACAATATGTCTTATTCTGTGGAGGTAGGCCAGTTTTGTAATGACCATATTTCAAGTAGGTCCTTAAACTTTGTCAGCTACTTAGAAGTAATGATGGAGCTGTAAACCCAACAAGCTAAGAAAATTGTATTCCTTTGTCAGTAGTTATTTTAGTAACAATCATAATTATATGGTTAAAGCTTCACCTAAAAAGGGAATTCTGCTATTTCTCTTCCCCCTCCTCTACCATATTTGGAATTTTTTTGTTAGGGAGACTGTACCGAGTTTTGACAGGTACCCACTCCCAAATCCTCTTGGCTGGCCTAGGCAATCCAAGCCAAGCTCCAGCTCCCCTCTCCCTGCTTGCAACCTCCCAGGATACATCACATGTCCCAGGCTACAGGTCCATTCAGAAAGCCCATCGTGCCCACACTGGGGAGATTATTACTCACTTCCTATCACAGTGACAACAGCAAAATAAATTAGGTTAATTAGTGTCATAGGGAGAGAAAAATGAAGACAATGAAAAATTAACAGAGGTTTTGTCCCTTCTTTCTTCTCCTTAAGGCTCGGTTCAGTGTTTTGTGATGCACTGCAATTGTAAGGTTCATTGAGGTGCTATTAGGTATGAATGACACCCCAGTGAACCAATGAATATTGCGCTCTCTTAGCCCGTTGCACTAACAATCACTCATTACTGCAGTGCAACATTGTAAATCTAGCCTATAAAAGTATTTTATTGCTTTAAGCATTGGACGTTTCCTATCACATCCTGTCTCTCTGACCCCCTGTCATCAAGAGAAAAAGTGAGGGGAGTCTCTCCAGTGGCAAAACATATGCCAATCAAAATCAGAAAAGGATTCTAACCCTTTTACATTTTAGACAAATCTAAAAATATAGGTCTTAGCTGAAGTTTGGCCTAAAGAACAGTATTGCTAAATGAGAGGCTGGGTAACAGAGAGAGAAATCATACCAACCCACAAATGCCCTGCCGTCTGGTACAATCCAGCAGTTGTCCAGCTGCCAGTCTGGATCTATATTACTGTTGGAACTCTGTTAGATACCCGCAGGCCAGTTGTATTGTGCTACTCCCTTAACATCACAAATCTTTCTACCTGCTCAATTCAAACTCTCATAAGAGTCATTGTAATGCAGTGGACTTTTGATTTTATTTCTAAACTTTTTTCCATGAATATTTGTGTAGTAAGTAAGATATCAGAATAATGATAAAAAAGTGCACTTTGCCAACTCCAAATCTCACAACTTCTTTATAGACTACATAGGGTGCTAGTCCTATGACCTTCCCAACCATGCATTTATAATTGCGTGTTGTGTGTCTCTAGGTGAGTTATATGGAGATATACTGTGAGCGGGTCAGAGACCTTCTTAATCCAAAGAATAAGGGGAACCTTCGTGTCCGTGAACACCCCCTACTGGGACCATATGTTGAGGATTTGTCAAAGTTGGCTGTAACTTCGTATCGTGACATCCAAGACCTGATGGATTCCGGTAACAAAGCCAGGTATGTTCATTACTATAATCATTAAGTAGTATGCTTTAAAGGTCTGTTCTGTTATAATTAAAATATGTGTGTAGCCCAGCTACCAGCCCTTTAAACTGTGTAGCAGGACAACCTTCCTGGCTGCAGATCATTGGTCCCTCCTTGGCAGAGACTGACAAAGCGCAGGGAGAGAAGAGGAGCAAAGGAGGATGCTTAATGGCTGCAATTACAACCTGGAACTAAGTCTGGTGAAATGGCGAATCCAGTTGGTTGTCCTTGCTTCTGGGGCTGTTACCCAACCCACCAGACCCTAGGTATGAATGAAGATAACCTCTGTTTAAAGACCCTGGGCTGGGAGCAACACAAGGCTGCTGTAGGATAGACTTTGGTGTGTGTATGCCAGGAGCCTGGGAGGGCAGATTGGGATAAGTTGCCAGAGAGCCCATGCTGCTGAGAGGGCACAAGGGGTGCCGAGTGGCAGCTGCAAGCGGCTGCTGCCAGAGACTGAGCTTTGCAGATGGGGCTGGGACCAGCGCTGCTGAGCCAGGATCTGGGGAGTCTGCCTGTGACAGAGTTACAAAGGACAGAGGACAAAGGGGACTTTGTTTTGCTACTACTGCACAGTGCTTAGTGGCTAGGCCTGGGTGATGGTGAGTTGTGTGGTGCTACAGAGCTGATTTAGAGCTGCAGGACCCTGTCTGAGAGACTGACTACAGAACGCTACAGTGGCAGAGCCTGAAAGAATGGTGTCCAAGACAGCTGATTCCAGGTAGACAGGGTCTCTGAATCCAGCTGAGTGTGTGACCCTTTGCCTGGGCTACCAGAATCGAATCTATAGTGAGAGGCCAGTAAAAGTGCCCGTATTGACCACTGAGCCACTCTCGTTGCACAGTGTAATGGCAGGTGCTATGCTAAACTGTATAAAATAAACCTGTATGTGGTTATTATTACAAATGATACAAGAATGTTCTCAGTATAACACCTCTGTAAAATGCTCTGATAGCAGCTTATCAGAAATAATAACAGAACATTCTGACTACCTTGCAAGCAGTGCAAACATAAAGATCTTGTTGCAGCCATTCTTTTATATAGAAAATGTGCCTATTTAATCAGGTTATAGCTCCAGGGAGCAGAGGGGGCAACTACTCCTGGGATTGCGGAAGAAAGGGCCCCAAAATGGATGCTGCTTCCCTCTGTGTACCTACATTTCATTCTTTTAATTTTCCTACTATCAGCTCTGGCAGGCTTATTCATAGTGTACACTCTATACTTGCCCTAAAGGACAATAGAGAGTTGGCCACATTTTTAATTAATTGGTAGATTCAAGAAATATCAAGTAAAAAATGTTATCTGGAACAGATATTCACTTTATACTTGAGGTAGTAAACTTGACTAAAAAAAAAAGCAAATCTTCTCCAAGCAAGGTAATGTAAACATGTGCTAGTATGCATCGCATACTAGCATGTTATTATTATTATTATTATACAGTATTTATAAAGCGCCAATAGTTCGCTCAGCGCTGTACATTACAAAGGGGGACAGAACATGTGACAGAACAATAACAATACAATGCAAAACATGAGGGGATTGAGGGCCCTGCTCTTTCGAGCTTACAATCTAGGAGGGAGGGGATGGTGGCACAGGAGGAGATAGCTGTGGGGGATGGAGTGGTAGGAAGAGTGGAGGAGGTCGGCAAGTTAGCAGGGGGTGGGATAGGCTTCCCTGAAGAGATGGGTTTTCAGGGTGCGCCTAAAGGAAAGGAGAGTAGGTGATAATCTGATGGGTTGGGGCAGGGAGTTCCAGAGGATGGGTGACACCCTGGAGAAGTCCTGAAGGCGGGCATGGGAGGAGGAGACCAGGGAACTAGAGAGAAGGAGGTCTTGTGAGGAGCGGAGTGTGATGCTGGGTGGTAATGAATGACTTACCTTAGAAGGAAGCCCTCCAGTGGTGTGCTGTCTACGCTGACTGAGCTTTCATCTTCATCCAGTCTTCCTTCTGGGTTTGTGGGCTCTGGCCATTTGTTTGGCCAAGCCACGATGACTTCACCCCCCGTATATGCAAACGGGAGCCTCAGCTATGGCACAGAGCTCAGAAGGAAAAGATATGCCGTTCCTTCTGAGTGCATGCGCCGGTGACAACACCAGCTGCAAGGACACTGAATATCTCCTAAATGTGCATCGTTTAGGAGATATTCCTTGTACCTACAGGTAAGCTTTATTATAAGCTTGCCTGTAGGTACAAGTGTCCAGTGGGAGTTTACTACCACTTAAAGTACAACTGTTTGCATTCAATAAACAGACTTTAAACAGACTCTCCTGAAATTCTCGAGTGTTTCTTGTTGGGGTTTTTTTTATCATTATTCATGGGAATTTTCTTTCCTGAATTATTTATTTTGTCTTTAATGGCTGTGATCTCTTTTCAAAAACATTTGTTGTGTATAGAATGTAACATGTTTGTGAGTCCAAAGCTTTAGTTTGTTGTGTCTGCTTACTATAGCATTTCTTCTTCACAAACAGAACTGTCGCTGCCACAAACATGAATGAGACAAGCAGTCGCTCCCATGCTGTGTTTAACATCATCTTCACCCAGCGTAGGCATGATGCTGACACTCAGACCACTACAGAGAAGGTGAGAGCTGCAAATGCAAACTGTCAGGCTAATTTACTAAGGAGTTGTTTCATGTTAGCATGTGGGTCCCTGGTTGGTGACCAGATAGAGAGAAAACAGGTGGCGCACACACCTAGTGCATTATCCAAGGTTTATTGTAGGAATTACATCATAAAAACATACTCACAGACGAAGCATGTATCTAAAAAGCATAGAAAAATGACAATGGCCACAACGGCGGGCAAGGTGTTCTCACTGTAAGTGCGGTCAAATGGCTGACGCGTTTCGGGGACGAATCCCTTTCCTCAGAGCTGATGACCAACCTCTGATGCTGATGCACGATGAACGGAAAGTAAAGTGAGAGCCCTGCTGTTGAGGCCTCAACAGCAGGGCTCTCACTTTACTTTCCGTTCATTGTGCATTAGCATCAGAGGTTGGTCATCAGCTCTGAGTAAAGGGATTCACCCCCGAAACGCGTCAGCCATTTGACCGCACTTACAGTGAGAACACCTTGCCCGCCGTTGTGGCCATTGTCATTTTTCTATGCTTTTTAGATACATGCTTCGTCTGTGAGTATGTTTTTATGATGTAATTCCTACAATAAACCTTGGATAATGCACTAGGTGTGTGCGCCACCTGTTTTCTCTCTATCCAGTGGCTGATTTCCCCGTCTGAGGAGGGCTGCACCCCTGGAACATTTCCTTTTGGTTGTCGCTGTCCTGGTACCCTTGGCTTCCCTTTTGGCTGTGCATATCCTGAGGCGCTGGAGAGTACATACGCTACCTGGTTGGTGACCAGCCTGTGTCCAATTGGCCCTAGGCACTTGTGCTCCTTTCGAATCACAGCAGTCTGTAGAAGGAGTGGGAACATTGGTAAAGTGGTAAAAGCATTGATCTCTACTGGCCTCATAATAACATGTCCTCAATCTCTGACCATCATTTCCTCTTTAATGCCTCCAGTCTCTGACAGTCCCCTCTAGCATTACCTGTGCCTGTAGAGATGTCAGCAATGAAATTTGGTGATGAAATGTGGCAATTTACCTTGTAAGCTCACATTGTTCCTTTAGTAAGTAAGCCACTAATGTGTTGTCATCAAGCTTGTATATACACATCCAGCCAATTCACAGTTCTGTTTTATAGGCATTGACTTTTGCTTGACTGGATGACTGCATATTGCACATGACATACCTGTGTATAATATTTAGTGTCTACTTTTACAAAGGTTTGTAGTACATGAACCTTAAAATATACAACTGAATTAAAAAATTGTGACTGTAATTTTGAATTATTTTATTTTATTAAAACAGAGCTGCAAAAGAAATGTAGGAACTACCCCCAAAGGAGCCGCTTGATGTGTTGGGTCCCCTGTTCCATTGCCCATGACTCTGTGAACAGTGCCACACACTGACACACCTGGCTAGCCAGGGAATGTTTATTGCAGGTAGCTGTATATACACTCCAAAAACTCAAGAGTCAGAGACACCAGCAATGACACAACTGGTTAAGTAATAGCAAAAAGTATATTGCAACAGGGTAAACAAAGATGAAATATACTGTAATGAATAAACAGTAAGAGAATTATATTGCAGTGATTAAACAGTAAGAGAAATGTACTGAAACAATCAAAGCGGTAGTAAACTTGTTTAAAAAAAAGTTTCCTGTTGCAAGGTAATATCATAATGTTCTAGTATGCATCACATACTAGCAGATTATGAAAGACTTACCTTAGAACGAAGCCCTCCAGTGGTGCGCTGTCACTGCCGACAGGGCTTCCATCTTCACCTGGTCTTCCTTCTGGGTTTGTGGGCTGCGACTGCCTAAATGGCCGAGCCATAACGACGCCAGTCCTGTGCATGTGTGTAGGAGTCTCGGCTATAGCACACAGCTCTGAAGGAAAGGAACGGGTATGCTGTTCCTACAGAGCACATGCATCGGTAATGTCAGAGGCTGATACTTTGTAGAATATCTCGTATATGTTTAGGAGATATTCATTTTACCTACAGGTAAACTTTATTATAAGCTTACCTGTAGGTTAAAATAGAAAACGAGAGATGTGTGTATATATATATATATATATATATATATACACCACAATAACAGTTCATCAGTCAGTAATATGCTGCCATTATTTCTTCTGCTGGCCAGATCTTTGGGGCTCAAATGTTATAGTGGAGTGTCCTTTTAAGAACTGTTGCAGGCTCTGCCACTCTGCAGCCAATCCTGCCCCTCTTTTATCCACTCTTTTTCAGCAGCAGGGTCTCCGTCTGCATACTAGCAAAACGTACCCTGGTCAGTGTCCTCAGTGACCAGCTTCTCAATCAGACAGTAGGCTTACCAAGTATCCAGGGAGTCCTCTGATGTTCTGGAATGACTGTTACTGTGTCTCTCTATCACTCAGATGCAGGGGTCCCCTTGCAACCTCAGTCGCCCCCGAGAAACTTAGAACACTCCTCCTCTCCACCACAGTGCCACTGAGAGTTGAAGTCTGTTCCTCTTAGATTCTAAAAACAGTTCAGTCTGTAAAAACTACACCTCCCACAATCCTCCACACTTCTCACCAGAGTCTCTAGCAGTCCACACCCTCAGTTTGCCCCCTAGTGGAAGAAGAGTGGCTTAACACTGGATGCTCCACATTTCGTAATAGCAGTCTCATCTGCAGCTGTGCCTCTCTAAACGATTCCTCTGCAGCACAGATAGAGTTATTTTCCTTCCAGAGCTGCAGACTGCGCTACAGTAGTCAAAATTAAATCTGAATTGAATTAAGCTAAAACATTAAAAATAATATAAATATAATATTTCTGAAAGGTGACTTGTCAAGAGCAAATCACAATTATAGTATGGTTATCCAATGTTTTGTTGGAGATCTTAAAGGTGGATTCCACCACATCATAATGTCACCTGGGCTGGAAATAAAGTACATACAGTATTCATCACAGTGAACTGATTCACGTGGTTCTGATTTTCTCTGCTACATAGGATATCCCTGGTTTTCCCATCTGAAATTGTTCCACTTACATTATGCCACACACTGACACTGCTAAATATGAGAATAAAAATAAAAAATAAGCCTTTCTTTTGCATTTGACATCCAGAAGATATCCCCCATGACTGTTGAATCTAGTGATGATTGTCGGTTTAAACTAATGTTCTTCTTTATCAACTTGGAGCAGGCAGACACACAGGATCTGAATCATATAATCATCTACAAGCTGAATAGCTCAATCAAAGTTTGTAATTAGACATGACTATGGAACAAATGTGCAATCAGGAGAATTTATATCTTGTCCATTCAGCCTTTGTCTCTGTGCATATATCTCTGACTGTGAGGCAAAAACTGCAGTGGGGCACAGCTTTTTCTAATGCTCTGATGGTCTTTTATCAAGCTTTGCACATATTTGTATAATAACATTTTCTGCTTTTGGGGCATGCCATCATAGGCAAATTTACCATGAGGCTCTTGGGTTGGTCCTAGGACAACAACAAAAGAGATTTGCGTAGTAATACTTAGGCTCCATTCACACTCGCGCAACTTCAAAGTCGTGTGATTTCATTGTGACCTTACATCGTGGCTTGAAGTCGCACACAAGTCGCATGTATATCTTTCAGGTGCGACTTTCATGTGGCTCTGGAGGGTTTATACTAAAGTCTATGGCCCTCAAGTCTCCTGAACGTTGGACCAAAGTAGTGCAATAACTACTTTTAAGTTGCTCCAGCTTGAAGTTGTACAGATATGAATGGTACTCATTGGGAAACATGGGACATGATTTGTTATGTGACTTTGAACCCCAAAGTTGCATGACAAGTTGCACAAGTGTGAATGGGCTCTTAATCTCCCTGGAGGTATTCCCGAGTGTAGCTCGGGGTAAAGTTTCAGCACAACAAGCGGTATCCCCGAGCTACACTCAGGATTACCCTGCAGCGCTGTTCCGGGATCTCTTCTTCACTTACTTTGTCCTGCGTTCCCGTGATGTCCCTCCTGCAGTGTCCCCGGCAATGTCCTCCGGCCGATGCCGGCATCTGTCTTCTGGGTTCTGTTCCCTGCGACGTCAGGACGTACGGGGACGGAACGGCGGGAAATTTAAAAATGTGAAAAAGTGACAAAATGGAACCCACCAGCAGTGTGAGGAGACCTGAAAGTGGCACATGGCAGAGTGTGGCGATGGAGACAGCAGCAATGGGAGGCCGTACAGGGACCCATGAGACACTCTGGACCGGGCAGCAGCATGAGGAGGCGGTACGGGGGCCCATGGCAGATTACGGGCCTGGCAGCAGCAATGGGAGGCCCGTAATCTGCCAGCACCCTATGACAAAATGGAACCCACCAGCAGTGTGAGGAGACCTGAAAGTGGCACATGGCACAGTGTGGCGATGGAGACAGCAGCAATGGGAGGCCGTACAGGGACCCATGAGACACTCTGGACCTGGCAGCAGCATGAGGAGGCGGTACGGGGGCCCATGGCAGATTACGGGCCTGGCAGCAGCAATGGGAGGCCCGTAATCTGCCAGCACCCTATGACAAAATGGAACCCACCAGCAGTGTGAGGAGACCTGAAAGTGGCACATGGCAGAGTGTGGCGATGGAGACAGCAGCAATGGGAGGCCGTACAGGGACCCATGAGAGACTCTGGACCTGGCAGCAGCATGAGAAGGCGGTACGGGGGCCCATGGCAGATTACGGGCCTGGCAGCAGCAATGGGAGGCCCGTAATCTGCCAGCACCCTATGACAAAATGGAACCCACCAGCAGTGTGAGGAGACCTGAAAGTGGCACATGGCAGAGTGTGGCGATGGAGACAGCAGCAATGGGAGGCCGTACAGGGACCCATGACAGATTACGGGCATGGCAGCAGCATGAGGAGGCGGTACAGGGGCCAATGGCAGATTACGGGCCTGGCAGCAGCAATGGGAGGCCCGTAATCTGCCAGCACCCTATGACAAAATGGAACCCACCAGCAGTGTGAGGAGACCTGAAAGTGGCACATGGCAGAGTGTGGCGATGGAGACAGCAGCAATGGGAGGCCGTACAGGGACCCATGAGACACTCTGGACCTGGCAGCAGCATGAGGAGGCGGTACAGGGGCCCATGGCAGATTACGGGCCTGGCAGCAGCAATGGGAGGCCCGTAATCTGCCAGCACCCTATGACAAAATGGAACCCACCAGCAGTGTGAGGAGACCTGAAAGTGGCACATGGCACAGTGTGGCGATGGAGACAGCAGCAATAGGAGGCCGTACAGGGACCCATGAGACACTCTGGACCTGGCAGCAGCATGAGGAGGCGGTACAGGGGCCCATGGCAGATTACGGGCCTGGCAGCAGCAATGGGAGGCCCGTAATCTGCCAGCACCCTATGACAAAATGGAACCCACCAGCAGTGTGAGGAGACCTGAAAGTGGCACATGGCACAGTGTGGCGATGGAGACAGCAGCAATAGGAGGCCGTACAGGGACCCATGAGACACTCTGGACCTGGCAGCAGCATGAGGAGGCGGTACGGGGGCCCATGGCAGATTACGGGCCTGACAGCAGCAATGGGAGGCCCGTAATCTGCCAGCACACTATGACAAAATGGAACCCACCAGCAGTGTGAGGAGACCTGAAAGTGGCACATGGCACAGTGTGGCGATGGAGACAGCAGCAATGGGAGGCCGTACAGGGACCCATGAGACACTCTGGACCTGGCAGCAGCATGAGGAGGCGGTACGGGGGCCCATGGCAGATTACGGGCCTGGCAGCAGCAATGGGAGGCCCGTAATCTGCCAGCACCCTATGACAAAATGGAACCCACCAGCAGTGTGAGGAGACCTGAAAGTGGCACATGGCAGAGTGTGGCGATGGAGACAGCAGCAATGGGAGGCCGTACAGGGACCCATGACAGATTACGGGCCTGGCAGCAGCAATTGGAGGCCCGTAATCTGCCAGCACCCTATGACAAAATGGAACCCACCAGCAGTGTGAGGAGACCTGAAAGTGGCACATGGCACAGTGTGGCGATGGAGACAGCAGCAATAGGAGGCCGTACAGGGACCCATGAGACACTCTGGACCTGGCAGCAGCATGAGGAGGCGGTACGGGGGCCCATGGCAGATTACGGGCCTGGCAGCAGCAATGGGAGGCCCGTAATCTGCCAGCACCCTATGACAAAATGGAACCCACCAGCAGTGTGAGGAGACCTGAAAGTGGCACATGGCACAGTGTTGCGATGGAGACAGCAGCAATGGGAGGCCGTACAGGGACCCATGAGACACTCTGGACCTGGCAGCAGCATGAGGAGGCGGTACGGGGGCCCATGGCAGATTACGGGCCTGGCAGCAGCAATGGGAGGCCCGTAATCTGCCAGCACCCTATGACAAAATGGAACCCACCAGCAGTGTGAGGAGACCTGAAAGTGGCACATGGCACAGTGTGGCGATGGAGACAGCAGCAATGGGAGGCCGTACAGGGACCCATGAGACACTCTGGACCTGGCAGCAGCATGAGGAGGCGGTACGGGGGCCCATGGCAGATTATGGGCCTGGCAGCAGCAATGGGAGGCCCGTAATCTGCCAGCACCCTATGACAAAATGGAACCCACCAGCAGTGTGAGGAGACCTGAAAGTGGCACATGGCAGAGTGTGGCGATGGAGACAGCAGCAATAGGAGGCCGTACAGGGACCCATGAGACACTCTGGACCTGGCAGCAGCATGAGGAGGCGGTACGGGGGCCCATGGCAGATTACGGGCCTGGCAGCAGCAATGGGAGGCCCGTAATCTGCCAGCACCCTATGACAAAATGGAACCCACCAGCAGTGTGAGGAGACCTGAAAGTGGCACATGGCAGAGTGTGGCGATGGAGACAGCAGCAATGGGAGGCCGTACAGGGACCCATGAGACACTCTGGACCTGGCAGCAGCATGAGGAGGCGGTACGGGGGCCCATGGCAGATTACGGGCCTGGCAGCAGCAATGGGAGGCCCGTAATCTGCCAGCACCCTATGACAAAATGGAACCCACCAGCAGTGTGAGGAGACCTGAAAGTGGCACATGGCACAGTGTGGCGATGGAGACAGCAGCAATGGGAGGCCGTACAGGGACCCATGAGACACTCTGGACCTGGCAGCAGCATGAGGAGTCGGTATGGGGGCCCATGGCAGATTACGGGCCTGGCAGCAGCAATGGGAGGCCCGTAATCTGCCAGCACCCTATGACAAAATGGAACCCACCAGCAGTGTGAGGAGACCTGAAAGTGGCACATGGCAGAGTGTGGCGATGGAGACAGCAGCAATGGGAGGCCGTACAGGGACCCATGAGACACTCTGGACCTGGCAGCAGCATGAGGAGTCGGTACGGGGGCCCATGGCAGATTACGGGCCTGGCAGCAGCAATGGGAGGCCCGTAATCTGCCAGCACCCTATGACAAAATGGAACCCACCAGCAGTGTGAGGAGACCTGAAAGTGGCACATGGCAGAGTGTGGCGATGGAGACAGCAGCAATGGGAGGCCGTACAGGGACCCATGAGACACTCTGGACCTGGCAGCAGCAAGAGGAGGCGGTACAGGGGCCCATGGCAGAGTGGCGAAGCGTAAGCAGCTTAAATTGAAGGCCATACAGAGGCCTATGTTAAAAATAATAACATGTTTGGGGCATGATTCATGGCGGATTTAGTCAGTTGTGTCAGGAACTGGTGGTTTGAAATCCAGACTAATCCACGCCTGATTCATTTTCACAAACGTGAGTCTCTCCACACTTTGGGTGGACAGTCGTGTCCTCCGCGGAGTTACAATACCTCCTGCCGCACTAAACACGCGCTCCGATGCCACGCTACTGGCCGGGCATGACAGCCTTTCAAGGGCAAATTCAGCTAGTTGGGGTCAAAGGTCAAGTTTCGTTGCCCAGTAGTCAAGGGGATTGTCTACCTCGGTTGGCAGGGTGCTGTCCAAGTAGGCCCAAGCCTGTTGTTTGAGGTCCTGCTCCAGGTCCACCTGATGCTGCTGCTGCGGCTGGTTAGTAGTTTCCTCACTGCGCTGGTGAAGAAAGCTACTCATCATCGACTGCAGACTGAGGCAGCCGCTGCTGGTGGAGCTGCCACTGCTCCTACCACCCCACCCCTCCCCTGCTGCCATGGCAGCGGAACGCGAGCGCACAGGGCCCACAGTGTCTGAGGATGGACGTTGGCGCAGAAAGGCAGAGACCAACTGACTACATAGGTGGTTTTTATAGTACGTTATTTTGGCCTCCCTCTCAGCAGGTGTGAAAAAGGCCACCATTTTTGAACGGTAGCGAGGGTCCAACAAGGTGGACAGCCAAAAGTCATCCCTCTGTCTGATGGTTATTATTCGGCTGTCGCTACGCAAGCAACCGAGCATGCTATGGGCCATTTGTGCCAAAGAATGCGAGGGACTCCCTGCCTCCATCTCCACAGCATACTGCCACGGTGCGTCTGGGTCCTCTGTCTCCTCCTCCTCCTCTACCAGATGGTCCTGCTCCTCCACTCCTGTCCGCTGAGTGGAAAAACCACCCATTTCACTCAATAATTCCTGAGCACCAATGTCCTCCTCTACCTCCTCCTCTTCTTCCTGTCCTGCCCCCACAGGGGTCATGTGGCGTTGAGATCTGTGCGCCATGTCTACCGCACCCTGACCAGCCATTGTTAACAGCATTTGTTCCAGGACGTGCAACAGAGGAATGACGTCGTTCATCCCATAGTCCTGCCGACTCACGAATAGTGTGGCCTCCTCAAAGGGCCTGAGCAAGCGGCAGGTGTCACGCATGAGCTGCCAATGGCTGACATCTAAGTTACACAGGGGAGTACCTTTATCCGCTTGTAACATCAGGAAATCGGTGATGGCCTTTCGCTGTTCGTAAAGGCGGTCTAACATATGTAGGGTTGAATTCCACCTTGTTGCAACGTCGCAGATCAGGCGATGCTGTGGAATTCTGTTCTGCCGCTGCAGCTCAAGGAGGGTGTGCTTTGCGGTGTAGGAATGGCTGAAATGCATGCAAAGTTTACGTGACATTTTAAGGATGTCTTGCAGTGGGATGGTGGATTTTAGGAACCGCTTGACAACCAGATTGAACGCGTGAGCCATGCATGGCGCATGGCACAACCTTCCTTGACGCAGAGCAGACACCATGTTCTTTCCGTTGTCGGTCAACATGGTTCCGATTTTCAGTTTGCGCGGAGACAGCCATCTGTCGATTTCTCTGTTCATTACACTCAGAAGTTCCTCCCCTGTGTGACTACGTTCGCCAAGGCATACCAGGTGCAGCACAGCGTGACACCGTTGCGCCCTGCACATGTGATATGCCGGTCGGGTAATGGGACTTGGCACGGGGGTGGCGGCTGAGGACACGGCGGAAGAAGAGGTGGTAGAGGCGGACATCTTTGCTGGACCAAGGACGTGCAAACGTGGAGGCAAAAGCGGCGTGACCTGTCCAAGTTGCTGGTGCGGCTGTGCCGGCACCACGTTCACCCAGTGGGCCGTAAATGACATGTACTGTCCCTGACCGTAGTTACAGCTCCACACGTCGGCGCTGCCGTGCACTTTGGCAGAGACCGACATGCTCAAAGACTGGCCCACCATCTCTTCTACATGTGAATGCAGGGCTGGCACTGCCTTTTTGGCGAAGAAATGACGGCTTGGCACTCTCCACCGCGGCGTGGAACAAGCCATCATTTCTCGGAAAGGTGCTGAGTCCACCACTTGGAAAGGGAGGGACTGCAGCACCAGCAACTTGGACAGGAGGACGTTCAGCTTCTGCACCGTTGGGTGCGTGCTCGCAAACTGTTGTCTCTTGGAAACGGATTCCAAGAAAGACTGCTGACGGAATCCGTGAAGAGGAGTAGCAGGAGAAGGAGCATCTGAACGAGCGGAAGATGCCAACGAGCGACAACTCCCCTCAGCAGAGGTGTTGGAGCCTTGACTGGCTGATAGAGGGCGATTGACGTCGGGTGACGGAGCAAGTAACGGAGCGGGTGATGGAGCGGGGGCTGGGGCAGGCAGAACCGCCGTGTCTTTATCACAGTTTTCCCAGGCCACCGAATGGCGACGCTGCATATGCTGACGCAACGCTGTAGTCCTAACATGGGCCCCCTGGCCACGCTTGACTTTCTGGCCACATAGTCGACATACGGCTACGTTTACTTCCTCGGGCGGCTTGACGAAAAATTGCCACACCGCCGAGTAGGAAACTTTGCCCCCGCTACTCCTCACTGGCTGACTGCTACTTCCTCCGTGCACACCGGCACCACTACTGGCCGTGGTGGTAGGCTGCAGTGGAGCTGGTGCTCTACTCCGTGGCCGTTTGCCTCCACTGACACTGCTGCGACCCTGCTGCCTCCTGGGCAACCCACCGAGTGTTTTGCTCGCTGCCAAGCTGGCACACTCTTCTCCTGATGATGCATAAGCAATAGCCTGATGACGACGAGGCTGCCAAGTGCGATCAGCCTCATCATCATCAATTAGGGTCTCCGCCTTACTACTAGCCCCCTCGGCTGCGTGTGGGTCAGGAGACAGACCTGTCTCTAGACCGGCTACCGAGCCACTCTCCTCGCCAGTACTTCTTCGCCTGGCTGCTGAAGAGGCGGATGTCTCCCCCCGTTCCTGACCGCCCTCTGTTAGCTCTTCCTCACTGTACAGTGGGGCTGAGCCCACAGCATGCGATACTTCGCTTGGTGAGGAAACACCAAAGGACAGGGGCAGGTAGAGGACACGTGATTTCAGTGGGCTTGGTCCCGGGCCATGCCAACTAACGGTTGTGTCTGACGTACCCACCGACCGTTGGCTGTAGGTGTCAGAGGTGACCTGGGAAGAGGAAGACGACCGAGCCAACCAATCGATGACGGCAGGGTTGTCGGTGGAGACACGACCGCTAGATGACACCGGGAGCACTGGCCTCTGGCTGCGACTAGTGCTGCCTCGACCCCTTCCTCTGCTGCCACGTCTGCTCGCTCCTAAAACATGGCCTCCTCTGACACTCCTCTGCGTGTTGTCTGACATACTCTTTAATTCAACGATTCTGTCCCTGAGTAACAATTCTGTGTCCCTGAGTAACAATTCTGTGTCCCTGAGTAACAGTTCTGTGTCCCTGAGTAACAGTTCTGTGTCCCTGAGTAACGATTCTGTGTCCCTGAGTAACAGTTCTGTGTCTGTCCCTGAGTAACAGTTCTGTGTCCCTGAGTAACAATTCTGTGTCCCTGAGTAATAATTCTGTGTCCCTCAGTAACAATTCTGTGTCCCTCAGTAACAATTCTGTGTCCCTCAGTAACAATTCTGTGTCTGTCCCTGAGTAACAATTCTGTGTCCCTGAGTAACAATTCTGTGTCCCTGAGTAACAGTTCTGTGTCCCTGAGTAACAATTCTGTGTCCCTGAGTAACAATTCTGTGTCCCTCAGTAACAATTCTGTGTCCCTCAGTAACAATTCTGTGTCTGTCCCTGAGTAACAATTCTGTGTCCCTCAGTAACAATTCTGTGTCCCTCAGTAACAATTCTGTGTCTGTCCCTGAGTAACAATTCTGTGTCCCTGAGTAACAGTTCTGTGTCCCTGAGTAACAATTCTGTGTCCCTGAGTAACAGTTCGGTGTCCCTGAGTAACAATTCTGTGTCCCTGAGTAACAGTTCTGTGTCCCTGAGTAACAATTCTGTGTCCCTGAGTAACAATTCTGTGTCCCTCAGTAACAATTCTGTGTCCCTCAGTAACAATTCTGTGTCTGTCCCTGAGTAACAATTCTGTGTCCCTCAGTAACAATTCTGTGTCCCTCAGTAACAATTCTGTGTCTGTCCCTGAGTAACAATTCTGTGTCCCTGAGTAACAGTTCTGTGTCCCTGAGTAACAATTCTGTGTCCCTGAGTAACAGTTCTGTGTCCCTGAGTAACAGTTCTGTGTCCCTGAGTAACAATTCTGTGTCCCTGAGTAACAGTTCTGTGTCCCTGAGTAACAATTCTGTGTCCCTGAGTAACAATTCTGTGTCCCTGAGTAACAATTCTGTGTCTGTCCCTGAGTAACAATTCTGTGTCCCTCAGTAACAATTCTGTGTCCCTCAGTAACAATTCTGTGTCTGTCCCTGAGTAACAATTCTGTGTCCCTCAGTAACAGTTCTGTGTCCCTGAGTAACAATTCTGTGTCCCTGAGTAACAGTTCTGTGTCCCTGAGTAACAATTCTGTGTCCCTGAGTAACAATTCTGTGTCCCTCAGTAACAATTCTGTGTCCCTCAGTAACAATTCTGTGTCCCTCAGTAACAATTCTGTGTCTGTCCCTGAGTAACAATTCTGTGTCCCTGAGTAACAATTCTGTGTCCCTGAGTAACAGTTCTGTGTCCCTGAGTAACAATTCTGTGTCCCTGAGTAACAGTTCTGTGTCCCTGAGTAACAGTTCTGTGTCCCTGAGTAACAATTCTGTGTCTGTCCCTGAGTAACAATTCTGTGTCCCTCAGTAACAATTCTGTGTCCCTTAGTAACAATTCTGTGTCTGTCCCTGAGTAACAATTCTGTGTCCCTGAGTAACAGTTCTGTGTCCCTGAGTAACAATTCTGTGTCCCTGAGTAACAGTTCTGTGTCCCTGAGTAACAATTCTGTGTCCCTGAGTAACAATTCTGTGTCCCTCAGTAACAATTCTGTGTCCCTCAGTAACAATTCTGTGTCCCTCAGTAACAATTCTGTGTCTGTCCCTGAGTAACAATTCTGTGTCCCTCAGTAACAATTCTGTGTCCCTCAGTAACAATTCTGTGTCCCTCAGTAACAATTCTGTGTCTGTCCCTGAGTAACAATTCTGTGTCCCTGAGTAACAGTTCTGTGTCCCTGAGTAACAGTTCTGTGTCCCTGAGTAACAGTTCTGTGTCCCTCAGTAACAATTCTGTGTCTGTCCCTGAGTAACAATTCTGTGTCCCTCAGTAACAATTCTGTGTCCCTCAGTAACAATTCTGTGTCCCTCAGTAACAATTCTGTGTCTGTCCCTGAGTAACAATTCTGTGTCCCTGAGTAACAGTTCTGTGTCCCTGAGTAACAATTCTGTGTCCCTGAGTAACAGTTCTGTGTCCCTGAGTAACAGTTCTGTGTCCCTCAGTAACAATTCTGTGTCTGTCCCTGAGTAACAATTCTGTGTCCCTCAGTAACAATTCTGTGTCCCTCAGTAACAATTCTGTGTCTGTCCCTGAGTAACAGTTCTGTGTCCCTCAGTAACAGTTCTGTGTCCCTGAGTAACAGTTCTGTGTCCCTGAGTAACAGTTCTGTGTCCCTCAGTAACAGTTCTGTGTCCCTGAGTAACAATTCTGTGTCCCTCAGTAACAATTCTGTGTCCCTCAGTTACAATTCTGTGTCCCTCAGTAACAATTCTGTGTCTGTCCCTGAGTAACAATTCTGTGTCCCTGAGTAACAGTTCTGTGTCCCTGAGTAACAATTCTGTGTCCCTGAGTAACAATTCTGTGTCCCTGAGTAACAATTCTGTGTCCCTCAGTAACAATTCTGTGTCCCTCAGTAACAATTCTGTGTCTGTCCCTGAGTAACAATTCTGTGTCCTTCAGTAACAATTCTGTGTCCCTCAGTAACAATTCTGTGTCCCTCAGTAACAATTCTGTGTCTGTCCCTGAGTAACAATTCTGTGTCCCTGAGTAACAGTTCTGTGTCCCTCAGTAACAATTCTGTGTCTGTCCCTGAGTAACAATTCTGTGTCCCTCAGTAACAATTCTGTGTCCCTCAGTAACAATTCTGTTTCCCTCAGTAACAATTCTGTGTCTGTCCCTGAGTAACAGTTCTGTGTCCCTCAGTAACAGTTCTGTGTCCCTGAGTAACAGTTCTGTGTCCCTGAGTAACAGTTCTGTGTCCCTCAGTAACAGTTCTGTGTCCCTGAGTAACAATTCTGTGTCCCTCAGTAACAATTCTGTGTCCCTCAGTAACAATTCTGTGTCCCTCAGTAACAATTTTGTGTCTGTCCCTGAGTAACAATTCTGTGTCCCTGAGTAACAGTTCTGTGTCCCTGAGTAAGAATTCTGTGTCCCTGAGTAACAATTCTGTGTCCCTAAGTAACGATTCTGTGTCCCTAAAGTATCTGTGGCCCTAACTCTGTCCCTAATACAGAGAGGTCTGTCTCTCTTGAATGACCGGAGGCAAATGGAGAATTGTAAGATGGCCGCAATTTATAGCTCCACCATTACACAGTGCTGGTTGGCTGGCTGCTGATTGGCTAATGTGATCACATGTCATGAATGAATGCATTATGGGTCAGCGCGCCTTGTCTGCGCGCCTTCCCAGAGATCCCCGCTCCGTCGCCACACATGTCGCCGCCATTTTTGGAAAAATTTCGATTCGCGCATCCGAAGTCTGCTAATTTTCGGATTCGGCGCGAATCAAATTTTTCCTAATATTCGAAACAAATTCCACTTCGCCAAGTTCGATTCGCTCATCTCTACATTTCACATACATTTTGTCCCGAGTGCTTTGTCCTGTGCCCTGCCTGCATTTTTACTGTTCTTTCTGCCTGGAAACTGAGAAACGTCCATGGCGTCCAAAAAGCATCCCTTTAGGTCAAAATCAGTTTTAGACCAGCTAGAGAACAGCGATAGTAAATAAGAATTACTTGCAGAATTGAGTGATAATGATTCGTGGGGGAAATTCGTCATCAGACACTGTAAACAATTTTGCAACTAAGATCAGTGATGTGCGAACTTGGCGCTATATTTAAAATTTCAGTGTTTTTTGTTTGATTATATTATTGAATTAAATTTATTATTATTATATTATTATTATTTTTTATGAATATTTATTAAATTATAATTTATGATTTCGTGTTTCAAATTTTAACATACCCGGGATGTTTATTAGACTCTTGTTCGCACAGATTTCAGTGAGTTATTCCTAAAAATTACAGGCCTACAATAAAAAAAACTACATATTTCCATGCAAAAAAATGTACCGCTTTGAGCACAGAAATACTGACATAATCAGACCACTAGGGAGGTTAAAGACATAGGGGTGGATAAAAGCCAAGAAGTATCACTAGACTCCCTGCAGCTCAGATGGCATGCAATCACGTTGTGTTCCTGTGCCAGCTTTTGACATGCACAGGCCAGTGGAAGACCCTATATATACAGTGGGGATCGAAAGTTTGGGCACCCCAGCTAAAAATCTGTATTAATGTGCATAAAGAAGCCAAGGAAAGATGGAAAAATCTCCAAAAGGCATCAAATTACAGATTAGACATTCTTATAATATGTCAACAAAAGTTAGATTTTATTTCCATCATTTACACTTTCAAAATAACAGAAAACAAAAAAATGGCGTCTGCAAAAGTTTGGGCACCCTGCAGAGTTAATATCTTGTACTGCCCCCTTTGGCAAGTATCACAGCTTGTAAACGCTTTTTGTAGCCAGCCAAGAGTCTTTCAATTCTTGTTTGAGGTATCTTTGCCTATTCTTCCTTACAAAAGTCTTCCAGTTCTTTGAGATTTCTGGGCTGTCTGTCACGCACTGCTCTTTTAAGGTCTATCCATAGATTTTCAATTATGTTGAGGTCAGGAGATTGTGAAGGCCATGGCAAAACCTTAAGTTTACGCCTCTTGATGTAATCCCCCGTGGATTTCGAGGTGTGTTTAGGATCATTATCCATTTGTAGAAGCCATCCTCTCTTTAACTTCAGCTTTTTCACAGATGGCATCAAGTTACCATCCAAAATTTGCTGAAATTTTATTGAATCCATTTTTCCTTCTACTCGTGAGATGTTCCCTGTGCCACTGGCTGCAACACAACCCCAAAGCATGATTGATCCAACCCCATGCTAAACAGTTGGACAGAGGTTCTTTTCATTCAATTCTGTGCCCCTTCTTCTCCAAACGTACCTTTGCTCATTCCGGCCAAAAAGTTCAATTTTAACCTCATCGGTCCACAGAACTTGTTTCCAAAATGCATCAGGCTTGTCTATATGTTCATTTGCAAAGTTCAAACGATGATTTTTGTGGTGAGGACGTAGAAGAGGTTTTCTTCTGATGACTCTTCCATGAAGACCATATTTGTACAAGTATCTCTTTATAGTGGAATAGTGTACCACAACTCCAGTGTCTGCCAGATCTTTCTGGAGGGATCGTGCAGTCAAACGTGGGTTTTGAATTGTTTTTCTCACAATCCTGCGAGCTGTTCTGTCTGATATTTTTCTTGGTCTTCCAGATCTTGCTTTAACTTCCACTGTTCCTGATGACTGCCATTTCTTAATTACATTCCGAACAGAGGATATTGACATCTGAAAATGCTTTGCTATCTTCTTATAGCCTTCTCCAGCTTTGTAAGCGTCAACTATTTTCAGTTTCAGTTTTCTAGACAACTACTTAGAAGAACCCATGGTGCTGATTGTTGGGGCAAGGTCAGATGAGTCTGGGCATTTAAAACCTTTGAGATTGACATCACTTGGTCTTCCCAGATGATGATTGAGAACAATCCATGACACTGGCAGGTCTCAGCTTGGCAAAGGGGGCAGTGCATGCTATAAATTCTGCAGGGTGCCCAAACTTTTGCAGATGCCATTTTTTTGTTTTCTGTTATTTTGAAAGTGTAAATGATGGAAATAAAATCTAACTTTTGTTGACATATTGTAAGAATGTCTAATCTGTAATTTGATGCCTTTTGGAGATTTTTCCATCTTTCCTTGGCTTCTTTATGCACATTAATACAGATTTTTAGCTGGGGTGCCCAAACTTTCGATCCCCACTGTAAAGCAGAAAAATAACTTAAGCAGTAAATTCTGGTGCTTTGATAGTAATAATCATATCACATTAAATGGGACCTGTGTAACAGAATGGGTAATCAGACAGATAATCATATAGGGAGTAACTGAGACTTTTAGCTTACTAAGCAGGTGCAAAGTTTGAAGCAATCATGTAAAACAGGCTTAGGGCTGCAAAAACACCCAACCACTGCAGAATAATAACATCTGCACAAACATGGGCTCTTCACAGCAATGTTCCTGTAACTCAACCATAACTACTTGTGATTATCTTCATAGACAGCATCTATCTTAGTGAAGTCTAAGGTATCTCTGGTAACACAGGTGTACAGCTGGAGGGATCCAAAGCACAAGGTTGAAGCACTATCCAACTGGAATTGTGCAGTACTCTGGGAGGAGATCCCTGCAGTACTTTGCTCTGTTGATGAAGTCCTGTGCTATTAGGCTCCTGCCTGGAAGCTAACACACCAGTTCTGACTGTGGAGGACATTTCAACTGGCTGCAGAATACTTGCCCAGCTCTCTCTACCTCATCCAGTGTGGCATCTCTGAGCTACTGAGGGCGGGAAGCAGAGAAGCTTGTCTTCTGTGGGTATGTCCAAGACCCACAGAGTTGTGCGAAAAGTAGTTAAAGTAGTACTAAAGACACAATTACTCACATGTGTGTGAGTAGGTGCAGCATGGTATGGTCCCACAAGTCCAGATATTCTTGCAGATATGTGTATTTGTGTTACTGATATCTTTCCACCCGTGTAATGTGTTTTCTTACTCCCACAATTATAATCTTCCAAAATGTTCCTTCACCACATGCAGTTATCCCTTCACCAACATCTATATGCACTCACCTTATGTTTAGCCCTCACAAGTAGGTCTAATGCGCTTGCTCCTTTAAGAGGGTCTCTTGTGCCACAGTTGTAATATCTTCCTCCAGTTTACTGGTGCCTCTCAGTCCATCTCCATCTTCTGTGATCTTATGGTGGATGTTGATAAAAATAAATGCTCAAAATAAAGAAGAATATATAGTGCTTTCCGTATAAAAAAAACAGTATTTTTATATTTAAAACCTTTTTCTATTCAACTTTTCATGATGAGTAGAACTGGTGTACTGCTGTTTATAGGCATGTATTGAGATAAACAACCAACAAAATGGCTGACCGTACACTTCCGGTTTTGTGGCGTGACATGACCAGCTCTTTCGAATGTGTTGCATCATCCAGTCATGTGACTTCATCAAGGAATCGCTATTCTGTCCCTCCTCCTCAGGAATCTCTCCCTGCCACTATCACTTTCCCTGACAGATGGGTGCTCTTTCCCTCTCCCATTCTCTTTGCAAAAGTTGCACCAAAACCTTGGGGCAGAAACTTAAAAAGACTACTGACCCATGGGTGCAGTGTAGCCAACCAGAACGCTGCCTCAGGGGACCCGGAAACCATAAACAATGTTTCTCCTGACTTCTCCTCTGCCTCTGGTACCGTTCTGGTTGAGCGCCACTTACAGTGGAGGAAACACACCGCACCTACCTACATATGGTCCAGTGGTCTGATGTCCACGAGGTCCCTCGCCAATCCTAGCATTCTCTCCCCTGCTTCTGCTGGTGCTGGTCTTCAGCCGTCCTAATTGGCTGTAGGTGACTGTAATTACTGTATGTTCTCATTCACCTAATTTACACATTTTATGTTGTTTCTATGGAGATCTCCTTACCACAGACTACAGTTGTGTTATGAACATCTGTTACAGCAGTGACACCTGCATGCTATACAGAAATATTATTAGTCCTCAAACAGTAAAAGGTGACCCATAGCAAAGCATTGGACACCACTATCGATCTGGACATGCACATACTAAAAATCAAAAATATATGCTGTCAAGAAAACCACAGTTTATATTTTTATTGTGAAAGAAATGACTACAAAACATAATGGGTTTTAATGGTTTTGATATTTTCTTTTTTTTCAGAATTAAAAACATTTCACTTTACATAGATTCCCTGGCTTTCAAATTTAGCTTTACACTTTTCAACACTTTCATAAACAATGATTGCTGCTTGGGCAGGTCAGGGATTGTGAATTAATTAAATTGCTTATTTTAGTGGTAAAGAGTTAGACCCTTTGTCAAGTTTTTACTACTGTCTGACCCTACAGTCATGGGGAGCCCAGCACACATTTTACGTTGTACCAGGCTGTTAGGCTCAGGTTAGTTGTTGGGCCTTGTGTTTTGTTATGTAAAAATATTTTTTTAAATTATCCATCCACTGCCAATCCTGTAAGCAAATAAGATCATGGACAAAAGCTTTCCCATGGTACCTTAAATTATTTGTTAGAAAAATAACTAATTTCAATCAAATACTTTTTTCTACTAGCTATATCAAACTTTTTCAACCAGGGTTCCTCCAGAGATTGCTAGAGGTTCCTTGAGCAATGAGCAATTTCAGCCTTTTGGAAAGGTTCCCACTGACACCATTGTTTTTTTTAGCTATCTGTAAGGAAGTAATTCTTCCCAGTGACCACAAGTGTAAGGAGGATTCTTCCCACTGACCATCACACTTACGTATCATGAGTTGTAGATATAGGAATTTTTAGCAGGGGTTCCCTGAGGCTGGAAAGTTATTTAAAGGGTTCCTCTGTGTTGAAAAGGTTGAGAAAGGCTGAGCTATATTGTAAAAGACACATTTTTGGGTTCTACTGCATAGTGATTATATCACCTTATATCAACTGTTATACAGTGCCTTGAAAACGTATTCTTACCCCTTGACATTTTCTACATTTTGTCATGTTACAACCAAAAACGTAAATGTATTTTATTGGAATTTTATGTGATAGACCAACACAAAGTGGCACATAATTGTGAAGTGGAAGGAAAATGATAAATGGTTTTCAAACCTTTTTACAAATAAATATCTAAAAATTGTGGCATGCATTTGTATTCAGCCCCCCTGAGTCAATACTTTGTAGAACCAACTGTTGCTGCAATTAAAGCTGCAAGTCTTTTTGGGGATGTCTCTACCAGCTTTGCACATCTAGAGAGTGAAATATTTGTCCATTCTTCTTTACAAATTAGCTCAAACTCTGTCAGATTGGATGGAGAGTGTCTGTGAACAGCAATTTTCAAGTATTGCCACAGATTCTCAATTGGATATAGGTCTGGACTTTGACTGGGCTATTCTAACACATGAATATGCTTTGATCTAAACCAGCCTTTCTCAACCATTTCAATGCAGAGGAACCCTTGACATAACTTTCCGGTCTCAGGGAACCCCTGCGAAAAATTAATTTATCTACAATTCATGATACATTAGTGTGATAGTCAGAGGTAAGAAAGCTCCTTACACTTGTGGTCATTAGGAAGAATTACCACCTTACAGATTGCTATAAAGATCAATGGTGTCAGTGGGAACCTACCTGAGAGGCAAAAACTGCTCATTGCTCAAGGAACCCCTGGCAACCTCTGGAGAAACCCTAAGGTTACACGAAAACCTGGTTGAGAAACCCTGGTCTAAGCCATTCCATTGTAGCTCTGGCTGTATGTTTGGGGTCATTATCCTGCTGAAAGGTGAACCTCCGCCTTGTCTCAAGTCTTTTGCAGACTCTAACAGGTTTTCTTCTAACATTGCTTTGTATTTGGCTCCATCCTTTTTCCCATCAACTTGGACCAGTTTCCCTGTCCCTGCTGAAGAAAAGCATCCCCACAACATGATGCTGCCACCACCATGTTTCACGGTGGGGATGATGTGTTCAGGGTGATGTGCAGTGTTAGTTGTCTTCCACACAGCATTTTGCTTTTAGGCCGAAAAGTTCAAGTTTGGTCTCATCTGACAAGAGCAACTTCTTCCACATGTTTGCTGTGTCCCCCGCAAGGCTTCTTGCCAACTGCAAACTGGACTTCTTATGGCTTTCTTTCAACAATGGCTTTCTTCTTGCCACTCTTCCATAAAGGCCAGATTTGAGGAGTGCACGACTAATAGTTGTCCTGTGGACAGATTCTTCCACCTGAGCTGTGGATCTCTGCAGCTCCTCCAGAGTTACCATGGGCCTCTTGGTAGGTTTACAGTTGTGCCATACTCTTTACATTTTTGAATGATGAATTGAACAGTGCTCTGTGAGATGTTCAAAGCTTGGAATATTTTTTTATGACCTAACTCTGCTTTAAACTTCTCCACAACTTTATCCCTGACCTGCTGGTGTGTTCCTTGGCCTTCATGATGCAGTTTGTTCACTAATGTTCTCTAACAAACCTCTGAGGGTTTCAGAACAGCTGTATTTATACAGAGATTAAATTACACACAGGTAGGCTCTATTTACTAATTATGCAAACAAACGACAAGCACGATGCCAGGTAAGTGTAGATAAAAGCAATAGTATTTTATTATAAAGAAATGTACATCTTAAAATCCCTCAGCGAGTGTGGCAGATGAAAGACACCAGAGCCAGGGACATTAAAGAAGCAGATCCAGTTAAATATGCATGGCCCGGGAGGAGATATGGATGAATGGCGTCTCTGAATGCCTTCCTGTCGGTAGTAGAGAGAAGTAACAGGTGCTGTGAATGGAATGGAGGGTGGGCTGTAACACGTTTCAGAAGCTCCACTTCCTTTGTCAAGTCTTGTTTGACAAAGGAGGTGGAGCTTCTGAAACGTGTTGCAGCCCGGCCTCCATTCCATTCACAGCACCTGCCACTTTGTGTTGATCTATCACATAAAATCCCAATAAAATACATTTACGTTTTTGGTTGTAACATGACAAAATGTGGAAAGTTTCCTGGGGTATGAATACTTTTTCAAGGCACTGTAAATCCTAATTATAACCACAAATTCATGCTGTTATTTTATTTTATAATTTAAATATTTTTTCGCAGAAAATCAGCCCAACTGACATTGAAGTTGTGGGAGAAATTGGATAATGATTTATTTGTATTTTTTTCTTACAGGTCAGCAAAATCAGTCTTGTGGACCTTGCAGGAAGTGAAAGAGCAGATTCCACTGGTGCAAAAGGGACAAGACTAAAGGTGACATTCCATTCCTCTATTAAAATTATTAATGTGTGGATTTACAATTAAATGCTTAGCAAGACTTGGAAGATTTGCCTAGTGTTAAAGGATAAGTTCACCTTTTAGGCAAAAATAATAAATGCACATTTTTTTGCAGGTAAAATGTGCATTTATTACTTTTGTCTACTTGAGCCTGGAAAGCATTGCACCACTGATCTGTAGATCGCTGTTGCCATGCAGGTCTCCTGCAGACCTGTCAGAATATATGCTTGCCATACGGGATGTACAGTCAAGCAAATGTTCTGACAGGCAGCTTCAATGAACTCCACAGTATGGTAGTAGTTCATTGAAAACTACAAGCCCACAGCCGCTAAGGCTGCCGAGACTTGCAGTTCATTAATTCACAGACGTCTGCCCCACATTGCCACGCTGTTTTCAAATTTGACAGATAGTATGGGGAGACTTCTCCTTGTACTATCTGTCAGAGGGAGGGGGGGGGGCTGCAGCTGCGGCTATGGGAACATGTTACATGTTCCACCCTAAAAACTGATGTAACATGTTCCATAAGGTGAAATTATTCATTAAAAATGGCCGATGTTACCGATCCAAAATGTAAACGGCTGTTCCTGCATAGTTTTAGATGCAGAGGGAGAGGACAGCCCACCTACTCAATAATTCAGTTTGTGACACAGTCATTGCTGTAGTGCCTGAAATTCACTCACTGCATGCTACTTGCTAAAACATATGTATAAAGTTAATAACGACACATATCAATTTTGAATATTCCTTTTTTTTTGTTATGGTCAGAGGTAAAAGTCACATTAACACAGAAGCAAATATGCGATTCATCCCTCACTTCCCCCTTCTCTTAGAATAGCTTAATCTGAGGTTTCAATTATACAGAGTGAGCTTGAAGGCAGGCAGTTTTGCTTTGCTATTAGAAATCTCATAGTATTCTGGGACTCATTTGTCATAGAATAAATGTAATTGTAAATGTATATGTATCTGTAACAGAAATATTATAGCATATAAACCTAATAAAAAATACTGACTCAAATCCTTTATAGATTCCCTATAATTTCAACTGTTCATCTTTTCCTCATTTAGGAAGGAGCAAATATCAATAAGTCTCTAACAACTCTGGGAAAGGTTATCTCTGCTCTTGCTGAAATGGTGAGTGCCTCTTTATATTAATGCCAGACAAATAACAACACAGCCATGTCCATCTTGACCAAACCAATACTGTCAACATTGAAATAATGAATATGGCTGTGTCTGAATTTACATCTAAAGAATGCAAAGACTGATCTATAAACACTAACCTGGAAAAATGGAATTGTAGCTTATATCAACCAAATAGGAACTCAATTTTTTAGCATAAGAAAAAATAAACCAGCTGCAATATAATTTGTCAGATCATTATTTTATATTTTTGTGAAAAATCTAAGCCTGGCACAATACTAAAGTGTTCTGGTGAATCTATTTTTGTGTGCTTTATGTATGCTTTGAGCGCTCTGCTACTGAAGTAGGTCTATTCCAAGGTACTATGGAGTGGATAGGAGCCCTTCCATCTCATCTGCCTCTGCAGAGCCAATCAAAAGGGCTTTTGCTTTCCACTTTAATAAAAAGCTCTGTTCTAATTACATAATCCCATCTCATGGAGCAATAGAGTCTGGGACAGATGATAATGGTGCCAGAATTAAGATGTTAAATTGGCAATAAAGCGATTTGTAAAGGCAATTTTTTAAAATTAAAATACAAAAGATGTTATACTTACCTGCTCTTTGTAATGGTATTGCACGGAGCATTTTTTTACCTCCTCTTCTGCAGTCCCCTGCTGGCACTGTCCACTCCTTGTTCTCACAAATTTCCCTTCAGCAAGCGGTGTGCTGATAGTGCACCTAGATGGGTGCGCTCCTGAGTGGGGCTGTGTGCTTCCATAGACACACACAGCACGATGCGGCCATGCCCCCTGCTCCCTCCTCACAGAATTTGACTGACAGCAGCAAGAGCCTATGGCTCCCGCTGCTCTCAGAGTCTCCTGTGAGACCAGGAAGTGAAAGGTGAAGTGCTGAAGACAGGAGAAAGCTGGATCATGAGAGGCTGCTGGTAATGTTGGGGGGAACAAGTAGTGGGATTATTTTTACCTAATGCAGAGAATGCATTAATGCAAAAAAAAAAAACTTAAATTTTTTTTTTAAATTATTTTCCTTGCGCCTATCGGGTACTCTTTCCAAAGTGAGGTTTTACCACATCACAATTACTAAGGAAAATGAGTACAACTGCACTGGCAAAGTGCACAGTCTATTTGCCTTTAGTAAATCAACCTCACTGTCTATCAGTGGTGAGGTGGCTAAGAGGAGGTAGGAATAAACACTGCCTTGTCATGCAACGTGACAGTGCTCAGGACTCTCAACAATAAAGCTTTCTCTTAACATTTCAACCTCCTATGACAGGCACAGTATCTTTGATGCTTAGTGTAAATCCTTTCAACTCCTCCAGAATATTATGCCTGTAATCTATATACTGTGTATCTGTAATGTATTAGCTGACTTGTCTTTTCTTTTCTGTTTTTTCCATTCAGGATTCTGGAACCAATAAGGTGGGTTTACTCATCTATTGCTTTATGTAAATGTTTATGATACTTTCAAAGATGAATAAAGTATATATAGGGAATAGCTATGAGCAGTAATTTAAACACAACTAATTTACTCTCAACTACTACTCTCAACTTCGCTTATTGAGCTGCCTATGTAAAATTTCCTGCATTGTGGCTTTACTTTTTTTTTTCAAAATTTTCTTTTTTCTGTCTCTAAACAAGAGTAACATAATGAGGTTAAAGGGAGCTGTTGTTTGATGCTGGTCCAGGATAGTTAAAAGAAGCCTCTGCAACCTCTAGGTGACAATTAAAGTCCATTGCACTCCTGACAGCAACTAAACAAACAATTGCAAAACCTTGGTTATCCACCACTCTCTATCTACCTAAAGTTAGGAAAATAATGCACAATACATTTTCAAATGAAAACATGACAGCATAACTTACAGTTTCAATGTCCAAATTTAGGGAAATCTGTGACCCCTGGGTCTCTTGTTACAGGTGAACTTTGATGAATGCACAATACATTGTCAAATGAAAACATGACTGCATAACTTACAGATTCAATGTCCAAATTTAGGGAAATCTGGGACCCCTGGGTCTCTTGTTTACAGGTGAACTTTGATGAATGCACAATACATTGTCAAATGAAAACATGACTGCATAACTTACAGATTCAATGCCCAAATTTAAGACGATTTGGGACCCCTTGATCTGCTGTTTTTTCCAGGTGAACTTTGATCAATGCTTGTTTGATCTCTGCGACTCACTCTGTCCCATGAGATAGATCAATATATGTTCTGAACAACCCTGTGGCACTCAACTCCTGGCTCCACCCCTCTCTCCCCTATCCCTCCCCTATTCCCCCTATTTTTCTTTTCTTCCCTTTCTACCCCTTCCCGTAATTGTCCCCATATTTGAAAATGGTTGGCTTCTGATTGATTGGTTGTATAATTCTGCCTTATTGATGGGTCTGATACACTAGACCTGCAGTGTCTGTTTATTGGATTGTAGCACCCTTTCTTGATATATCAGTTGTGCAACCTATAAATAAACACCATTGAAAGAAAGTCCATTGCATTCGTAAAAAAACAACAAAATGTCCCTAAACTGGATCTTCAACCTTCCCCGTATTATTTTTTTTCTCCCTGTTTACCTGATGCTGGGTTATCCTCAGTTCAGATACTTACCCATCCAGCAGTTCCAGCATTGTCCTGCTGAGGTTCTTTTTTCCACAATCAGCGCTTGGATCCCACGCTGCCATCTTCTCCTGTGACATCATTGGGAGGCTGCTGGCTCTTCCAGGTTCAGGCCGCTAGGCTCACCCCCTCCTACTTTACTGCATGGAATGACCTGAGTGCTCCCAGTGCATGTCAGATAACCCAGGAGGCATTGATGTCATTAGTCTAGGTGATCAGCTATTTGTGTAATAAAGGGAAGGGGGAATGACCAAGAGGAGAAAAGTTGTTTTCAAGGTTGAAGATCCGCTTTAATTTCATCAAATTCTTCTGTATTTCACAGACATTTCAGGGCAATGAAAACTCTAAATTTCACTCTTGGGAATTATGCGATAAGGAAAAGCTTAGAAGTTCTGTGCCATAAGTGCTTTTATTTCTAAATTATCTTTTGGAAAAATTGTTCTTGTTTTATAAATGCAAAACATATGTAAAGGAAGGAGGTTATACTGTAGAGGTGATCTGCCTGCTTTGTTGCTTGATGAAAAAAAAATTAAGTGAAAATTAAATAGTAGAAGGTGACAAGGTGAATGTGGGGACAATGAAAATTGCTCTATTTTTGTATTTTTCTAAAATGTTAAATATTCTCCTTATGAATGTCTTGTTTTATGTTCTACTCAGAATAAGAAAAAGAAGAAGAATGATTTTATTCCATACAGAGACTCTGTACTCACCTGGCTTTTAAGAGAGAACCTGGGTAATATTTTTTTATATTTCCCCCTTTATGTTTTAAACAGCAGCTGATGACAATACTTTGGACCTGTCTATAAAAGAACAAGAAAACCTGGCAATCCATCATTTCAAGGGGGGCATCTGCAAATGCAGCAGAGTTGTTTTATCTTGTTTTCACCTCATTCAATGCATTTTTGGTATTTCAGTTATCATAAACTGGCAACATACTTGTCAGGTTTTAACTGAAACTGGACTGAGATGATGTAATGAAAAACAAAAGTTCCCTCATTTATAATGAAGACAAAGAATCAACAGTCTGTCTATTCCCACATACATATGCTGTATCGCAGAATGAATCATCTACTGGGCAAGTGAAGCTGAAGAGACAGCAGTTCACACGCTGTTCTGTGAAGAGTTAAAGTGGTTCTAAAGGTTCAAGGTTTTTTACCTTCATGTATTCTATGCATGAAGGTAAAAAACCTTCTGCATGCACCACCCCCCCCCCTCCCAACCCCAGCTCCCCCTAATGCTCACCTAATCCCCTAATTGATTCAGCGATCTGCACTGGAGAGAGGGGGCGAGGCCGAGCCATGGCTCCGTGTGTGAATGAACACACGGAGCAGCGGGTGCCCCCATAGCAAGCTGCTTGTTGTGGGGGCATCTGACAGGATAGAGGGGCCAGGAGAGCCGGAGGGGGACCTGAGAAGAGGAGGATCCAAGCTACTTTGTGCAAAACCACTGCACACAGCAGGTAAGTATTGACATGTTTGTTAAACCTTTAGAATCACATTCATTTTAAGATCTGTTATTGCATTTGAACAGATGTGTTATCATTTTCATCTAATTGTAAATCTATCCTTTGCTTACTTAGCTTCCAGCAACCCTATAGATATTAAACACTGAGGCAAGCACTGTAAACTATATAACTATTCATACCACTAAGGCTTTTCTCTGTTTTACACCACGTCCCAATATTTTATCATATCATACAACCTATTTCAGTGGGAATTTTAAGGTGTTGCATACAAAGAGTATAATGTATTTTCATTAAATTATAGTGTTTTGTTTAATACAATAAAAAAATTACATAAAGAGATAAGGGTAGTATGAATACAGGATAGTATTTTGTCTTCTATTAATATGTATGATGCTATAAGAATCAGTCTATGGGAGTATAAATGCTTTTATTTAAATTTGGGTTATGCTGCCACCTACAGGAGGATTGAACACTGTCAAAGAAAAATTGTAGGTCAATTCAGGATAACCCCTCCTACTACCAGCATGCCTATTTTTTTTTTTTTTTGCTAGTGTGCTAGGTGAATAGACACCTTTTCTTCAAGTCTGCTGTGTAAGGCTGGACATAGATGTACCATTATTTCACTCAACCAATGGGCTGAACAAAAAATAACCAAACAGTTCCCTCCATCCACACAATCAAGGTGGATAGACTTCTGACGAGCAGGAGGCTCTAGACATGGATCGAAATTTATCTGGTCTCTGCTGAACCAACTGAATTTTGAATGTTTACATCTGAGCGAAACTGGAAGTGACAAATCCAGACCATATAGATGATTGGGGAACTTCCAGTCCTCGGTCATTCAAATGCTAAGCCAGCAGATCCGCCGACTTGAGTCCTGGGCTCCCCAGTGGAACAGGACAGCCTGGAAAGGAAGTAGAAGGTGGTGGGGGAGCATTTTTCTCAACATGTAAAAGCAATCCAGGGAATATGTAGCCGCTAGAATCGCCTTTACATGAAAGAGCATCTCTGGCTGAAAAAGAAAGATACCATGGTCATGATTGCAGCTACAGCCCTGGTCCCAATATAACCGCCTTAACCCGAGGACGTATGGGTTCATGTATGGACAAAAAGTGGTTAAAGGAGACAATTTGGACTAACTGATGCAGTGCTTACCTCTATGAAGGATCATCCTGTTGCTTCTACCACTACTGTTTCCAGTCTTGGGTGGTGTAAAACTTCTGATGCCACAAAGACCTTCCTTTTGCACCTGCTATACCAACTATTTATGTATGGGGCTGTAAACATTCTATTAAACTGTATGCTCCCCTTTTAATGCTTATTAACCTTGGTGAGGATTTTGTGCAATAACTGTCTATTCCTACTGTGGATTCAGCACTTACTTTTCGTGTAGAGGACATGCCTGTCCTTGGGACCCAGCTGATAGGTGGTTGGAAGCCCTTTCTAGAGCCTTGTTCTGTCTGGTGGGTTCTGCCCTTAATCTCATTCTGTCTGTCAAACCACGTGTGACTGGTAAAAAAAGAGATCTTATCGCTGCTTTGGGTGATCCATTCCTTATAGAATGCATAGAGCAGATGGCTGTAGCTCATGGTTCCTAGGGTCCTGTCCCCCTTTCCCTTGTAAGGTGCACGCTACTAGATCTGTGAATACTTCTTGGGTTTTTTGGCTTTCCCTGCCACTAGGGATGAGCACCTTTTTCAGTCTGAACACAGTTTCAGGCTGAACATTGCTTGTCTTGTCTGAATGTTGTACTTTCATTCCATTCAGCAGGAGCCAAACATCATAAATAGTAGCAGGTTTTTCTCCTGTCATTATACTTTATATGACAGTTTCCCTTGTCAGGGTTGTTAAAAAAGAGGTGGGTACCAGTACCCACTGTGTCCTTAACCAGTCATATCATCCAGGCCCCATAAATTTACTGGCCAGGAATCCCCGCCAAGTAAGCAAAGCAGCTAGGATAGTTTACAAAAACATTGTGTGGGGTTCCCTCCATAATTTATGCAAGGCCCTTCAGGTCTGGTATGAGTTTGAATGAGGACCCCAAGCAAAAAAATTAACCACAAAAAAACAGTATGGGTTCACCTCAGAAATCCTCACCAGACCCTTTTATGAGCATCCAATCTGGCAGACCATGTGTCACCCCCCCCCCTCATCTTTAACCATAACAGGCCACATGCTTGGCAAAAAAAAGGACTAACCTCCAACATAATCCAATCCTAATGATTGGCTTGCATGGTACATCATGGGATATTTTTGTGTTTGTTTCTAGTTTGGCACCCGAACTTCTGTAATCTTCACCAAACCTGCTTCACACCGAATCCAGGGGCATTCAGCTCATCCCTAGCTGTAGGCAGTACCTGTTTCTTGGGCCTGTTAGTTGAACTGCTTTTGCATGTTCTGATGGTTTAGAGAATATGTTACCCCAACATTTCATATCCTCATATGTGTCTGTTTTACCATGTACTTGAGATAAAAAGTATTCCGGTCTCTTTGTGTGAAATACCTGGTAATCCTGCCAGTCCCCCTGCTTTCCGATTTCAAATTGACCACACTAGGCATAGATGCACGCCCATCCCAGCACGGTCAGTTTTCTGGCTCTCCTGGGTAAACAGGCTGCCTGTCTTAAAATGTTCAAGAATTGTGCTGACAGCCAATACCCCTCCCCCGCACAGCCGTTCACTGGGAAGATCAGTATGCTGCTCTTTCTGTGCTTTTCCCTAACATACCCTCTATAATGCCCACCACCAGCTCTTTTGCACCTGAGAACAGAGGTTATGTAATCACTTATAAGAAAGGTTAAAAAGGTATTTATAATATTTTTTTAAATATATACACACATTTTTTGGAGTTCCTTGAGGGGCACAAGGCCCACCGCTTTGTGTTTATGATCATTCTGTTGGTACTACTTTGCTACAAAACTGAAGCATGATGGTAGTAAGAGGGTTTATCCTACAGTTTTTTAATTTGCCAGAGTCCAGTCCCTCAGTGGACTCCAAGAAATAGATTTTATGGTGAGTACAAAAATCCAGTTTTACACATCTATAAATATGTTATAGCTTGGTGTATTATATAAAGTGTTTTTAAGTGCTGTGAGTTTATGAAGTCATATTTTTATTGTAAATAAAGGCAGAAAAGCACAGGGAGATTTTTAAAATGCTAAGAAAAATTAAAACTAAACCTTAAAATGACAGGTTTGTTGAATAAATTAAAGGTGAAAAAAAAATGAAAAATTGTTAAATGTAAAATGTAAAAATGTTAATTTACATTTTGCTGGATTAATATCCCTTCGCAGAATAATGGCAAAATAAGTGGAGATATTGCCCAGTACATCTTTATTAACAGGTATCAGGCTCTCAATTATGCCATGCGTATAAAATAGTTAGAAAAGAATCCAGCTGTTGGTTACAAGGGAAGTAAGTAAGAGGTGTAACCTTTTTACAAAAAAGTTTAAAGCAGTTTGAAACCCAAAACAAAAAAAATGTATATATTGCATCTTACCAATCATTAGATGTGGTGCTGCATCAGTTTTTTTTTTTTTCAAGGCCTTTTAGCCTATGTTTTCACCTGGTGATCTGGTCAAGTAACAAACCTCTTGTATTAGTGTGCCCCTACTCTGGATGAAGAAGCACAGGGGCACCTATGGACAGCAGCATTGTTAGACTAGGGGCGGTGAGTACTAGCTGGACTACAGATTTAAATACACTGATTGAAGCCAAATTCCAGCTTACACTTTAAAAGCATTTACAGCAAGTTTTGATCCTTTTAGGATGAAGGTTTTACATGAGTAAAGTTGATCATTGTAAACACCGCTGCTAGTGTTAAATTGTTTGTCTCATCTCTATAAATTATAAATTATACGTTCTGCTGGAGAGCTTATTCTTTTGAAAAAAGAATGACACTTGCTGGATCACCAAGTGAAAATAGAAAAAAGAAAGCCTAAAAAAAGAAAATGAATGAATCCATCTATCACATCTAAGGAATGGTGAGCTGCAATATAATAAATATTTGTTTTTGGGGTTAATGCTACATTAGGGTATGTGTACTTTTGTTGTATATAGGAGACTGCAGGTCTCATCTGCTCTCAGTGCAGCCTGAATGCCTACCTACATACTGTCTATAAAATTCATTGAGCTGTATAAGCACTGGCTTCATAGTGTAGCTGCTTTGCAATGTGCTTGCCAGTGAAACCATGCACATGTAACCACGTCTAGCACATATGCACACTGTGGCAACATTTAACAATGAAAACTGTTCCAGAGGCAAAACCTAAAGTAACCAAAAATAAGGATGGGTATATAGACCACACTGCCAAAAATGTGAATCAAGGTTACTAAACAGTTTGCCACATGTAAAGGTGCACAAAAATAGATAAATAAACAACACCAGGAAATACCACTAATGTCCAATGTATCAGTAAGTTCCATTCAAATAATCGTTGCCTAAAAACCAAAAGATTGGTAAACAGGTGCTGGTGCCACTAGTAACAGATAAACAGGTGACCACTCCCAGGTGACCCCACATGGATTTACTCACCACAATGGATGGACCTTTGATTGCTAGATAGGTCTCACTGTGCTTTTTTGGTTGAACCCACTGTGCATCTCATCACCAACTTCAGGAAGCCCTGAATATGCCCAATTACAGACAAAACTAGTTGAGGCAGTGTTCCCCAGCCAATACGTCACATCCCATCCCTGGAGTACAAGCCAGTTTCCAGTCTTGTGGCGGCAGCAGCCATCTTAACCATAAACGCTGTATGTACCTGGTGCCGGTGAGTGCAATGTAATTGTAAGGCTATATATGGTTTAATAAAGTCAGCTGCTTTGCGCAATGAACTTTTTTCCTGATACTGTTTTTTGAGTGACAATGTATTGCATTGGAAGAAATCGCATCCTAGTATATATGAATGGTCAAGTTGGCAATGAGATAAAATGGGGGGTCCAAGCAAAAAAGCGAAGTGAAACCTATCTAATAATAGAAGGTCCATCCATTGTGGTGAGTTTAAATCCATGTGGGGTCACCTGGAGCACCTTAAAGTTAATCTGTTACTTATGGCACTAGCAACTGTTTTGGTTTTTAAGCAACAATTATTTGAATGGGACTTTCTGATTGACTGGACATTAGTGGTATTTTCTGCTGTTGTTTATCTATTTATTTGTGTGCACCTTTACATGTGGCAAACTGTTAGGTAAACTTAATTCACACTTTTGGCAGTGTGTCCTATATACACATTTACATAGCTCCCAACTTTTAGAGATGGTAATGAGGTACACCCATTAGCAAAAGTATGTAGCCATAGGAAACATCCCTGCCATGCCCCCTTAAAGGAGAATTATTAAAAAAAAAGATTAGTTAAACCCACAAGTGCTTTTTTTACCACTACTATTCCTTTTCACTGGCTTTTGAAACTTACAAATGCAGCAATTTAGAAATTGGATGAAAGGTTTAGCACTGGAAAACACTTTTGAAAATAAAAAGTGCATTTTATATACAACTTTAGAGATCAGACCAAAATGAGGGACAAATGAGGAGGAATGAGGGACTTTGTTTCAAATCGGGGACAGTCCCT
Organism: Staurois parvus; assembly: GCF_062004578.1. NCBI lineage: Eukaryota > Metazoa > Chordata > Amphibia > Anura > Ranidae > Staurois > Staurois parvus. The sequence goes on from NW_028317845.1 coordinate 2,640,875, forward strand.
AGAAATCAGGGACAGTTGGAAGCTATGACATTTATACTGTGGTAACATTGTTTCTAGGTTTTAATAAACACTGTTAGAAGGAAAAGTGATAGATATGGTATACACATGCCCTAGGAAAATAGGCTTGCACCTACAAAGTGCACAGTTTACATAATTATGATCTGAGTTCACAAAAAGTAAACAACTACTATTGCCATTTATGTTCATATGGGTCATTATGAGTGTGCAAAGTGATTTTATGCTATTCACAGTTTTCACAGTTCTCACTATTTGAAGACCAACATTCAGAAATGGTGAGAAAAAGGCCATATGTGGCTCTGTAAATCTCTCCCAGGGAGCTTTAAAGCAGAGGCCACTAATTTAACACTAAAATCCTTTCAATTTAGAATACAGCAATGAAAAGTGTTTTTTTGGAGGTCACTAATTGCAACATCTGTTTGGCAGGTGGAAACTCCCGAACTGCTATGGTAGCTGCTTTAAGTCCTGCAGATATCAACTATGATGAGACCCTCAGCACCCTCCGGTGAGAAATTTGTTTATTCCATTCACACATACACAAAAGATCATGGATTGTAGCCTCAACATTTTTTATCAATATTTTGGGAATCGTGGATTCTGGCACAAGAAAATTTCAATTTGTATCACAATTGTTATTGGTGTCATAGTATTATGTCAGTTTTTACATTTTCTGTATAATATAATTTCGCAGGAAACCCGCTTCATCATGACCTTGAATCCAGCTATAAAATTGCTTATGTTCACATATAATGACAATGTGCTTAGCAATCATGACTGTTGGGCCCGTGGGGGCTCCACGTTATTGAAAACTTTGTGTTTTTTATGTTAAAATATAGTAATGATGCTGTTGAATACGACTTATATGTTAGAAAGTTATATTAAGTATGATGAGACATTTTAAAAGGAAATATGAAACGCAACAGAAAAGGGAGCGAGGAGGCGAACTGAGGGAGAGGGGGTATAGTTTAAAAAGTATAGTGATTCTGACTGCTGACACTGACTTCTGAATCCCAACTTTGACTCCCAGTCTCTGACTCCCAGTCTCTGACTCACAATAAGTTTAGTTTGATGGATTATTGATCCCAACAATCCTAGCAGTTTAGAATGCTATTTGAATTATGTATAGAAATTGTATGGAAGTTTCCAAGCTTTATTTTCATGACTTTTATTCAAATGTATTTGCTAAATACTATAGCTACCTCATAAAGTAATAAGTGGCCTGAGATTTGCTGGGACTTCTAGCAGTCACATGGTCTGCTATGACTATGGTCTGCAACTGCAGATATTAAGTACCTCTTTGTTCCTATTATATGCATACGTGACATAATCCTATACATGCATTCCGATGGATACAGACAGATGTATTATATCATCTAGCAAATAGTACACAAGTCAATAGAGAGGAGGTCTCTTGTATGATCATGCAGCCAATTGCAGGTCATATTCAGTCTTGTTGAATAAAAGGCTGAAATCATTGTTAAAGTTGGCCTTCACACCAATACTTTTACGGTGTGTTTATCAATGCAGTATTTTCTTTTGTGCTGTAGATTTCTTTTCAGTGGACACAAGCAACAATAAACTTTTTATGGTTAGAATATAACATTTGCTGGTTTTTTACTTCAGATATGCTGACCGTGCTAAACAGATTCGCTGCAATGCTGTTATTAATGAAGATCCAAACAACAAGCTTATCCGTGAACTTAAAGATGAGGTGGCCCGTCTGAGAGAACTTCTTGGTGCCCAAGGATTATCCGACATCATTGACAGTGAGTGGCCAATACACCCAACCCCTTAAATCTCATGGTTCCCAAAGACATTAGAGACCTATCAGTAGTTCTCTTGGGTTTTGACAGGTTCAGGCAGCAGGCTGGCAATTAATGTGAGACTCAAACTGCTGCAGGTGACTCTGCAAAACATCTCAATTGATTTAAGGTATATTGGCTGGGTTGAAAGTTTTCAACCTAAAGTCCAGAGATTTGGCCGGTGCTAGAAGTCATAGGGGTTCTGATGAATTGCAGTAGTGAAAGATCAAAAATACTGTATATTTTTTGGTCTTGAATCATTGTTTTTTGTCTGATGTCTGGGTATCTGAAAGATTGTATGATGTCTGGGTACCTGCCATTGGAGATATTTATATGATATTTACATTCCAAAATTGCCATCAGCCTGGCTTTTGTACTGATCCTTTAACTTCAGTATTTTCAGAGTTGATCATCTGGAAAGAGCATGCAGCAAGTAAAGTCAGGGCTCAGGATCTGCATACTTGTTTCAGGTCAGTGACCTAACAGTCAGACAACTAACGTATTTAGGTCAGCAATGGCAGCCTGTTTTTTTCTCTTATAACAGGTTGCCATACAATCTGGCTTTGGACTACCTACTAACTATCATACAGCAGTCATACCTAAAATGGATTACACCACTTTGGAATAATATATGCAGACTATGGTCTTTCACTGTGTTGTTAAGGATCTCTTGAGATCCCAACAGGGGGACCTTCTCCTTCTGATGCTGCATTTGGGACAGGCCTTGCTCCAAGTGAATCATGTTATGCCTGCTGAGAATCTAAGGGAACATCCCCCTGCCAGGACCTTAACAATACAGCCAGGGATCAACATTTCATCCTATGTCAGAAAGGTTGGAGCCATTTGTGTTGGGCAGAGCTGCTGTTTAAATATACCCATGTAGCTATAAAATGACCTAAAAGGCAGAGAACTAAGAATTACAGACATCCGTCCAAAGTGTGCTTTATGTTTATGGACACCGTAATGCACAATCTTCTCAGTACTAGAAATCATTTATGATACAAATATAGTCAATTTTTAGAGTTTGCACATATTCTGATAAGGATATAGGATTACAATAGACAGTAGACAGTGGTGATATTTGGTTAGTGTACCAATCACATGTAATGCTGTTACTTCTAAAACTAAAATAACATTTCTTACCAATTTGCTGAAGGCTGATGTGTGTGCCTACAGATAATGAGATTTTCCAGCAGTTCTTAGGAGGTGTAACAGTGCACCTTGTCTTCTCTTATAATTTAATGGCACACTTCCAGGAGTTCCTACCCAACAGCTATTTTTGTTATCAAACTTGCAATGTTAAGTTCAACTTTTCCAGCTTTGCAGTTTACAAAATGTAAAAAGTGTCAGCTAATTCCAAATCAATCCATTTTGCTGCCAGACTCTCTGTGTAGCTGTCTAGCTGCTATTATTATTAATGCAGAAGTTGGCACTAAAGATGCCCACAGCTACTACAGGGCATGTATCTGAAAGATGAAATTTTTACAGGTTTTACTAATCCCTGTGTGTGACATGCCAAAAGTATTTAAAGACACTTTTGAATGACCTTGGCCAAAAGAAGAGTGGCCTTCTAAAGTTTACTTAAACTTGAACAATTCCACTAGGAAGAAGCTTGCTATTTCCATTATTGTTCTAGGTTAGTTGTAATTGTTGGCTGGACTAAAGGAACCTTTTGCTAGCTCTTCCTTGACACAGTTACAATTATTTTAAAATAATATCGAGCAACATCTAAAACACTAGAAGCTTGTCATGCATGCAGTGATACACAACTGTAACTTGTTTATTAAGGAGAACTAGTCATGGATAGGCTTACACACAAAAGACAAAAAATGTAGTTCTAAATGATTGGAATTCACAGTTTCATTTGCCTCCTATTTAGTGTTACTTTGTCCAAGCCTCAGACATTATCTTGAGTGGCGTGGATAGAGCTCACCTGATGTTCAACTGTTATGTCAGCTCCTTGACCTCACACACTGTCTGCCAACACTTTAAATCCGAGGTCTCTAAACTTTCTAAACAAAGGGCCAGTTTACTTTCCTTCAGACTTTAGGGGACTGGACTAGGGCCAGTGGGAGTAACCTATGCCCTATTGTTATTGTCAGTTGTAGGAATAGTGCCCCACTGTTGGTGTTGGCAACAGTAATTATGCCACATCATTGGTGTCAGCAACATGAATTATGCCTCATTGTTGATGTCAGTGGATGGAATAGTGACCCAAGGGCCCGATAAAGGCAAGCAAAGGGCCACATCTGGCCCCTGGGCCGCAGTTTGGAGACCACTACTTTAAATGATTACAACTAGGGAACTATGCAATATGAAACTCCTATGCAGTCTCAGGAGAAGAGAAGCAATGGGATTGATTTACAAAAGCAAATAGGCTGTTCATTTCACAAGGGAATTTTCACTTGCAATTAAACTTTCCTAAACTTTTCTTTAGCTTAGTGCGGTAAAACTTTGCCTTAAAAAAAAGTTTCCAATCACTTGCAAGGCAATTAAAAAACGAAATCTTTTTTTGTTTGCACACTGCTTGATGATGGAAATCAGGAGAGCTTTACCTCATTCACCAAGCTAAGGGAAAATTAATTTGCAAAGGCTCGATCAGTGCTTGCAGCCAATCATCTGCAGTGCTGATCAGTGTATTCTGGCAGGAGAGGAGTCCTGCTGTCAGAATACAATAGCGCACCTGGGGGATTCCCTTATCCACCTCAAATGTGTAGATGGGGGAATTGCTTTTTTTTTTTTTTTTTGATCAGCCAACTGGCTGATCAAAAAAAAATTAATCCATCTATGGCCAGCTTAAGACTGGAACTGACTCCTGATTCCTAAAACTTAAACTAAAATGTAAGTTAAATAAGGCAAATAAAAATGCATAAAGTGCACAACTTTGATAATATAATATCTTAAGGTGAAATATCTGGGTTCTTTCTTTAATCTGGATGTGAATGCTTCTTTTTAAGCTGAAATATAGTTTGACTTTTGTCACTTTAAGTGGTATCCATTGATATATTGACATAAAAAGAACATAAAATTAAATACAAATGGAAGGAAAAGTGGTAGTTATTATTAATAGCTAGGAACATGACCAGGGACTAATTGGATGGTAACTAGAGTGTCAGGAAGTCATCCCCAGCTATACCAACTTCTGCCAAATACTGTTCTTATATTTTTCAAATCTTGTTATATACAGTATGTATTCATATAAAGTTTGCGAAAAAATTTGATTTTGACTTTTTTATTGCATTTGCCAGGAGCCATGTATGTTCCCATTATCTGAAGTATTCTTTGTTGAAGAAATGTGTTGTGAATAGCTCCTTTCTGTGTTCTACAGTATGATGCATTGCTCACAACTCGTGACAGTATAATGTATCATATGATAAGATGTAGTCCTGGTTCCTTGTGTCCTCTCCTTCTGATATATCTTCCACACCCAAACAAAGGTTTCTCTTCTCGCTTTCCTGCTTGTCCTCGCTCTCCCATCCCTTGTGATAAATTCTCCTATGCCTCTTTCCATGTGCATCCTAAACATCTATCTTTCCATGTTTTACCTATAATTTATTTATTTTCATTCATATAATGTAATATTTATCTTATATATTTTACATTACATAATGTTATGGCTATTACACATCCCATCTGTTTCTTTTGTCTCTCATGTGTTCATTTCTTCTTTTTATGTCCTATGCCACTTATTTTGGATACTTTCTGGATGATCGACTTCCTCTCTTTGCACATTACATTGTACATTTCACCCCCTTTTTCACATTCTTCTTTCTCCTACGTCCTTTGTTTCGGTATCTCCCCGTGCCCTATCTTTGGCTCCTGCTCTTTATAGATGTGTGTCCTGTGGATAACGCCAATGTTCTACACACGCGTCATGGTCCTGACAATCTCTTCACAGCCGTAAATGCTCTGACTGGCATGAGCCCTTCGTCATCCATGTCTGGGTTGTCTAGTCGAGCCGCCTCCGTTTGCAGCCTGCATGAGCGCCTTGCATTTACTCCTGGAAGCGAAGAAGCCATTGAGAGGCTCAAGGTAGGTTTGTTCCAGAAACTATAATATATTTGGGTGATGCTATCAACACTATGGCAGTTATGCTATCAGTTAATTTTTAATAAAGGAATATTTATAAAGAAAACCTGTACAGAAAGAAATAGGAGGCTGCCATTGTTGACCTCCTTGTTCCATGTTTCTCCAGTGATGCAAGCCTTCTCTGTAAAGTCCATTTCATATTTGCCACTTACTTGGCTTTACTTACTTTCTCTGAACACATCAGTAGTGTGCCAGGGGTCAGAGATTACCTGAAGCCTTAATAGTTCCCACCTTGTCAACTGCCTGACATCACTTGCCACCACCAACTACTAAGAGTATCAAACATTGGAACTATCTAATTGATTACCTTACTTTTTACTATGGAGCTCTGTTATTTGACACTGTTATTCACTCTCTGGAGTGTGTGATGGAAAGTGATAGGACTTCAGGTGATCTCTGACCACTGATGTTTCAGCTAAAGTGTAAGGCTCAGGCAAAGTTAAAAGTGCAACTGAAGGCTCCTGTATAATTGTCTTAACAAGTCCCAAAACCAGCTACTATGGTGCACAAACCTCATAAAATAAAAAAAAGACTTCCTTTATCTACCCCGTTATTTTCCTCTTTTATCTGTGTCTCACATGCTTTCCAGGCACTGCTGCTCTCAGTGTGAGGTTTTCAGGAACAGAGGCAGTGCTGTCAATCTAGAAAGTACTAGGTTTGTCTAGGTGCGCATTGACAAGTTGCAGATTTGTGAATCTGCAGTGATAATGCTGATAGCCACACCCCCTACAACATTTTTTTCTGCCCCCTGGTGAAAGCAGGTACAGCCTACATGAGACTGGCAGCTCTGCTCTGAATTCAGAAGTAGTGCAGTATCGTTGCCACACCATCACAGGAAACTGCATTAGGTGGACTTCATTGGCAAGATCAATCTGTGTTTGTAGGACTTTGCAGCAGTAGTAAGTGAAAACTGTGAGTGCAGAAGCACTTATAATTAACACATGGGCAGCCATTATTCTAGTTAAATATAGCTAAACTGGGGAAGATGTACGAAAACCAGGGAGTGTAAAGTTTGGTGCAGCTCTGAATAAAAACCAATCAGCTTCCAGGTTTTACCATCATAGTTTACCGTAATTGAAAAAGTTGAAGTAAGAAGCTGATTGGCTACCATGCACTGCTGCATCAGATTCTGAGTGCTCCAGCTTTAGTAAATCTGCCCCACTGAGTACCCCTCTCTCTAAGACCCAAGTCGCACTGGGTGCAACTTGGCATCCGATTTGTATGCCATGCAACTTGCAAATTGCATGCCAATTCGCACCCTATTGTCCGCAATTACAGCGGTCACATCGGTGCAGTTCCAACTTGGTCGGAGCCGCACTAATTTCTAAAGTAGTACATGCACCTTTGTTGCGATTTGCAGACATCTGTGTCAGATGTCTTGCAAATCGCACCTGAAATCAGCATGTCCCCTGACTTTGAAATCGTGCGACTTCACTGAAAGTCGCACGATTTCAAATTTGTGCTTGATGTGACCGGAGTCTAAGGGCCATTTCACTGATATGGAACTTTTGTGCATTTACATCTATCCATTGACAGATGAAAAATGGACATCAATACATCTCTATGGAAAAACAGATGTAAACAGATGATGATCCATTTACATCCTAAGAGTAGTCAGAAAGGATTAACCTCTTTCTTGGGAAATGTCTTTGGTGTTGTTTAGTAATTCCCCATGTATTAAAACTGACCTTTCATTCTCTCAATGCAGGAAACAGAGAAGATCATTGCTGAGCTCAATGAGACCTGGGAGGAGAAGCTGCGCCGTACAGAAGCTATTCGTATGGACAGGTAATTTTTTATTAACTAGGGGTACAAAATGAAATGCTACTAAATTCTGCCACCTGAAACATCCCTAAAAGTAATCCTGTCATTAAATAAATTAGTAGATGCCATTGCTGACTGTTAGATGCTAATTTTCTGGCCCTCGTAATTCTACTGTGGCTTCAAGCAGTACTAAACCCCCAAACAAATATTGATTATATTGCATCTTACCAATGCTTAGATGTGATGACTGCATTAGTTTTCTTTTTTAGACTTTCTTCTATTTTCATCTGTTGATCCAGCCATGGACAGTTGTCTTTCAAAAGAACAAGCTCTCTTCTAGATGTATCAGTTTACGGGGATGAGACAAACCATTTAACACTGGCAGGGTTGATTCAAATGTTCAGCCTTTATTTATTAATGTTAAACCTTTATCCCAAAAGGAAACAAAAACTGTTTGCTGTAACTGATTTTAAAGTATTAGCTGGAGTTTTGCGTCAATGTGTTACTATGTATAAATCTTCTGGTACATTTAACACTCCCCTCCCCCAGACTGACAATGCCGCTGTCCAAATAGGCCCCCTGTGCTCCTTCATCCAGAGTGGAGGCACTCTAATACAGGAGGTATGTTACTGGCCAGATCACCAGGTAAAAATAGAAGGAATAAAGCCTAAAAATAGAAAACTAATGCAGCCACCACATCTAAGGCTTGGTAAGCTGCACTATATTACATTTTTGGTTTGGAGTTTAATACCGCTTTCAGTTATTTGAGTCATGTACCTTGAACAACTTTAGATTCAATTATTTCTGACTTTTCTTTTGCTACAAGCTTGTTCTTGGTCAGGGGCTCATTAGTAATAAAGCCAAACACAGCCAGGCAACTAGCATTTTTTAAAAGGTAGCCAGTATTTGTACCATCCATATTTTTCTCATGACAGCATTTCTTTAAATGACCCTCTCCCCTCACCATCCCTTGCCCTGCACTTTCCAAAACCCCCACCTTACTGCCCCTGTATGTACAGCACAAACAATGCAATGATGCAGATCCTGGTCTGTTGCATCACCCCTTTACTGTGTACTGAGCCAGAGGCAGCTAGAAGAAAAGTACAAAACACTTATTTATGAATACATTTGCAAAGATATTCAATCTGATAAGCTGCATACACATTTGTTCTGTGCAAATCAGGACTAGATCAAATGTTATTAGACTGTTTTCTTCCCAGGTTGACTGTTACTATTCATACAGAATAGAGAGGAAAAAAACTTATTATAACCACTAGACTGAGCTAATAATCACAGGAAATAAATACTTACTATGATTTTCAGCTCCAAATAGTTGCCAAATGCAATATTTTCCTGATTCACTCTATTCTTATGAATAATAAAATTTGAAATTTGAAAGTAAAAATAGTCTAATAACATTCAATTTGAAAACTTGAAGCTTAAAAAAAATAACAAACAAATAAAATAAAATTGACACCCAGAACAAAAAATCTCAATCAACTTGCATTTTATTGTTCACTATTTAATTTCTAATTTTAATTATTTCAAAATGGCATATAAAGATTTCCTCTAAGTAGATTTTTGTACGCAAAAAAAGCCTCTAATTTATTCTTTAACAATGGTGATAATCACCTCGCAAAAAGTCACTGTGGGAATAAAAGAGGTTGGATACTGGATACAACAGCCATGTATGATGTCTCATAATCCATGTCTGCCTTCTTCTCCAAACAGGGAAGCTCTGTTGGCAGAGATGGGGGTGGCTATGAGAGAAGATGGAGGAACCCTTGGAGTGTTTTCACCTAAAAAGGTAAGCTATGAATTTTTACCTTATAATATTACTTATTTCTATTATTTTAGGGAAAGAATTTATTGTTAATTAAAAAAAGATGGTAATTGATAATAATTTTCTGTTATATAGATTTTTTTTCCAGAATTGGAAAGAAACAGAGCTAGCAGTTCCATAAAAAAACCCTTAAACTTTGATTGCATGTGTGCAGGCAATATTATTGTCTGTATGTCCAGAAACCCTGAAATTAATATTTAAAGAATATGTAAACCCAACATTCTATAGTCCAGATTTGTACCTGCTGTACAATTTACTTGTATGAAAAAGTATCCTGTTCTCTCTGTATTGCTTCCTTTGTGTGAGATCCCCGGTGTTCCTGCCAGCCCCTCTACTTTCCTTTTTTAAAAAACTGACCACACAAGGCAGGAGAGCACAGCGTGGTCAGTTTTCTGGCTGTGCTGGGAACCCAGTCTGCTCTTTTCCAATGATCAGACTTTTGCCCTCCCCCCCCCCCCCGCACAGCCATCCCATGGGAAGATCAGTCTGCTGCTGCTTCTCTTTCCCTAGTTCTGAGCTCCTGATGCATTTGAGAACAGAGGGTATGAGATCACTTGTAAAAAAGGGGAAAAACATATTTATTTACAGTATAAGGTGTTTATATGTATGCACAAATGTGTTGCCTTTCATTTCTGTTTTTAACTGAACGGGTTGTTTTACAAGGTGAGGGTTTACATATACTTTAAAACAGAATCTGTGTAAATCAGTAAAGTACTAACCGAATCAGCTAAATGCATGCCAGGTTTATCAAAACAAAAGCCGTTCAAAGTCATACATTTTCTTTTCTTTAGAAAGCAGCTAAAGACTTAGTAGAAAAGACTTTCCCCTGCCAGCATTCTGCGGAGAAGGACCCTTGCTCTCTGTGTGGAAACAGTAGACTCTCTGTAGAAGTTTGATACAATCTTGCTGATTCAGACCTATAGCTCTCCAATCAACATGCAACATGAGCTGTTTTGATAGTAGAACTATAGATGTGACTCAGTAGGCTGACCATTTGGAAACTCGGGCACTGCCCGAGGGCCCGGGGTCAGTAGGGAGATGCCCCTGGTACCTTTTTCATAGGCTTTTTTGAGTTTGGGCAAGGACACCGGGGCCCCATTATCCCCTATTGCCCGGGGGCCCCATGAGTTGTCAGTCCGCCCCTGGTTATATTCCTCTTTTTTGAGACATATGTGTCATGGTCATATAATCTTATAATTTTAAGCAGTTTGTGTGACAAAGTGTAATGATTAGGAAATGTTGTCTTCTCTTGATGTCTTTGTGCTGTTGTGTTGTTGAGTTTTCATTATTGTCTCCCCAACCCTTCCATTCCCCATTTGATGGATTATCAGTTCATCCCTGCAGTGGTGGAAAATCTCTCAGAAGTTGTTGGGGTTTATTCCCCAAAGGAGGTTGGTGTAGGTCTGGTGTGTAGTGTCTGTCCATCTTCCTCCACCTTTTCTCCAGCTCATCAAAATAAGCTGTTTATACTGATGAGATCTTATGCATGCTTCATAGCCATGTGACAGGCTGTCATGGTTAATTACAAGGCACCTACAGTCCAATGAGAGAGCCAAAGGAATGTCCAAGAGTCCAAAGTTGTTAATGATCAAATTGGTTCATAGCCAAAAAAACAGACTCCCCCTTCATCAGAGCTTAGAAATTTTGACCGTGCTTAGATGGACTCAGGTAAGAAGATACTAAATAGATCTGTACTGTGATCTACTATTTGAAACAGTTTCAGAAGGACAGGTTAGGCTAGTGGTAGTAATGAGTACAGGAACCTCATTTTAATTGGATGATAGCCCTGGCACTCTCATTGGACTGTATGTGTGTGGATTCCTAACTCTAGGTTCTTCCTCCATTTCTAAGGGGTGTTCCAGTCTTTTGGAGTGCTGCCGAACAAGAGCCAATGCACCCTGTGTTATTTTGAGCGAACCATTAAAAATCTGTATCCTGAACCCTATTTTTACTTGTGTTTGTGGTTAATTACTGTTTTAGGATTTTTGTTTTTCTTTTTCTTCCTTTCTAATTCTACCGCTGGAGTGTGTGTAACAATTTATATTATTTTTGTTTTCCCCAGACTCCTCACCTGGTGAATCTTAATGAAGATCCCTTGATGTCTGAGTGTCTCTTATATTATATCAAGGATGGCATCACTAGGTGAGAACATACAGTACTTTCTTAAAATGCCTAAAGAGGTTGTAAACCCTTTCATATACCCAGTGAAGTGACTCGTTTCAGCGATAAACAGAGATGAAAAGATGATCCTACATAAGTTATACCTGTTTATCTACAGTTGTCTTTCCCCTACATCCACTCAAAGAGCAGAATTTACACAGGAGCTCTCAGGCTCTGAAAAACAGGGGACGGGAGCTGAAGTTACATCAGTGAGGAGCACTCTGGGAGCTGATTTGAGTGAAGATACACACTCCCCTTCACACAGCACACAGGAAGAGAGCTGAGGCTCTCAATCACAGACTGTACCCTCCCTATCACCATTTTTCTCTTGGTTTCAGGAAAACTTGTCAAAAGTGAGTCATGCCTATATCAGTGGAACAAAGCAGCAGACAGAATTGACACTTGCTGCTCTGGATTAAGACAAGAACACACTATAGAGGGATATGCTTTGTTCATATTTCATGTTGGAGGTTTACAACCACTTTAATGTAGAATCAACTGAATGCTACTGTATATCTAACCTTAACAAATTATCACTTTAGTTTACACACACACACACACACACACATATATACTGTATGTGTATATATATATATATATATATATACTATATTGCCAAAAGTATTGGGACACCCCTCCAAATCATTGGATTCAGGTGTTCCAATCACCTCCATGGCCAGTATATAAAATCAAGCACCTAGGCATGCACACTGCTTCTACAAACATTTTTGAAAGAATGGGTCGCTTTCAGGAGATCAGTGAATTCAAGCGTGGTACCTTGATAGGTTGCCACCTGTGCAATCAGTCCATCTGTGAAATTTACTTGCTACTAAATATTCCGCGGTCAACTTTTAGTGGTATTATAACAAAGTGGAAGCAACTGGGAACAGCAGCAACTCAGCCACAAAGTGGTAGGCCACATAAAATGACAGAGCGGGGTCAGACCATGCTGAAGCGCACAATGCGCAGAAGTAGCCAACTGTCTGCAGAGTCAATAGCTAAAGACCTCCAAACTTCGTGTGACCTTCAGATTAGCACAACAGCAGTGTATAGAGACCTTCATGGAATAGGTTTCCATGGCCGAGCAGCTGCATCCAAGTCTTAGATTACCGAGTGCAATGCAAATCGTTGGATGCGGTGGTGAAAAGCACTGGACTCTAGAACAGTGGAGATGTGTTCTCTGGAGTGATGAATCACGCTTCTTTGTCTGGCAATCCGATGGATGTGTCTGGGTTGTGCAGTTGCCAGGAGAACGATACATGCCAGACTGCATTGTGCCAAGTGTAAAGTTTGTTGAAGGGGGGATTATGGTGTGTAGTTGTTTTTAAGGCTTGGCCCCTTAGTTCTAGTGAAGGGAACTCTTAAGGCATCAGCATACCAAGATATTTTGGACAATTTCATTCTCCAAACTTTGTGGGAACAGTTTTGGGATGGCCCCTTCCTGTTCCAACATGAATGCGCACAAGTGTACAAAGCAAGGTCCATAAAGACATGGATGAGTGGGTTTGGGGTGGAGAAACTTGAATGGCCTGACCTCAACCCGATAGAACACCTTTGGGATGAATTAGAGTGAAGACTGCAAACCAGGACTTCTCATCCAACATCAGTGCCTGACCTCACAAACGCACTTCTGGAAGAATGGTCAAACATTCCCATAGACACACTCCTAAACCTTGTGGACAGCCTTCCCAGAAGAGTTGAAGCTGTTATAGCTGCAAAGGGTGGGCTAACTCAATATTGAACCCTAAGGACTAAGACTGGTGTGCCATTCATATGCGTGTAAAGGCAGGAGTCCCAATACTTTTGGCAATATAATGTGTATATATATATATATATATATATATATATATATATATATAATTGGCATGCACTAAGAATGCTAATAGTAATGCTTCTTTTATTAAAGCTGGACTCCAGTTAGTTGTTAGCACTGAATTGTTGAATTTGCACCATGCAGCTGCTAGCCAGGTATAAATTGAAGAAGCGGGTTTCCTCTTATATTGGACCGTACTCTCCCTCAGATTTTATTTTTTCATGAGTCTCTTTATGGATTGTTTTAGATGTATGCGGTGTGATTTCTGTTATTACTTTTTCAACAGAGTTGGCCGTGAGGATGTAGAGAGGAGACAGGATATTGTCTTAAGTGGCCACTTCATCCGTGAAGAACACTGTGTTTTCCGCAGTCATTCTATGCCCTGTGGGGCAGGTAATATGATCTGTGTCACCCTGTAACATATCATGGTACCAAATATTACACATAAAAAATTATACATCTCTTTAGCTCTTTTTACTTCTAATGTGCATGTAATATACTATAAACAATCTCTTGTATAATCTGCAACTCACACTTAAAAATACTGTAATAAGAGAATGTTTTTCTCATCTCTGTTCAATGTTCTGTCATGTCACAGTGGTGGTGACCCTGGAACCCTGTGATGGGGCTGACACATATGTGAACGGGAAGAAAGTGACAGAAACAATTATACTGAGATCCGGTAAGCTCACTTTTTTTTTCCATTACACCTAAATCAGATGTCAGATATAAATTCATGCAAATTTCCAGGTATCACCTGTCTACAAATGTAGCAGACACTATCTTATCTGTACCAGAAAATGCAGCCTCTCAAATCCCCCCAAAAAGGAACTGTTTAAAAGAGAATTTTCACTTTGCATGGAAATTTGCCCTTAGCTTAGTGAATGTGGTGAAAAGTACTTTGCAAAGAATACCCAATCATGTGCTGGGAAAATGAAAAAAAAAAAAAACAACTGTATTTTTACTTTCACATGATTGGATGACAGAATTCAGCAGTCTTACTTTATTCACTAAGCTAAGGAAAATTCCCTAGTATTGTGAAAATTCCCTTGAAAAGTGAATAGCCAATTTGCCCTTGGTAAATCAACCCCAATGTGTGCCTCAATTCATGTTCTAATTTTATTTTTAAGTAATACTTTTAAGTTCTAGTAATACAATGTCTAAAAATATTGCTCATTTAACAGTTGTTTCACTATGTACACAAGTAACTTGTCAGCTATTTAAAGCTAAAAGCACTAAGAGTCAGCAGTAAATTGTATGCCAAAGAGAAGACACCACAAAATTCCTGCTAAAGCCTATATCATCTTGAACAACTACCTCTATGGTAAAATGGTTCTAAAGGCTCAAGGTCTTTTACCCTAATGCATTCAATGCATTAAGGTAAAAAAAAAACCTTCTGGGTGCAGCTCTCCCCTCCAGCCCCCCTTATATTTACCTGAGCCCAATCTCGATCCAGTTATGTGCATTAGTGCAGTGGCTTTCTGGGATCTCTCTCTCCTCACTGGCTCACACAGCAGCAGGAGCCATTGGCTCCTGCTGCTGTCAATCACAGAAAGTGAGCCAATGAGGGGACCACGAGCATGAAGAGCCACGCTCCATATATGAATGTACACACAGAGCACAGCTCAGGAGCGAGCCTGTTTGGGTGCCCCCATAGCAAGAGGCTTGCTATTGGGGGTCACTTGGCAGAGGAGGAGCCAGGATCTGTGGCAGGGGACACAAAAAGAAGAGGATCAGGGCTGCTCTGTGGAAAACCATTACACAGAACAGGTAAATGTGACATGTTTGTTATTTAGAAAAAATATTCCTTTAGAATCACTTTAATCTCTGAAACAAGGGTCACTGTCACTTCGGCCTCAATTCCATAACTTCTACAACTGCCATCCTTCTGTCTAGTGAATGTGTCACTAATGGCCACTCAAGCTCTTTCATTTGACTTGGGGATGACAGGTTTAGTGCAGAAGTCAGAGAAGGCAGGTTCAAATATCATTGGAAACTAGTTTCAGAAGTGACATCTTGTGGTGTTTGCTGTTAGGCAGAGAGATTACCCTTTGAAAATGTAAAATGGCTGTCAGATCGACTATAAGAATATTAACCAAAAACTGCTCCCCAAGTACATAAACAATCAGGGTGTTTTTATTGAAAAACAGAATTATCCATTTTATAATCATTTAGAAGTGGTGCTACATGCAAACATTATGGGTAAAAATTAACTCAACTTGGTATAAAACACAGTTGTGTTAACTTAGTCTCATCTCTCAATTCAGGTAATCGAATCATAATGGGTAAGAGTCATGTATTTCGCTTCAACCACCCTGAGCAAGCACGTCAAGAAAGAGAGCGCACTCCCTGTGCTGAGACCCCTATGGAACCTGTGGACTGGGCTTTTGCTCAGAGGGAGCTGCTAGAAAAGCAAGGCATAGACATGAAGCAGGAAATGGAGCAAAGGTATCTATCCCAATGAAGGAACAAAAGTCTGCTGTTGATGCTTATATAAAACAACACTTACAAAAGTTGGAAAAAAAATACCTATAATGACCTGAAAGCGGAATGTGGTCACACAATACTGAGACATTTACACGTGCTATGGACACTGACTTAAGTAAATTAACTTACTTTTGCAAAAATTAGTCAGTGTGTGTCCTAATTCTTGAATGATAACAAGTTTGCATGAAAAAGAGCTTGCTAATTGTCCCAAAGATACTCCACTATAAGTTTTTCATTGGAACTAGTTGGAGATTGTTCTTCTTAGAAAATTATGCAATGCCTATACTGCATGTGTACCAAAATGAGATCTCTGTTAAGGCAGGAAAGAACGATTTTGTAAGCCCAACAATGTTCAGTACAGAGGAAGCACAGGCCAATCTCTCACCTTCTGTTGATTATCATACTAATGCTTTGTATCATTCTGTAAGAATGAATTTAAGAGTCTTCTTCTTTTACCAATCAGACTTCAAGAGCTGGAAGATCAGTACAGAAAAGAACGTGAAGAAGCAAATTACCTCCTAGAGCAACAGAGATTGGTAAGCACTTATTTCATTAAAATTATTTTACTACAATGGTCTTACTGAGTATGTCCATTTAGAATGTTTAGGATAATATACAAAGGGTCAGGAATAGAAAAACCAAATGTGATGATGCAAGTGTAGTTTCCTGCCTGAGAGAGACCTGTTTACCACGTGGAAAGTGCCATTTCACAACACAGTACTGAAGTTCTCAGCTCTCCATTGTCTCATTTCAGTGTAGATTTATTGTCTTACTGTATATAAAATATTGCATATTTTATATTTATGTTTCAATAGCTTTTATTGTATTTTCCAACAATACAAAAAAAAAACATTTACAGAAACAAGTACAAGGAACATACAAAGTGTATGTTAAAGGTAATCAAAATATGAATAAAACCAGGCATCATATAGACAGAAAGGTGCTGTGTTGAAAATAGTTAAAGAAGAACTCTGGGATAGGCAAAAAATCACCCAATAGTACACCACCCAATAGAAAACACTTACCATTGAAGAGAAAAGTCTAACTAAATTTTCAAGAAGTCATCTCTGTAATTAAAAAAATAATAGCATCTGCTCTGCCAAGGAGAAGGTGTAACAGCAGGGACTATATCATATCCTCTGCTCTCTCTCCACAGTAAAAGTTAACTACAGTTCCCATCAACCACCGGGAATTGTAGTAAATGTGGGTGGGTACACTAGGCCTGTACATGCTGAATGTGTCTAAGAGTCTTGGCCCACCCACTACTGCAAGTGGGACTGGATTTTATCACAGCTTCCTGGAGAAAGAACTAAAGAAGGGATGTGCCAAGACCAGTGGCTGGGGGAATAGGAGGCATAGCAGCCACAGGTCTTACAAACAGGAAACCAAAGAGAATTAACAGTTTGATTGAAAATGAATAGGCTATTTCAGAGTGAATCAGAAGATGGATGACATATTCAGTGTAGGTAGGAATTTAGCAACAAGGACTTGTAAAGAAGTTTTTGCCAGGAGTTGTTTTAAATGATTCCAAGCCATTCAACAACATAATGTTTTACACCAGTGAGCTCTAAATTGCGGCCCAGGAGACAGATGTGGACCTTTGCCTGCCCTTATCTGGCCCTTGGGGCACTATTCCTCCCACTGACACCAATGATGGGACACTGTTCCTCCCACTGACACCAATGATGGGGAACTATTCCTTCCACTGATACCAATTATGGACACTATTCCTTCCACTGATATCAATGATGGGGCACTATTCGTCCCACTAATACCAATGATGGGGCACTATTCCTTCCACTGATACCAATGATGGGGCATTATCCCTTTCACTGACACCAATGATGGGGCACTATTCCTCCCACATAGACCAAATGACGTTTGGGCATTTCCTGCTCCCACCAGGCATAGTCCGGCCCCCCTAAAACTTGCCGGACAGTATACTGGCACTTTGTTTGGAAAGTTTGGAGACCCCTGTTCTACCCAAGCAAATTATAAGTGCCCCACAAGGGGAAATGTGGGGTATAAGGAGCAAAAAACATACAGTATAGTACTACAACTGGTGACATAGTAGTAGGTAGGAAGGTTTGAAGACATGAAATTGAAGAGCATTTTATGCAGTAATAGGTAACTTACGTCAGGTACTGAAGTATCGAAGGGTTATCCAGAAATTCCAGGGTATATTTTTTAATTATATAACTGAAGTGAGGAAGCCATATGTACTCGTTGTTTACTTACTGGAGGAGATTTACTAAAACTGGAGCATACAAGATCTGGTGCAGCTCTGCATCGATCAGCTACCAAGTTTCATTGTCAAAGCTTACTTGAACAAGTTGAAGTTAGAAGTTCATTGGCTACCATGCACAGCTGCACCAGATTCTGAGTGCTCCAGTAAATACCCCCACCCCCACTGTCTGTGTTCTGCTTTGCCTTGATGCACATAGTTGTTTTACCTGCTTCTCACAGTGCTAGCTTATTACTGCTTCTGCTCACAGCTCATTGACAACAATATTCAGATGAATGATATCTTTTCTCAAGGCAGAATTCTGGGGTGCATCAGTAAAAATTGACACCACTCATGGCAACCAATCCAATTCCACCTTTAGAATGGAATTGTTACAATAAAATATTTCTAACACTTCACAGGATTATGAAAGTCGGTTGGAAGCACTACAAAGACAAATGGATTCAAGATATTACACTGAGGCCAATGATGAAGAGGAGGAACCAGAGGACGAAGGTAAGACATGTAATTTTAGAAGGTGTACATTTGCAGGTAAGTACCATAAATAAATCATATAGATAGTTTGATTCCTTCATACATCTGTCTATAATAAGATACAAAGCTAATTGTTAAAATCCTATAATATTTCAGTTCAGTGGACGGACCAAGAGTATGATCTAGCGCTATGGGCTTTTCGCAAATGGAAATGGTACCAGTTCACTTCATTACGTGACCAGCTATGGGGCAATGCCATATTTCTCAAAGAGGCCAATGCAATCAGTGTCGAGCTAAAGAAGAAGGTAATCTTTATGAGTAACATAATTTAAAATTGATAATATGATCATATAGAATGTTCTGATTTTTTATAAAGTTTTCAGGCTTTTTGTTGCTTTTAATCATATGAGCAACATTCAAGTCACATCAAAAACTCTCTGTTAATCTAATTTATTTTGGTTTATTTAATATGTAAATATTAAGTAGTATGATCATACATATTACCGTACTTTAATAATATATCTTCACTTCTCTTACTTGTCAAAGTTGTTTGCATTCCCACACATTATCAGAGCGTCTATCTAATTTGCAGAGTGCTATACTCTTTACATGCATTAACACACATCACTATTCTTTCACATGAAACTGAAGCCATGCTGTTGGAATGACAGAGGTATAGTTGTGAATGAAGCCAAGAGATAATTACACAATTTTATGCTAATATAGTTAAATTTTCCAGTACAACAAGTCTTCAGAAGATTCAATTTACCAGAAAATTTCTGATCAAAGCTACCAATGTGTATGACTTTTTTCATGGAAATGGGACCAGGTGAAAAGTGAGGTTTTAGTACATAGCAACAAGTTAGGTATTGGCTTTCATTTTCTAACCTCCGAAGGAACAAAACGTGTTAATAGTAACTTCATCTTATCTATTAATTTAATAAAATGTGGTTGATATCATGGTGTCATAGAACTTTGAAGTGGTGCTTCCAGGGGCAAATAATACTTGTCAGTCTTTTAAACATTTTCTGGCCAAGGTTTTATTTTGGAGTAGTCTTTTAAAAAGAAGTGAAGAAATCAATCAAAATAACTATGTGACTAGCATGTATTTTAATGGATGTTATGGATATGACTTTCCACAGGTTCAGTTCCAGTTTGTACTGCTGACAGATACTCTGTATTCACCACTACCGCCTGATTTGTTGCCCCCTGATGCTCACTCTGAACGGGAGAAACGTCCCTTCCCAAGGACCATTGTGGCTGTAGAGGTCCAGGACCAGAAGAATGGTGCTACACATTATTGGACTTTGGAAAAACTCAGGTATCTTTGGAGCATATATGATGTAACGTAAACTTAAAAGCAACAGCCATTGGAAATATTGCCAGAATTAAGCTATAATCTTTACTTAAGCATCAGTAGCAGGAGTGTTCACTAACCACAGCAATCTAAAGGTTTGTTTTCACCATGACAAAGAAGTTCCTCACAATCTTGAAACATCGTTATAATGTGGCCCTAATTTAAACCTCTCCATCAGTTTAACCTGCAATACTTACATTAGGTTCAAGGTAGTCAGATACTAGTTAACCTAGCAGTGTCCTTTGGGATTGTTGGTAAAAGCTGGGAAATCCAATGGAACACTCACATGAAAATGGGGCAAAAACTGTATACAACCTCTAAGTAAATATTGTCCCTGGTGATAACCAGACCTGACATTCTATAGCTAGAGATGAGTAAACTTTTAAAGATCTTCTCTTCTAGTTTGCATACCTGGTGCCAGGTTGGTATTATTTGGTTATTGGAAGGATGATAAGCACTTTTTTGGCATAAGACAATACAAAAGACCAGCATTTTGAAATAAATTGATTCCTCCATCCACAAATCTGCCCATACATGGATCGAAATTCGGTCAGTCCCAGTTGAACTGGTCGAATTTCAATCCATGTATGGCTGGCTTTACATTTCACTAAGAGTACAGTAAGGTGACAAACAGGATGCATGGGCAGGTAGAGGCACTAATTGGCCATTTAGATATTTAACAGCTTTCAGTAGTTTTATAGCTAGGTTAGGTTATTAGAGGTTAGTGGGGGGAGAAAGAATAGCTATAGCCTTAATTATACTTTCAATCAACTTTAAGGGTACTATGGCTGGTATGAGCATATCTTGCTTGTTCACAGCTTTTGATGAGGATACATGTCTATATTCCTTGTCAGGATGATATCGTTTTTTTTAAAATTATCCATTAAATACCTGAGAGATTGGGTGTAATGATATTCGCAGATACCCTCAGGTCCACCACTGAAGTCAGTGGATCAATGTTTTCTTTAGCGACAGCATATTGGCAATCGTGTTACTTCATTACGCTTTACTAAATTATTCATTAAAGCCTTTACTATGAATAAAAATGACCGGTATAAAGATAAGAAAAAATTATGTTGCGCTACTCAAATAACAAACAAACAAATAAATAAATACACCATAAACTCATATAAATACCATAAACTCATATAAATAAATAGATAGATAAATGTGATAAATGTAAAGTGACAAAAAGTGCAAATATCATAAACGTGACCTGATCCACATGGGATCTAAAAATGACACAGAAAAAACTATAAGTGTCTAAACGTGACCTGATCCTCTGGGGATCCTTTGTGAACAAAGTGAGTTGCAATCCACCAAAGTGATGGTAATAACTGAAGTGTGTATACCAATACTTTCACCAAGTATGGTATATGAGTGAATTGATCCTAAATTGGATCTATGGTGATGGTGGACACTCAAACCAATAAGATAGAATAGTCCAAAATGGGACTAATATGTGAATACTGTCCAAAATGGACTCCAAATCAAGGAAAACACACATACATACAGGTAAACACTTCATATATCAAATGTGCACACTCACTTAATATCAAAAAGAAAATACCCCCATAAAATAAATATCAACCCAAACACATAACTTGTGTTGAAAAAACTAAATAAATGCCACGTGACAATAAAGAATAAAAAATAATAAACTCGGAAGTGAAATGACCGTGTCACACTAAATAAGAATGAACATGCAAAATAAACGCATGACACTAAAAAACTATATATAAGTGAAGAAATCCAAATTGTTGCTTAAACACCACGCAGTCCAATGCATAAACACTCGTGCATGTGGATAGTGGACGTGCGTAACCACAGAAGGATATACACAGATAGCTGAAATACCCGCTCACCTCCTTGCTTCGACCCACAAGAGTCAAAACACCTTTAGGTTCACCAAACTAGATCCACCATGTACATGATTCCTCTGTCACTACGCACCTCTCCCTGCAGCAATCTCCCCCTCAGGAATATACGTAATGGTGGCGAAATCTTCTCCAGGTATACAGGTGTGGTATAAGCCAATATCTCAGTAGAAAACATAAGCAGAACCTCCCATAGTGTATTACCTTTTATTATATGCGGAATAGAGCAAAGCCTTCCAAATTTTGCACTCACAATGTAATCATGGATAAACAAGCATTTAGAACCTCATGTTCTGGGTGTACTTGCATGGGTGTAGTAAAATGGCGTCCGCTCCGGAAGTGCATCACCGCGTGCCTACGTGTTGTGTCTTGTTAGTCACGTGACTTCCTCAGGGCTAACGCTAGAGGTGACGTATGTTCTTTATAAAGGGAGCTAAGTGCCAATCTCCTGCACAGAGGCGGACCTCCGGCAATTGACTCAACAGGGACGAGATTCCAGCAGCCATGTTTGAGTAGTTCAAAGGAAAATACTTAACCCTTGCTCCAATATTTGGAAAAATGAACCCCAGCTAATAAGAAACATAGATAAAATCCACCACGTGGGCATATGCTATCTGCAATCCATCTACAATATCACTATATATATCTCGAATAGTATGTATACCGTATGGCAACCATTATGCTGGAGACCCTGCGATATATATATATATATATATATTGTAACCTAATAGAACACATCCATGGAAAGTCCTAACTTAAGGAGGGCATGCTAGTATAATTAAAAACAGAATATTTATTAATAATACATAAAACTATATTAATATATCAAATGGGCAATAAAATACATCTAAAAAGAGGGAGAGAAAATATAGTGATAATAACCATCACTACAACACATAAAGAATAACACACCTCACTACATCCATAATAATCATCACTACAACACATAAAGGTATAAATAACATTCTAATGTAAATGAAGGTAGTCTGTCTTTTTATTGTTTAGACTTAGTGTTGATATTCAAATAGCATACTTTGTGTGTCAGTTTGGAGAAGGAAGCTACCATGATAAGATGGCTTAAGCTGGCCATACATTTTTAAAATTTTTTCATTCATCCTGCAGGCTGAAATAAAAAAATCTAACAGATTCTCCCATCCATGCTATGCAGCGCTGATGGACAAGTCTCTTACTGTACCTACTGTATTCTGACAGCCGTAGGTTTTTAGAATGCCCAAACAGTGACTGAATCTGATTGGATGCAGGTGTTGTTGGACAAAATGTCAGGCGGGAGGATGGTGACAGGCACTCACAGAGCAAATTTTGGCCAGTTCATCAGGAGTTGGCTGAAATTTAAATAGTATATGGCCAGGTTGACTCTGTTTATAGACAATTTTGCTTTGCTGTTTGTTTATTGCTTCTGTATTAAAACTTCCACAGGCAGCGTCTGGACATGATGCGGGAAATGTACGACCGAGCAGCTGAACTTCCATCAGGTCTGAGTGAAGACTGTGATAATGTGGTGACTGGGGGTGATCCCTTTTATGATCGCTTCCCATGGTTCCGTCTGGTGGGCAGGTAAGCTCCTCCTCCCCGTATTATTATGTACTCGTTTCATCAGAATGTCATGATTAGGTGTGACAAGCGAATACAGAATGTTCCAAATGTAATACCTAATTTTCACTATATGATCTCATGTATTATTCTTTCCTGTCCAGTAAATCCCAACTTTACTAGAAGCTTTAGCTTTTGCTAAGGAACTGTTTTTTTTAGCTCATTATTATTAGTATTCTATTTTTGTTTGTCTATATCAATTTCCTGAGGTTTGTATTATGAGAGATAAACACTGTTGGAGAGTTTCCAAGAGCTTTAAAAAAGGCTTAAAAACTGTGCAGAAATGTTTTCATGGCAACAACTACCGAAATATTGTACACAAGAAAGATAGCTATACATTTCTTCTAAGCATAATATCAAAACCTAGGCACTTGTATGCAGCTCTGATTGCCCCCCGCTCATAGACAGGAAACGAAAATGGGGAAATACTGATTATTGTTTGGCTGTTGGCATGGACACGGTATGAGTATGATAAAACACTTTTAACAATGGCTGTCTTACATGAAAATACAGAATACTTGTACTAACATGAGTATGAATGTTGTCATTGCTAACATTTATCACCAGGCTTGCTGTCCCTGTTGTCTTTATTTTCCTAAATCAATGATTTACTAAAGGCAAATATTCTGTTCACTTTGCAAGGGAATTTGTCCCAAAGCTTTAAGTGAATGTGAAACAATTTCACTTTGCATAGAATACCCAATCACATACAAGGAAAACTTAAAAAAATGCATTTGTATTTGCACATGATTGAATGATGAACGTCAGCAGAGATTTACCTCATTGATAAAGCTCTGGAGAAAATTCCTTTGCAATGGCAATGTTTGTCTGTAGTAAATCAACCCCAGTGACCCAAAGAAGTACGCAGCCAGAGAAATCAGAACTGATCTGCATACTTTTTGAGTAGATGGCTCAAAATCTATTGAAGCAACTAGCTTTTTCAGGACAGGGTGTCCATCATAGCCTTCATATACAATGTGTTCACTATAGTAAACTCACCTTTCTACAATATCACATGATACATGAACAATAAAGGCAGATTTTAAAACTAACAAGACTCCCTTCACACTAGGCTTTGAATTAATGCACCCTAGTAAATGCAATGGGGAAGATTTACTAAAACTGGAACATTCAGAATCTGGTGCAGCTGTGCATGGTAGCCAATCAGCTTCTAATTTCAGCTTTTTCCGTTAAGCTTTGGCAATAAAACCTGGAGGTTAATTGGCCTCTAAGCAGAGTTGCACCAGATTTTGCACTCTCCACTTTTAGTAACTAACCCCCACTGTTACCATGTGTTAAGGTGCGCTCTGTTAAAATTGCCCTTTCATTGTCAAATGGCTGGGAGTGCATCTTAACACAAGAAAATATGGATGTGACCCTTTTTTTGTTAAGGAGGCTCATCACAATGCACCATATGTACAGCACTGCGTTGCCCCCCTACTATTACAGTGCATTGGTGCATGTTCTGCATGTTATCGTGTTTTAGGATAACATACAGTAAACTGCAATGCAACAATGAAGTCTTTCACAGTATCGGTAGTGACAGTAGTAGGAATGCCAATAAATGGTTGCTCTTTACAAATGGTGATTTGCTGAAACCCAGTAAGTATGATTAAAGGAAAAATAATGCTGCTCAAAGTTTGCAGTATACTTCAAAAATGTATAACTGTACAATTTTTTTTTTACATTATATAGGGCAGCCATTCTCAACCAGGGTGCCTTGAGGTTTCTTCAGGGGTGCCTTGGAAAAATGTCTATAAATTGCCCAAAACTTGTATTCAAGCCAGCAAGTGGAACAAGTCTGCCTTTTAGTTACACAAAGCCACAGGTTTTCATTGTGCACCATTACGACCTTTTAGCCGCCGGCTTCCTGACAACCAATGACATCAGCAGTTGATAAGGAGGATGTCAGCTGCCTGCACAGCATCCTAGTTTGACCCTCCCCTGCCCCTCTCCATCAGTGCTGGGGTCACATTAGATCAATGATGGATAAGAGAAACACTGGAATACTAGTCAGCACCAGTGTGTAAGTGTTTGCTTTGGAAGGATAAATCACCTCTAATGTTGGGTGTCCTACATGTGTAGATGTTGCTGTGTTAAATAAAATATTTAGAATAGTTTTTCGCATTTTAGAATGGGGTGCCCTTTTAAAATTATGGACAGTCCTGAGGCACCCCATTTTAGAATAATTTTAAAGGGTGCTTTGGGACTTTTCATAATTTTAAAGGGTGCCTTGATTGAAAAAATGTTGAGAAACACTGATATAGGGCAGTGCTGTACTAACAAAATGTTTGCATGTTCATGGTGCCATTGTATGAGCATATGATCGATTAATTGTTTTTGAATGACAGATGTTTATGTCTATAGGTACCATGGTTACCCCACTAATGTCTTCTTCTCTATTTAAAAATGGAAAGCATACAGTATTGATCAAGGAAAAATATTGTTCTGGCCCTAAACCTTGTTATCCATGCTTCCCTACTCCACCGCCTTTTTTCTGTCCATTGGTTTGTAGTTTCTCACTCATAATTCTATAATCTCCTGTGTACCCCTCACTCCACCATTCCTGTAATGTCACCACCGGAATATTTTTTTTAACCCATTTTCTGAGATCCTCTGGGTTTTCCAGCCAACAGTGCGGATTAACCAGTTCTGTCTTGTACTAACCTCCCCCCTCCCCCCTTTCTGATCTCAGCTCTCCCTTATTCACCACATGCATGAGTGACAGCATGGCCGAAATAACCCCCTCCCCCACCCTCTCAAGCCCTGGCTCCGAGGGCCCAGAGACGGCCTCCCAGCTTGAAGAGGAGGAGGGTTTGGAGTATGAGGAGGAAGAGGAAGATGGATCCCAGGAGCATCCCTGCTGTGCTGTCAGATCCGACCCGTTTCACGACCGCTCCCCCCTGTTCAGTGTAGTGGGAAGGTTCGTCAGGTCTGCCCAGAGCATGCTGGGAAGCAACTAGCTCTTTCAGGGTGACACACCTAAGTGCACTGCTGGCCCCATAGATTTTACACATTGATCTACAATGCAGAACATTTATGCTGAAAAATCCTACACTTCTAAAACTTTAAAGTTTTATTATTAGGTCATGTAGACATAAATAACAGCTCTTTCTCTTTCCTAGGGCCATAGTAATATAAAAAATATTTCAGGAACTTCACAGTCAGATATACAGGGGCTGATAATAGAACTGCCTGGAGACAATGGTGACTTGAACAATTTTGCCTTTGTCTGGCAGTCAGATTTAATTTTGTAATATTACAACGGCCATACTTTCCAATCAGTAAACTGGTATTTCAGTTTCAGAGGACCCATCCACTGGCTTATTTTATTTTATAGGTATTCCAGTGGCAAAAATGTTACTTTGTCCCTTTCTACTGTACAGTCTCACTCCACCGGCTACAGCAACAAAAGTCTCGCTCCTTCTTCTGCATTGTGTAACACAAACAAAACAAGGTAGTGGGTACAGTCTGCAGAAACATGGCAGGGCAAGGCATACATTTTACCATTGGAGCTCACCAGATATAACAAGCTTTTGAGAAGTTTGAAGATTTTTGAGCATGATAATATTCATTTTAAAAAGCATAGTCAGACTTAGAATGTTAATAATACATTACTTTTCTAACTATGACAGACTTGTCTCTTATATCTATAAAGAAGATGTACCTTAATTAGGACACCTTAATTTCATACTGTTGTTTGCTTACTTGACCTCCCTTGCAATAAATAAAAGAAAACGTTTATCCATCTACAATATAATGTCCGCCAACACATGCATGACAATTTCCAACTGCAGCAAAATGAGATTTGAATAGGAGATCCACACATATAGGGATTGCAAGCAGGGGCAGATTGACAACTCATGGGGCCCCCCAGGCAATAGGGGATTATGGAGCCCCTGTGTCCTTGCCCAAACTCAAAAAAGCCTATGAACAAGGTACCAGGGGCATCTTATGGGGCCCCCTACTGACCCTGGGCCCTCGGGCAGTGCTCGAGTTTCCAAATGGTCAGTCCGCCCCTGATTGCAAGTCTGTACTGCATAGCATGTTCATTCATTATCTGAAATGCTTGAACACATGCATAGTAAACATCTGTAGCTGCCTGTTTTCTTAAGGTGCCAAAATTATATTTCAGGTTTATTATTTTTTTCTTGGTGGGTAGTGCAAGGTCAAAGTTATCTTTAGAATATTTAACTTTACACATTAATCTACCAAACAGTATGGTTTGGTAGGATTGTGAGGATTCTTTTTTCCACCGGTACGAGGAAAGAGCTGGCTCCTTCTCTGTTTCTCTGTTTCTTTTTGCCTTGTTCTATTTTCATTTGATTTGTTTCAGGTTTTGGCCGGCACACCCATACACCTTTATTGCTCTGCTGCTGGCCTTTTCCTTCACACAGAACACCAGGGTCCACCAGCTGGCCCTCCTCACTGCCTCCAACCCTCCCTCACCTTCACAGTTCTTTCCCTTGTTCTCCACCCAGTTTGTTTCTCCATCCCATTATCCCTTGCCCCCTTGCTGTGGCTGACCCACTCACTCCTCGGCTGCTCGTGGCTGACCACCCACATATGTTTTCTTTGGCTTGGCAGCTCTTGTTGTGGTGTGAGCTGTGCCCCTCCAACTAAAATATTGCTGTGTGTGTCCTGACCTATTCTCTCTTGTTTTTCTTTACCTTCTTTCATCCCCCCTATTCTTTTCCTTCACAAATCTGTTTTTCATTTATTTGTGTTCTCAACTTCCAATACATTCTTCATTTCTTCTATCAATTCACTGTACCACTCACACCTGTTCTCATTACACTTCCCTCCACTCTTCTTTTTCTGTCCCTATCTCTCCCCCTGTAACCTATCTCCCCCTCTGCAGGGCATTTGTCTATCTGAGCAACTTGCTGTATTCCGTGCCCCTGGTCCACCGAGTCGCTATTGTCAGTGAGAAAGGGGAAGTAAAAGGATTCCTTCGAGTTGCTGTTCAGGCCATTTCTGGTGAGATGTTTTCCATTATTTATGCCTACCTGTAGGCTTGCATGTATGGCTACCTTTAATTTAATTTAATGTAATGCTTCAATACAATCAGTTGCACACAGCTACTATTATTGCTAAATAATCATATTAGTACATATCCAAACATGCATCTGTAAAGTACGTCCATATGTGCAATACATACATTTTCATTTTTGTGTTGATTCAGGGCAGAGGCGTAACTAGAACCTTCAGGGCCCCAATGCAAGAAACCATGAAGGGCCCCCCTGACCTCTGGTCCCGGGGCCCTTCTCTCTGAGCCCTGGGCCCTTCACACTGATCCCAGGACCCTTTACTCCCATTGTACGACCCTTTATTATGGTCCCACAGTGGGACCCTTTCACATGTTCTGCAGCAGACTTCCTTCCTACCTTCTTGGGTAGGGTTGCCACCTTTTCTTCTTTTCTTCAAGCCAAACCTGAACACTTTAGCGGCACACAGCAATTTTTTCTTGTGGTATACACTATATATATATACAGTGAGGAACAGAAGTATTTAAACACCCTGTGATTTTGCAAGTTCTCCCACTTAGAAATCATGGAGGGGTCTGAAATTCACATTGTAGGTGCATTCCCACTCTGAGAGACAGAATTTTAAAAACAATTTCAGGAAATCACATTGTATGATTTTTAAAGAATTTATTTGTCTTGCACTGCTGAACATAAGTATTTGAACACCTGAGAAAATCAGTGTTAATATTTGGTACAGAAGCCTTTGTTTGCAATTACAGAGGTCAAACGTTTCCTGTAGTTCGTAACCAGGTTTGCACACACTGCAACAGGGATTTTGGCCCACTCCTCCACACAGATCTCCTCTAGATCTGTCAGGTTTCGGGGCTGTCGCTGAGCAACATGGAGTTTCAGCTCCCTCCAAAGATGTTCTACTGGATTTAGGTCTGGAGACTGGCTAGGCCACTCCAGAACCTTGATATGCTTCTTACGGAGCCACTCCTTGGTTATCCTGGCTGTGTGCTTCGGGTCATTGTCATGTTGGAAGACCCAGCCATGACCCATCTTCAATGCTCTGACTGAGGGAAGGAGGTTGTTGCTGAAAATCTCACAATAAATGGCCCCATTCATCCTCTCCTTAATACCAGTGCAGTCGTCCTGTCCCCTTCACAGAAAAGCACCCCCAAAGCATGATGTTACCACCCCCATGTTTCACAGTAGGGATGGTGTTCTTGGGATGCAACTCATCCTTCTTTTTCCTCCAAACACGACGAGTGAAGTTTAGACCAAAAAGTTCTACTTTGGTCTCATCTGACCACATGACTTTCTCCCATGCCTCCTCTGGATCATCCAGATGGTCAATGGCAAACTTCAGATGGGCCTGGACATGTGATGACTTGAGCAGGGGAACCTTCCGTGTAATGCATGATTTGAAACCATGATGGTGTAGTGTTCTACCGACAGTGACCTTTGAAACTGTGGTCCCAGCTCTCATGTCATTGACCAGCTCCTCCCTTGTAGTTCTGGGCTGATTCCTCACCTTTCTTATCATCAGTGATACCCCACGAGGTGAGATCTTGCATGGAGCCCCAGTCCGAGGGAGACTGACAGTCGTCTTTAGCCTCTTCCATTT
Source organism: Staurois parvus (assembly GCF_062004578.1). Taxonomy (NCBI): domain Eukaryota; kingdom Metazoa; phylum Chordata; class Amphibia; order Anura; family Ranidae; genus Staurois; species Staurois parvus. The sequence continues at coordinate 2,671,012 of NW_028317845.1, forward strand.
TCTAACAATTGCTCCAACAGTTGATCTATTTTCACCAAGCTGCTTGGCAATTGCCCCGTAGCCCTTTCCAGCCTTGTGGAGGTCCACAATTTTGTCTCTGGTGTCTTTTGACAGCTCTTTGGCTTGCCCATGGTAGTAGTTGGCGTCTGACTGACTGTGGGGTGGACAGGTGTCTTTAAAGAGCTCATACAGGTGCTACGAAGTTAGATTAATGAGTGGAGTAGAGGGGGACTTTTTAAAGGCGCAGTAACAGGTTTTTGAGAGCCAGAATTCTTGCTGTTTCTTAGGTGTTCAAATACTTATGTTCAGCATTGCAAGACAAATAAATTCTTTAAAAATCATACAATGTGATTTCCTGATTTTTTTTAAATTTTGTCTCTCAGAGTGGGAATGCACCTACAATGTGAATTTCAGACCCCTCCATGATTTCTAAGTGGGAGAACTTGCAAAATCACAGGGTGTTCAAATACTTCTGTTCCTCACTGTATATATATATATATATATATATATATATATATATATATATACATATTCCACAGAGTTCCCCCTTTACATCTGAAATAGCATAGTTCCCCTTTACATCTGAACTCGCAGAGTTCCCACACACTGTAAGAGGGAACTCTGCAGACTTTTATGTAAGAGAGAACTCTGGGGACTCTGATTGAAGGGGGAACACTGAGGACTCTGATGTAAAGAGGGACTCTAATGTAGGGGGGACACTGCAGACTCTGGTGTAAAGGATAACTCTGATATATCGGGGTCTCTGGTAACCAGAACCCCACATCGTAGTTCCCAGCATTCCTCTTTAATCAGGGTTCTCAGAGTCCAGAGAGCACCCCCTTATATCAGTTTGTAGAGCCCCCCTTACATCAGAGTGTGCAGAATTTCACTGAAAGGGGGAGCTCTGAGGACTCTAATGTAAAGGGGAATTTTGATGTAAAGTTGCTCTGGGAAGCTTGATTTATGAGGGCGGGTATCTGAAGTAAGGGGGAATGATGTGGACTTTGGTGTAAAAAGGAATTCTGATGCAAGGGGGTCTCTGCTCACCAAAGCCCCCACTTACATTCAGTCCGCACAGAACCCCTTACATCTGAGGCCCCTTACATTACTGTACTCAGAGGCAGGAGAGTGAGCGGGGCTGCAGGCACACACAGGAGGAGAGGGGCGGGAAGAGGAAGAGGAGCAGATCCAGCTCTCTCTCATTTCTCTACCTTTTATGTGAGAAAATAGCATTCAGTGGTAAAAAATAATATTTTGCATATAATCACTTTACCCACTTGACCTCCAGAAGATTTTCCCTTCCTCCACGACCATGCCTTTTTTTGCTATACAACACTGTGTTAATTTAACTGACAGTTGCGTGGTATTGCAACGCTGTGCATAAATTACATTTATGTCATTTTTTTTCCCACAAACAGAGCTTTCTTTAGGTGGTATTTGATCAATACTGGGTTTTTATTTTTTGCACAATAAACAAAAACATACTGACAATTGTGAGAACATTTTTTTTTTAACTTTCTGCTATAAAACATATCCAGTAGAAAAAAATCTTAAAAATCAAATTTCTTCATAAATTTAGGCCAATATGCATTCCGCTACATATGTTTGGTAAAAAAAATTCCAATAAATATATATTGATTGGTTTGCTCAAAAGTTATAGCATCTACAAACTTTCCCATGTATACTGGAATTTTTATTTATTTAATTTTTTTATACTGGTAATGGCAGTGACCAGCAACTTACAGCTGGACTGCGATATTGGAGTGGACAATCTGAAACTAACTGACACTAATTGACACTTTGTGGGATCCAGTGACACTAATACAGTGATAAAAAATATGCACTAAAAATATGCACTGTCACTGTACTAGTGACATTGGCTGGAAAGGGGTTAAACATCTAGGGCGATCAAAGGAATAAATGTGTGCCTAAGCAGTGTTTTTGTGTTAACTTTCGGGTGCTTTTACTAAGGGATGTGCTGGATTTTATTCCCTGCTTTGCAGGGAAACAAAATCCATAACATCTCAGCTGACAGGACAGAGCTCTGCATAATTTATATATGCCCTTGCCATACTGTGACAGCTGTATGTTCTTAAATGTATGGCCCCAGCATGGATGAAATGTAATTACTTATTACGCTGTTCCAAAATGCACAAACTGTTAAGGGACATCCAGGGGCGGACTGACCATTTGGAAACTTGGGCACTGCCCGAGGGCCCAGGGTCAGTAGGGGGCCCCATGAGATGCCCCTGGTACCTTTTTCATAGGCTTTTTTGAGTTTTGGCAAGGACACAGGGGCCCCATGATCCCCTATTGCCCGGGGGCCCCATGAGTTGACAGTCCGCCCCTGGGGACATCAACACTGTGCACCCATATGGATTGCACTGGTATATATTGTGGGAATCTTGAACATTTTATTATTGCCTAATGATAAAAAATAACTAGATAACCTCTGTTTCACTGCATTCTTACAAGAAGAGTCTTTTACAATCCAGCAATTATTTATGCAGATTGCTGAATTACATTACATTGCAGGAACATTACATTTTACAATTTTCTGTGGACATATGTTCACTTATATTGCTGAAGATTCCTCTTGAGGGAAAAGTTAGCCTTTGATAGACTAGAAATATGTGAACTCACATTTTTTGACAACATATTTTTGTTATATTTGTAAAATATTGAATACAACAAGATACATTATTAGACTGTAAATATATGCATATGACCCAATGTTATTTCTTTGTTGTAGCTGATGAGGAAGCTCCTGATTATGGCTCAGGGGTCCGACAGTCTGGAACAGCTAAAATCTCTTTTGATGACCAACATTTCCAAAAGGTGAGAAAACATATTTAAACCTTCATTTATAGATATACAGGATACTGTATATTTCCATTCTAGACATAATGGACCTTAAGACTGTGTGTTTCCTTAACATGGCATGGTGGCATGTTAAAATTCAGAAGACAGAGGTTGATTGGTTGTTTTGGTACAATACTTTTAAACTCTTAATTCATAGGTCTAAATAAAAATGTTCTGTGGAAATTCTTTGTCTCTTTTTACTCTCACTCTTCAGTATATTGATAAATGCTTAAAGATAAAGTAGTAGGCAGTAATAACTGACTCAGAGCTGATTGTTTGTTACAAAGTAAAGAATAGGCTAAACCAATGATAAACTTAAATTGCTTTGAGTTTATTTTAGCAAGCGTTATTAAGAAATGATAGCCACTTGATGGCCATGTTTTCTATGACTTGAGAAACCAATTTCTGGTCTGCTTTGAGATCTTTCTGTGCTGGGTGTGCAAAGTGCTTGTCATAGGGATAGCTCTTCATTTGAAATTGCTTTAAAATCATTATCAAATTGCTAACACTTCATGGATGAAGAGTACACAACTTCTGAAGTAGAGAATCTAAAGAATCATGAAGTTCAGCATCATTTACATATGATAAAATTAGAATGAAATACGTTTCAGAGTACAGAAGTATTATATGTTCTATTGAGCTCCAGCAAACATTTTTTTTTTTTTGGAGTGGAAAAGGGTTACAACCTCATTCAGGCTTGTATTTCTCTTTGTGTCTCAATTGAATGTATTTCTTCTTGGTTCCTATCTTGGTGAAGCTACAGGAAGTAAGAAAACATTTGCTCAAAATTAGGTGAAGAAAACAAAAAAGGGAATGGGGGGACGTTGGTGGATGGAGAGGGAAGAGGAAAAGAAGGGAAAAGTCAGATAGAGGGGAAGAATGGGACAACCCCAGATTTCATATAGCAGACAAATAAGGTAATGTCTAGAAGTACTAGTCTTCTTCAGCTATCAATGTGAACATGTGAAAAGCGTCCAGTGGAACCATGTGTGCCTGAAACATTCTTCTTTCCCTCTTAGAGTGGTAGTAATGTATCCCATGTTATGTATCTCGGTAACCTTAGAGAGCCAGAGTGTTATTGCCGAGGGGCGGGGAGGGGGGGGGTGTCCTGTTTCCAGAGGGCTGAAATGCATTTCTTTGGCACATTTAAAAGATTATTCAGCATCACTTTCTTGTATCCGTGCCTGGGGAGTTGGAAAAGGTGCAGCAAATATCAAGCTAGGTTCTTCCCCAAGTCTCAGTCTGTCAGTCATTTAAATAAGTCCTTCACTTCTGACCAAAAACTTCTGAGTATATAACACATCAAGAAATATGAAGAGGTGCACCCGCTTCCCTTCCACAATGCCAGCAGACATCGGTTTTATGTGGAAACATTAACATTAGAGGAGTATTGAGCAAAATACAGAACATCCTCTCATTGGGTAGCGAGAATGTAGTTCCAAGGTCCCTCTCTAATTTAGGCAGGAATGGGAACATAAAAGTGTCCAACAACTGGATCAGAAGTTTATATGCAGTCGAGACCGCATGGGAAGATGGCCCCAAAAAGAAGCAGAGGCACTCAAAGCATGACACTGGTCAATGGGATATCCCCCTTTTGAGAACAGAGGAAAAATAATGAAGCAGTTGTTGAAGATGCCACATATCCAGAGGGGGATCTGTTGAAGAGCCAATACAGAATTTGGACCAAAAGTAACTGAGGAAGTCCCCAAGTCAATAGATTGCAACTTTCCAAAGCTGATGGAAACACCTATTGGAAAGGCCAGGTTGATTACCTAACACTGGGTACAGACAGGAGATATCAGAGATGGGGCTCGCTGTCCCACAGCTCAGCATCAAAGCTTTGATAGTTGGGCATATAGTGGGGTGGTTCTTAAGATCAGGGATCAAATACTGCATGATCCAGGACAGGCAATGCAAAGTGAAGTCAGAACAAGATTGTTCCAGGCTTGTGCTCACAATCCCTACACCATGCTACCATGCAAGATAAATGTGCAGTCTGGTAATATTTCAGAGGGTCTGGAAAATCAACCCTACCTTTCAGTTTGGACATGGTGAGATAGGTATAGGACAATAGAGGGCGTGAATTTCAATTTAAATGCCAGCATCAGGACATTTGTAGTTTTGATTGCTCTTTTCAGAAATAAATTGTATTGTTTTTGTACTGTAGTTTATTGTATAATTCTATATAATATAAACTTTTCTTTTACTTCCATTTCATGTATGAAGAATGTGACAAATAGCTTGGTGTTTGTCATTACACTAGATGTTCACTTTCTATATGTCTCTATAATTCAGTTCCAGGCTGAGTCCTGTGCAGGAATGACACGCTCTGGTACATCGCAGGAAGAACTCCGAATAGTGGAAGGGGGACAGGGGCAGAATCCAGACATTGGCCCAAGTGCTGATGAGGTTAACAATAACACTTGTGCACGTAAGTGAAATGTTTGTGTTGTGTCAGTACTGCACAAAGATTTTGAAGATCCATTGCCACTAATGCTTTCTGCAGTAGTCAGAAAACAGCAGAAAATAAGGGGAACCTGTCAACATTGAAGCATGGGAGCTGCTGCTGCCAACTCATTTTTAAAGATGCAAGCCCTGGGGCTGTTTTCTGTATATTTCCATAACTACTTTAAGAGTACCTGTCACAACAGGGTTTGTGCAAGGACCTGACTATTCCATCTTAAATTTTAATAAATGTACAGGCTTACCTAGTTAGGACTTATATTTCTCCTCTTATTTAGCTTACCTTACACTAATTGAACATGTGTTGCTGCTCTGCTGATTGCCTGACCCCTTGCTGATAGCATGATGTTTCCTGGTTGTGCATAACCAATTTAAACAAAAGAGCCCTGTAGGTAGGAGAAATGTAAACTACTAGAGATCTTTGCGTTTGATACTTTAACACCTAAGTAGAAGCTGGAAAACAGTGTGTGCTATCAGCATGCAGTCAACAGGGCAGCAACTATCGCCTCTGACTATCAGCTCCAAGAGTCATGCTCAGAGAAGATGTGAAGCTAAAAATTGGTTTCAACAACAATCAAAAGTAACTCTATGACTTAGTGGGATTTTCAGTTTCTTGCAATTGAGTTACCTATATATGTGAGACTACAATTGCCTGTTCTGGCCATTTTTGCCAGATTGGGTGATGATCTTATGTCTGTGGGTTATCATTTATGCTGCTGACTGCCCACTGGCAGGGAACATGATGAATGGGACAACATAGAAAACATTTTACTGTGCTAATGTTCACCCTCCCCTTCCCATTTACCTAAGCCAGACATTCCTGCTTTTGGACCTGCTGGCAGACTACAGTTCTTGCATGTGTGACCACCTTCTAATATGCATGGACACCTTTAACAAGTCACTTACCTGGAACAAGTATAGATATTAGGAGTTGTGCATGTGGCAACATGTACACATGGACTCACTAAAAAGTGAAGCAGTAATGTATTTTGACAGTCTCAGAGCATGCTACTTTAAAAATCCATCATCAATTTCAGCTCTCATATTTCTATTTCAACAGGTTGCCTTTAAATTACAAATGGTTGGCTCAGCCTGCAAAATGTTTTTTGTTGTTTCTGGGTAATAGATTAACAGTGCCTAATTCTATAACCTATGCCTATTCTTGTTAGAATTGGCATTTTTGCTGTTAATTAACTTAACCCTCCAATTATGTATTTAACGAAAACATAAGTCCTGTAGATTAAAACGGTGGCAGGTATAAACGTTTTTATGCTGCATGAGATTTTTACAGCAGTTTATCAAATGCATACTTTTAAGAAAAAAATACTACAGTGAATTTTAGTACAAGAAAACACAATATTATACCCAATTTTTAAAAAAATATAAAAGATGGATTTGCGTTGAGTAAATGGACACCAAACATGTCAAGCCTTAAAATGGCAGGCGCCCTTGAAATAATAAAACTATGGTATCCAAATGTCTTTATAGGCAATGTTTTAAAAGCCTTCACAGGGTTTTAGTTTAGAGTTTATCAAAATTATGGCCCTACAATTGTTGCTCTCACTCCGATGTTTGCGGTGTGAGGCAATTTATCTTCCGATACACGTGCGTGCCCTATGGTGTGTGTTTCCATGACATTTATAAATATACCATGGTAGACAAGGGGTAAAGGAGAATTCCATCTTTTTAAAAAAAATAGTAATAATTGCATCCATCTTGCAAAAAGCAAAAATGCACATTTATTATTTTGTTGCATTGGTGCCTGCCAAGCATTTCAACCAGAATCAGTGGATCATCGGGGCAAAGAACTAGCTTCTGCAGACACTTCCATCCAGCTCAGGTCTGTACTGAGGTATCTGTGAATGAATGGCGAAGCTCTGCAGACAAAGTCAAACCCCCATGCTAAAGTCAAATATGACAGGAGCTAGAGGAGAGAAGAACCCCTGATTCTGTAAATTGAGAGGTGGTTTGAGGTTGGGAGCTTTCCTCCTGTCTAAAGTGACTCCTGTCTAAATTGGCCCTAGCATTTGTACATTTTTGAATGTGAGTTAGGAACCTTAGATTCTAAGCTCCTTGAGGGCAGGGACTGATGTGAATGTAAAATATATGTGTAAAGCGATATGTAAATTGACAGTGCTATTTACAGTAAGTACCTGTAATAAATAAAATAAAACATGGTCAGAAAGATGAATCTAACGTATTGAGTATCTCTCTAGCCTTCCCTCACTCTATATTGTTTTATTGCTGCTGTGTCCCTGGAAGAAAGATTTCTCCTCACTGACCATGCCTACGTTTTTGATATGCATATTCTTTAAAGGATAAGTTCACCTTTTAGTAAAAAATAATAAATACACATTTTTTTTTGCAGGTAACAAAATGTGCATTTATTATTTTTGTCTGCAGGAGCCTGTAAAGCATTGCACCAGTGATCAGCAGATCACTGGTGCAATGCAGGTCTCCTGCAGATCTGTCAGAATATCTAGATAAAAATTAATCAAGCAAGCACTCTATAAACAGATAGCTGCTGGAACACTTAAAGGAAATCACAATAACCTTAAACTTGTAATAAATAAATGAAGGGCAGCGCTAATAATGAATAAATGACACAAATAAAAGTTCGTTCAAAGTAAGTTCATTCAAATGATGATGTCTCATAAATGGCACAAGTGGTAATCACCACAACAGCAGATATCGTATAAAAGCTTGTGACAGGAAACAAATGGCAGAAATGCGCACTCACCGACTACGTATAGGAAATGCGCATGTATTTAACCATCAGATGGATTTAAAAAGCAGGTAGATGGTGAGCTTCCCTCAGAGAAATGGTCATCAAGCTTGGGTGAAGTAATAATCTGCTGGGTCCAGAGGTCTCCTTAAGGATAAGCGGGTATTCAACCTGGGTGCAGGGCTCCCTCCTCTGGATGCTGGCAGCATTTCCCTGAGGGAAGCTCACCATCTACCTGCTGTTTAAATCCATCTGATGGTTATATACATGCGCATTTCCTATGCGCAGTCGGTGAGTGCGCATTTCTGCCATTTGTTTCCTGTCACAAGCTTTTATACGATATCTGCTGTTGTGGTGATTACCACTTGTGCCATTTATGAGACATCATCATTTGAACGAACTTACTTTGAACGAACTTTTATTTGTGTCATTTATTCATTATTAGCGCTGCACTTCATTTATTTATTACTGTCAGAATATCTGTTTGCTTGTACGGGATGTATGAGCAAGCAGATATACTGACAGGAAGAATCAACAAACTACCAGGGCGCTCCACAGCTCTGTGGTAGTTCATTGAGGACTACAAGCTGACAGCTGCTAAGGCTGCCGTGACCTGTAGTCTCTCATTTACAGAATGCTGTGATTGAGTGACTAGGCCAGGCAGGCAGAGCCCTGCAGGGCCATGTTTTTTTTTAATTTTGGGGGGGATTCCCTGCTAGCTGTTGGAGCGGGGGGGTGAGCGGAAGGCCAGTCAGATCGTAACGCGTTAAATGTTACACCCTAAACATGGGTGTAACATGTTACAAAAGGTGAACTTATCCTTTAAATATGGATACTTAATCAATGCACTTTTTTCTTTTCCAGCCTCTCAGCAAGCTGCTCTACTTGACAGCCCGATTAAGACTTCTCTGGATTTGTGTGATGGAGGTGGACATCCCCTGAAACTGGGCAGCATCTTCACCTTTAGAGTGACCGTCCTGCAGGCCTCGAGCATCCCTCCAGAATATGCAGACATATTCTGCCAGTTCAAGTTAGTGACGCTATGATCTGAATACACTTGTCTGGTTCTAATAGCAAATAGTCCTGCTTTCCATGTAGCCTGTTCTTCCCGGATAAGTACTGACATCATCATAATCACATACTGTATATTATGTTTTGACTGTATATTATGTTTTCTTATGGTGTATACATATATTTATTATTAGCTGTTGTTTAACTATATCAGTTAAATGGCATTTATGTCTGCTTAATTGGCACCACTAGATTCTAGCATACTTACTGGCCACATAAAATTGACAAAATGATCACTTACATTGTTAAGGCTTACATGTCTTTTCTGATGATTGATTAATGGTATGATTTTACTGAGACAGGACAAAAATTCTCAGCTGCAATTTACATTTTAATTTTCAGCTTCATCCATCGTCACGACGAGGCATTTTCTACAGAACCTTTAAAAAACACGGGCCGTGGACCTCCACTGGGCTTCTACCATGTTCAGAATGTAAGATATGCCCACCATTCAACACTCATGAGCAGATCTGTGATTTTATGCGACTTATTAAAAGTGATTAAGGAGTTTGCAATTTCTTTTCCACTTGCTGAAGGATTCTAAGCTACAGGGCACACAACTCTCTTTTTTAGCAGTATAGACAGTTCACTCTGCAGTACCCACTTCATCAGTGAAAACTGCTCCCCAACACACATCTCAATTCCCAGTATCCCTTAGTGACCAATTTCTTCACATTACTTGGTATCAATATCACCTGTTGGATCTGCAGCCTATTACACACAGCTAACTCCGCAGGATCAATTTCACCTGTCATCTGCATTTCATAGCCCAATCAGAATGATCCAGAATTTGATGTAGTGCTGGTAGACTTGCGGGCTGCTGCAAAATCATGTCAGACTAGCAAAGTCACTTTAATTATACAAATAGTTCTTAATTCTATCTTTCAGGACTCATGTTTATTTATTTACATTTTGTTCATGTGTATATATATACAGTCATGGCCGAAATTGTTGGCACCCTTGATATTTTTCCTGAAAATCAAGTATTTCACACAAAAAAGGTATTGCATTAACACATGTTTTGCTATACACGTTTATTCCCTTTGTATGTATTGGAACAAATATAAAACAGAGGCAGAAAAGCAAATATGACATAATGTCACACAAAACCCCAAAAATGGGCTGGACAAAAGTATTGGCACCCTTAACTTAATATTTGGTTGCACACCCTTTGGAAAACATAACTGAAATCAGTCGCTTCCTATAACCATCAATAAGCTTCTGACACCTCTCACCCGGAATTTTGGACCACTCTTCCTTTGCAAACAGCTCCAGGTCTCTCTTATTGGAAGGACACCTTTTCCCAACAGCAATTTTAAGATCTCTCCACAGGTGTTCAATGGGATTTAGATCTGGGCTCATTGCTGGCCACTTCAGAACTCTCCAGCGCTTCTTTGCCATCCATTTCTGAGTGCTTTTTGACGTATGTTTGGGGTCATTGTCCTGCTGGAAGACCCAGGATCTTGGACGCAAACCCAGCTTTCTGACACTGGGCCCTACAGTGCGACCCAAAATCCTTTGGTAATCCTCAGATTTCATGATGCCTTGCACACAGTCAAGGCACCCAGTGCCAGAGGCAGCAAAACAACCCCAAAACATCATTGAACCTCCACCATATTTTACCGTAGGTACTGTGTTTTGTTCTTTGTAGGCCTCATTCCGTTTTCGGTAAACAGTAGAATGATGTGCTTTACCGAAAAGCTCTATCTTGGTCTCATCTGTCCACAAGACGTTTTCCCAGAAGGCTTTTGGCTTACTCAAGTACATTTTGGCAAACTGTAGTCTTGCTTTTTTATGTCTCTGTGTCAGCAGTGGGGTCCTCCTGGGTCTCCTGCCATAGCGTTTCATTTCATTTAAATGTCGACGGATAGTTCGCGCTGACACTGATGCTCCCTGAGCCTGCAGGACAGCTTGAATGTCTTTGGAACATGTTTGGGGCTGCTTATCCACCATCCGGACTATTCTGCGTTGCAATCTTTCATCAATTTTCCTCATCCGTCCACGACCAGGGAGATTAGCTACAGTGCCATGGGTTGCAAACTTCTTGATAATGTTGCGCACTGTGGACAAAGGCAAATCTAGTTCTCTGGAGATGGACTTGTAACCTTGAGATTGTTGATATTTTGCCACAATATTGGTTCTCAGGTCCTCAGACAGTTCTCGTCTCCTCTTTCTGTTGTCCATGCTTAGTGTGGCACAGACAGACACACAATGCAAAGGTTAAGTGAACGTCTCTCCTTTTTATCTGCTTTCAGGTGTGATTTCTATATTGCCCACACCTGTTACTTGCCCCAGGTGAGTTTACAGGAGCATCACATGCTTGTAACATTCTTATTTATCCGCAGTTGTGAAAGGGTGCCAATACTTTTGTCCAGCCCATTTTTGGAGGTTTGTGTGACATTATGTCGAATTTGCTTTCTTTCCTCCCTTTTTTTGTTTTGTCCCAATACACACAAAGGGAATAAACATGTGTATAGCAAAACATGTGTTAATGCAATACGTTTCGTGAGAAATACATGATTTCCTGGAGAAATATCAAGGGTGCCAACAATTTCGGCCATGACTGTATATATATATATATATATATATATATATATATATATATATATATATATATTATATATACACACTGTATATGGTTTTTAATTTCTTTTTTTTTATGGTCTAAATTGAGGTTTTGGAAGCACTTTGTCTGATACTTCAATGTTTTCTCTTATTGCCCCTTTGGCAGATTGCTGTAGAAGTGACACAATCCTTTGTGGAGTATGTGAAGACGCAGCCAATAGTCTTTGAAGTGTTTGGACATTATCAACAGCACCCATTCCCTCCCCTGTGTAAAGATGTGTTAAGGTAATTCATCTAAGGTGCCAATATGTATAATACTAGATAGTTCATAACAGGGTCTGTTTATTCACAGGGTATTTATCATTATTGAAAGAGCATGCTATATGTTGACCTTATTAAGATATAGGGCAGGTTTTATTTGCCATAAAAAAAAATATTTTCTATGTGACTTGTTTTCTGATCTTTGTGGCTCTCACTACTAAAAATGGCATTAGTTTTGACAATTGGTGATCTTTATAGTTTAGTGAACCTAAACAATAGGTTCATTAGTTTAGGAAACCTGTACTGAAAGAAACATGGTAGCTGCTATTGCAAAACGTGCCAGTTTCCTGGCTGTGCCATGCTTCAATACTTTCTATACACTGAACCAAAATAAGCATGCAGACTAGAAAGTCAGAGGGAAGTCTCCTGATCTACATAAGTGTACCAAACTCATGCCTCAGAAAATATTAACGCTATGAAATTAGTGTGACTGCCAGACAATTAGCATTTTATGAAAAAGAGGTTCAGAATACTAGCCACCAGATTCCTTCACTACAGGTTTCTCTTCTTTTCTTCTATGATAACTGCACATCATTGTAGAGAATAAAATACCACCTGAAACTTACCAAAGCAAAATCTATTTCATTCACAGTCCCTTGCGGTCCTCCAGACGTCTCCTCCCTCGAGTCATGCCATTGTCCAAACCAGGTAACACACACATTTACCTGCCTTACCAGATTGCAAATCTATGATAAGTTTTCTGTTTCTACTTTCATTATAAATAAACACATATTTAGAAGCTAGAAAAGGAAAGACATTGTAGTTTCAGAGATAACAAGGATTTAGAGGCAAAAATTCTAGAAAAGAAAATAAATAATCCACCATCCTGAGTAGTCAATAAGATAAGAAATATAATGTATTGAAGTGTATCCTACATTTTGCACATAGAAAAGGATTGATAAAAAAGAAATGATCACATTACTGGCTTGAAATGATGGAATCCCAACTACTGTAATTTGCAATGATATATTTTACTACCATGTACCTTACAAATACATATGCAATAGTCGCAGATCATTGGCATACACTTTTTTATTGAGATACAGCAGCCAGCAAAAGTGATTGCCAAAAACTACAACCATTTCTGTTATGTGTGATCCCATCTTTTTCTCCATGTACATTTTGTAAAATGAATGCAGTATAAAGCCAAACATTTGTAGTTAAAGTGTTACTAAACCCATAAACCTGAATTCACTATATCTGGTCTCCCACAGTACACAGAACACGGAAATGCAATTATTTAAAAAAATATAAACTGCTGAATACTTTTCTCATCAGCAGTTTATAGCAGCCTTGTGCCTTCTATCAGTGTCCAGCTGAGCACTGGTTAAAGCTTGTAGGAGGAGTTTTCATTCTCCTCTGACTGTCCTATGAGACTGCATGACCCCTGACCCTCTGTCTGGACAGTGCTGATTGGCCCTCTGCTGATCACATGCACCCTTCCCCCAAAAAACTCTCTAGCAATACACACCAAGCTGAGCATGTGCCTCCTAGGGCTCTGTACTATCAGCAGATGGATTGAGACTGTAGAAGAAGGGGAGGATCAGAGAAGACAGGATCAAACAGTTGTTTTACACAATGCAGAAGATTAACCCCTTAGGCTCCACTGTGAGTATAACAAGCATGCCTAACTGCATATACAGACTGCTTTTACTGTTGTGGGCTTAGTAACACTTTAATATGCCTTTCCTTATTATGTTTTAACAATTGTTATTTTTGTTTTGTTTCTTTTCTACTGTGTATTATCCTTTGCTTCTTCTTTTCTGTTTACTGACATTTTCTATTTACTGATCTCACAAAATCTCTGATTTTACACTTGACTTTTGGCTCCCCCCTATGTTACTTTAATGGGTGCCATTCCTAGGCCTGCACACTCCATTCCTTCCCCCAGCACTACATTCTACTTTTCATATGCTGAGTTCACTGGTTCCTGTGCTGTCTGCAGATGAAGAACATATAGGTAGCTCTCTTTTAAACACACTAAAGGGACAACCACAACAAGAGCTTTCGCTGTTAAGGATGGCTGGTGCTGTATTGAAGGCACAGAAACCTGGTGCGTGTGGAGTCCTATAAGGTCATTTACTCACTTTGGTCTCACTGTGATGTAGTGTGTGATGCATCTTTCCCTTATTAACTCTGTACTATGTAAACTGTGCATGCGCTGCATACAGTGCCTCTTGATTTTTCCAGTGCTCTTGAGTCAAGACCAACCATTATAGATAGATATAATGATTGGGATCAAATACTTAACAGAAACTTTCTTAAAAAACATAGAGAGCTAGTTTAGTGGTCCTTTTATTTCTTATATCTAGCAACAAGCGTCAATAGTAAGCCACTTGCATGGAGAAAGTTTCAACAACAATCTTCAAAAACTAGGTGTTTATTTATTATTTTAAGACAGAGGGGAGAATTGTGCAGATCATTGCTATAAACCCCTGTAGGACAGCTGGTTTATAGCACAGATATCATACAGTCAAAAATCGCATAGTTTGCATTCAATCGTTTTAGCATCTGTGAAGTAGGGCTTGATGAAAACCAAAACCTGAAGGTATGAACAATTTATTGGATAAGTTAGGATGAGATGAAAAAGGTGGATATGTGAAAGTCTTCACCTTACTTTGTTAAAGAAATGTGTCATGGCTCTCTTCGAATTAAGAGTAGATTCTGTGAATCTACTTTAGTTGCATTTTGGATAAAGTTTGCCTCTTCTATGAGGCCAAATTTCACTGTAAATTGCACCAAAGTAGCACAGACCCTTTCCCAAAGTCAGATTGCAGTTGTGCTACATTGATGTGAACCGGCACAATAGGAATCAATGTTATTTCCCTTCTCATGTTACATAGTTACATAGTTGGTGTGGCTGAAAAAAGACAAAAGTCCATCCAGTTCAACCATTAAAAAAAAAAGTTATAATCCTATACCCACAGTTGATCCAGAGGAAGGCAAAAAAACCCAGCAAAGCATGATCCAATTTGCTCCTGCAGGGAAATAAATTCCTTCCTGATCCCCCGAGTGGCAATCGGATATTCCCTGGATCAACTTTACCTATAAATGTTATATCCAGATATATTCTGTGTATTTGATTCAGTGGGATTCAATTCACATCTGAAATCGTATCATTGTGGACCAGGGCTGAATATACTGGGTCAGAGTTTGCAGAATTGTTTAGCAGTGCTCTACTCAGAGAATTTCTGGGTAAAGGGAGAGTGAGAGAGACTGAAAATATCCTTAGCACTATATTTATTAGATAATCTGTTAGCTTTATATGCTACCATAACTGGGACATTTATTTTTTATGTTACACTGCACAAATGATGAATTGTGGATCTGAGCCTGAGACTAGGGGCATGTAAGATAGATCACTATAAAAAGGTCATATACTGGATAAGGTCATGCAGAGTGGTAAAGAATTAGATTGGCTATAGATAATGTCTCATAGAGAAGGTGGTGAGACCTGCCTGTGTTCTAAGGATAGCCATTTGGCCAACAACCAGATGCAGGGCACTTGTGGCCAATGGATAGTTCTCTTTTGTATTTTTTGGAGAATAGTTAAAAGATCTTTCAACATGACAGAAGAACACAGTAGTGTCTATTTACTAAAGCTAGAGAGTGAAAAATTAGGATTGCTTCTGCATAGAAATCAATCAGCTTCTAACTTCAGCTTGTTCAATTAAGCTTTGGCAATAAAACCTGGAAGTCAATTGGTTTCTATGCAGAAGTGAGCCTGATGTTGCACTCTTACTTTTAGTAAATATAACCTGCTAAATACCTTTTCTCATCAGCAGTATATAGCAGCCTTTTGACTTCTATCAGTGTCCAGCCGAGCACTGGTTAAAGCCTGTAGGAGGAGTTTTCATTCTCCTCGGACTGTCTTATGAGATTGCATGACCCCTGACCCTCAGTCTTTTTTAGCAGTGCTTTGCTCAGAGAATTTCTGGCCTAAAGAAGAGTGAGAGAGACTGCAAATATCTGTAGCATTATATTTATTAGATAATCTGTTAGCGTTATAAGCTACCATAATAAGGACAAATTGCTTTATTTTTTTGTGTTATACTGTACAAATGATAAATTGTGGATCTGATCCTGAGAATAGGGGCATGTAAGATAGATCACTATAAAAAGGTCATATAAGGTCATGCAGAGTGGTAAAGCATTAGACTGGCTATAGATAATGTCTCATAAAGAAGGTGGGGAGACCTGCCTGTGTTCTAAGGATAGCCAATAGGGCACCTGTGGCCAATGGTTAAGAGATCTTTCAACGTGACAGAAGAACACAGTGGTGTTTATTTACTAAAGCTAGAGAGTGAAAAATTAGGCTCGCTTCTGCATGGAAACCAATCAGCTTCTAATCTCAGCTTGTACAATTACGCTTTGACAATAAAACCTGGAAGCCGATTGGTTTCTATGCAGAAGTGAGCCTGATGTTGCCACTTTTACAACCTATAGTGTTTCAATGAAACCATAACTACTTCTGGCCCTTTTTATTCAATAAAATACATAAGAATGTATAGGGAATTGTGCAATAGGCAGTCACTGTGAAATATAAAAGGTTGCCTTGTATAAACTGAAAATATACTCTAAGTGTTTTACCAACAATAACCCCTAAACTAATGTTCAGGTCACAGTGAAACCTTGCTAAAACCAATCAAAATAAAATAAAATGGTAGGGGTGGCAGGGTTCGGACTTTGTATGCCCTATGAAGCATGGGCTGTTCTGGCTGTGGACACCATATCACTAAGCTCTGGTTTTCTATTTCAGATAGTTCTG